>NW_023425504.1:19036969-19406969 GCF_014108245.1 Pipistrellus kuhlii
AAAGAAAGAAAGAAAGAAAGAAAGAAAGAAAGGAAGAAAGAAAAGGAAGGATGAGGGATGGAGAAAGAAAAAGAAAAAGAAAAAGTTAGAGCCCAAAGGTATTGCATTGTGTATTGGCTTGCTAAGATTTTGTTTTTTATTTGTTAAAAGTATGTTCAGAGTTACACCACTCTACAGAAGCTCAGAGAAAGGAAGCCTATTGAATGCTGTTAATGCTTTTGAATGTCTAAATAAAGCGGTAGCAAAGCTATCAATATTTTGTCAACAGATCTATCATTTTTTATTTCCAATAATGTTCATGTATATTCTCACCTTCCTCTGGTAACTTTTATGGTGGATGATTATTGCATCAGGTGCTTTGGAAAACATTCAAATATACACTGAGTGGCCAGATTATTATGACCATCTCATCAATACTCCATTGGGCCACCTTTTGCCTTCAATACTGTGGGGATTCTTCTTGGCATTGACTCCATGAGATGTTGAAAGTGATGTGAGGAAACTCCATACTGTTCTCCACAGTAGTTGCAGTAGTCTGTATTCCTACCAGCAGTGCACCAGGGTTCTTCTAAACTAAAAATGGAACTTGTCTAAAACTAAAAATGGAACTTCCATTTGACCCAGTGATCCCACTTCTAGGAATATATCAAAAGAAACTAGAAATAACAAATAGAAAGGATATATGCACCCCTATGTTCATATCAGCAAAATTTGTAATTGCTAAGGTTTGGAAACAGCCTAAGTGTCCATCAGCAGATGAGTGGATTAAAAAACTGGTAACTATGCTATGGTAAAAAAAAAAGAGTTCTTACAATCTTGCAACAGCATGGATGGACTTGGAGAGCATTATGCTAAGTGAAATAAGACAGTCAGAGAAAAATAAATATCACGTGATCTCACTCCTTTATGAATTATAATGAACAACATAAACTGATGAACAAAAATAGATCCAGAGAAAGAGAAACATCAAACCTCAGAGGGAAGGTAGGGGAGGGTGGGAGTAAGGGGGAGAGATCAACCAAAGGACTTGTATGCACACATATAAGCCTAACCAATGGACACAGACAATTGGGAGGGGCATGACTTGGGAGGATGGAGGGGTAATGGGGGGATAAGGACACATATATAACACCTTAATCAATTAAGAACTTAAAAAAAAAGAAAGGTGATGCGAGGTCTCTGACACCATACCTAATGAATAGCACTGTCCAGTTCTGTGAGATTTGATGGTTGTGGAACCATCTGCCTAATGGCTCTTTTAACTTCGTCCACAAATGCTCAATTGGATTAAGATCTGGTGATTGTGGGGGCCACCTAAGCAAGGTAAAGTCTCCCTCATGTTCTTGAAACCACTCATGCACAATACGAGCACCATGGCATGGCTCGTTGTCTTGTTGGAAGAAGCCATCTCCATTGGGATATGCCATCAACATAATAGGATGAACTTGATCAGCAATGATACTTAGGTATGTTGTGCTATTCAGATATTGTTCTACACAAATTAAAGTGCCCAAATCATGCCAGGAAAACATGCCCCAAACCATAACACCAGCTTGAAGGGTTGTACTCATGTATGTGGGGTGCATGCTTTCATGCTGTTTCTGCGTAATTCTCACTCTGCCATCTGCATGATGCAACTGCAAATGTGATTCATTGGACCACATGACTTTTTTGCAATGCTCAACTGTCCAATCCTTGTGTTCCTGTGTGAATTGGATGCGTTTTATCTTGGTAACTGCAGACAGCAAAGGTGTTCAAACAGGCCTTCAGCTTCCATATTTCATATGATGCAGTGTATAGCTAATTTGCCTACAAATGTTAGGTGGTCACAATAATCTGGCCACTCAGTATATATATATACACACACATATACTCTGTAGGCTCAAAAGGTATTAAGGTACTTGTTTCTTTATTTTCATTACCTGTATTTATTTCTTTTAGCTACATCTAGTCGTTGGCCTTGCAGTTAGCAAAGTATAAAATAAATAGTACTAAAGACACACTATTAATACTGAGGAAACTGAGGCCCAGAGAACTTTGGTGATTCCTTAGTCATTATGTTCATACTGAATTGGATCTAAAATCTAGGTCTCCTGTCTCTTAGTCTATTGATTTTCTTGTTATACCAGTTATGAAACTG
The DNA here is from genome assembly GCF_014108245.1 of Pipistrellus kuhlii. Classification (NCBI taxonomy): domain Eukaryota; kingdom Metazoa; phylum Chordata; class Mammalia; order Chiroptera; family Vespertilionidae; genus Pipistrellus; species Pipistrellus kuhlii. Next base: position 19,039,110 of record NW_023425504.1, read on the forward strand.
TTTCCTCTAAAGCTAAGTTTTCCCTCAGTTAATAGTGTAAACATCTTAGGATACTTTTTCTTCACTGCAGCAACCAACACATTTTTAGGGCAATAAAGTATTTTTTATATCAGCAGAACCAAAATACATTATGAAAATGTTAAAAGTATTACAGTTTATCATTCTGCTATTTGGTCTAAGTAAGTAGGAGAGCCTGTGAGGGTAACTTGGGGTAATAAAGTTTAATCACTGGGAGCTTTGGGGTGCTTATTCTTAATTGGTGGGCAATTAAAGATGTTCAAGGTTAATAGCTATGTTTTCTAAACCAGCAATTTCCCTCATAGAGAGCTTTCCCTGTGGCATTGGCCACACCTAACAATCAGTTCTAGCCCCTAGCCAGTAGGATAACAAATTTAGGAGCATAACCCTAAGGGGATTTAGAGATGAGGATAAGTATCTTAACTATGGTTGTAACTTTTTTTTGTTGTTAACCATCATTCAAGGATATTTTCCCATTGATTTTTAGAGAGAATATAAGAAAGAGGGAAAGACAATACGAGAAACACATGGATTGATTGCCTCCTTCAGGAGCTCCAACCAGGACCCAGGCCGGGGAGGAGCCTGCAACCAAGGTATGTGCACTTGACTGGAATCGGGCACATACCTGTGTTATGGTTTGGTTGCAGGATCCTCCCCGGCCTTTGGTCCACAAGCTGACACTCTATCCATTGAGCCAAATCAGCTAGGACTGTAACTTATAATTTTCTTTAAAAACAGTTTGGTCATCTTCAAAGTGCTTTTTTCTTTCTTTTATGTCCAAAAGGTTCTGGTTTTGTCATATAGATGCAACCCCAAATAGTACTTTTCAAGCTCCATAAAGCTGATAAAATAAAGTTTACTACTTAGTTTCAAGGCTAGTTGCTGGTTTTAAATACTGTTTGGTTAGGCATTTAAAAGATTAGTCAGTACAATCAAAACTGACTTGTTAACCATTATGAGATATTAGATAGACAGCTAGTGACCAATGCCTGCTCAATATATAAGGTTAAGACCTTAAGTAAATATTCAAATTGGAAGGGATCTTAGAGACTCTCGACTCATGCTAAACTTAGTGAGTTGAAGAGATCTGGGGAAACTGAATGACTTACCCAAAGTCTCCTACGTCAGCTAAATCTAGGAACTGATCTTTTGATGTCTGGCTAGAACACGGCTTTTTTTCTGAGCCAAATATTGCAGTTTCAATTTCACATGCGTTATAAAAAAATAATCTCAGGGAAGGCCAGTTAAGTCAAGTTTGTGATAATTTGGCAAGTTAAAGTCTTCAAAGCAGATGAAAACTAATTACTGAAAACAAATACCATTAATATGAGAAGTATAAGAAATTTATCCATGCCCTAGGATTGCATGCTTTGTTATTTTTTTTACTAATGAGTTAATCTTTGGTAAATTCTTGTATAAAACTCAGATGTTAATAACTTTGTGATTATTACACAGGCAGATGTAGAAGTTGTTTACACAATTCATTTCCAAATTTTGAACATTTCATCACTGAATGTAGTTTAGGGTGTGTGTGTACAATTCTCATTTATCTACTTTTATCAGCAGTACCTTGTTCACATAGACAAGGAAAATTAAGTCCAGAGATTGATTGATTTAATATCACTCAATGGGGATATTTATTCTGACTTGCCAATTCCTTCCTTTTAATCCTTTTATGTTCTCGTATATAATAAAAGCCTAATATGCTAAGTGTCTGGTCATCCGGTTGTCCATTCAACCAATAAAAGTGTAATATGCTAATGATATGCTGAGGCCACTCAACTACTTGCTATGATATGCACTGACCACCAGGAGGCAGATGCTCAATGAAGGAGCTGCCCCCTGGTGGTCAGTGCTTTCCCACAGGGTTAGTGCCACTCAGGCAGAAGCCAGGCTTATGTCTGGCAAGTGCAACAGGAGTGGCAGGAGCCTCTCTCATCTCTGTAGCAGGGCTAAGCACGTCCAACTGACAGTTTAGGCCTGAGAGCGGGCCTAAGCCGTCAGTCGGACATCCCCTGAGGGCTCTCAGACTGCAAGAGGGCACAAGCCAGGCTGAGGAACCCCCCTCCCTGAGTGCATGAATTTCATGCACTGGGCCTCTAGTCCTATCTAATAAAAGAATAATAGGCAAATTAACCATCACTCTGCTACAAGCCACACCAAACAGCCAACCAGGAGAAAGTACGCAAATTAATCCCAATCAAGATGGCTGCGGCCATGGAGCAAGCAGGCTTGGGTTTCCCTGGCAATGGAGGAAGCCAAGCTTTCCACACCCTGGTGGGCCCAGGCCTCTACTCAAAGCTACAAAGTTTCAATGAAAGAAGATAAATAAATCCTAACAAAAATGGCGGCAGCCATGAAGCTGGAAAGAGCAGAAGGCTAGTGTTGCATCCAGTGATGGAGGAACCGAAGCTTCTGCAGCACTGGCCTATCTTGGCCTCTGTTTAAAGCTACAAAGTTTCAATTATAGAATATAAATAAATCTCAACAGAAATGGCTGCTGCTACAGAGTGAGCTGGAGACTTGGCTCTGCTCCACCTACAAAGTTTATATTGTAGAAGATACATAAATCCCAGATACCCAGGTCTCTGCTTGGGTCGCCAGGGAGCATGGCCAGCCTGCAAACCACCACAGGCCCCTCGCCCAGGTGGCCCAATGGCCCAAGGGAACCCCCACCCTGATCTGAGACACCCTTCAGGGCAAACAAGCCTGCCCCCACCCATGCACTAGGCCTCTATCCTATCTAATAAAAGAGTAATATGCAGATTGACCATCACTCCCACACACAAGATGGCTGCCCCCATGTGGTCAAAACTCCTGCCTCTATGTGGACACAAGATGGCCACCACAAGATGGCCAGCAGAGGAGGACAGTTGGGAGGGACTACGCCTGCAAGGAAGCACAGTTGTGGGCAATCAGGCCAGCAGGGGAAAGCAGTTGGGTGGAACCAGACTTAGAAGGGAGGCCAGTGAGGGGTGATCAGGCCAGCAGAGGAGGTAAGTTGGGGGTGACTAGACCTGAAGGGAAGGGAAGTTGGGGGGGGACCCATGCCTGCAGGGTAGAGCAGTTAGGGGGGACTAGGCCTGTAGGGGAGGGCAGTTGGGGTGACCAGGCCTGCAGGAGAGGGTAGTTAGGGGCAAAAAGGCTGGCAGGGGAGCAGTTGGGCATCAATCAGGCCAGCAGGGGAGTGGTTAGGGGGTGAACAGGCTGGCAGGCAGAAGCAATTAGGGGAAATCAGGAAGGCAGGCAGGCGAGCAGTTGGGAGCCAGCAGTACTGGATTGTGAGCAGTCAGGTGGGACAGGGCCTAAATGGGCAGTCTGATATCCCTCAAAGGGTCCCATATTAGAGAAGGTGCAGGCTGGATTGAGGGACATCCACTCATGCACAAATTTTGTGTACCAGGCCTCTAGTATGTCTTATAAAAGAAAAAAAAAGAGAGAAAATATATTGCATTTCCAATGCAACATTTAAGCAAAGTTTCATAATGGAAACAGATTTGTCTTTTTATTCTGATTATCTGTAAGTTTTAAGCAGCATGAGATTTATGCAAAGCATGAAATTAGTGACATGACTCAAAGAGGTCTATTGAAAACTGCTGTCTGAGGTACTTGGCAAGAGTCTTCAAGGTAAGTAAGTTCAGGGCTCTTAATATATGTATGTGTGTAACCATTTCCAGTAGGATGAAGCCATAATTCACAGGTATGTTTTCCCATTAATTCTTATAATTATGTGGGAAATCACACACACACACACACACACACACACACACACACACACACACACACAAAATAAAAAAATCAAAAAACACCCAAGTGCTACTTAAGAATCATACCCATTAGTTTTTGGTTAATCATGATGAAATAATGGTAGCTGTGAGCAATTTCCCATTTCCTTATCTCAGCAGTCTTTGTTCAGTTCTCAGATTTGTTCATGAAGGAATAATTATCACCACTTATAACCCAGTCAAGAATCAGAACCTGTTAACCACCTAACATTTCAAACTATTGAATTTTCCTTTCCTTGATGCCTGATTATTTGGCTTGCAGTTGACTCAGACTCATTCTATTCTTTAAGAAGCTCATTGAGAAAAGGTATCTTACTATACTTTAAATATTAATCATGAGAAAAATAAATAGTGGAGGAACACTCTTCTCTGCTACAAATGTGACTTTGGCTGCTACTTCTAGTCAGCTTAATATCATGCTTATTTAAAAACATGGTTTAAACTCTCACATTAGAATTCTTTTAAAGGAAACTATTTTTTTCCCTCTAAATTTTGAGATGGGAACAGTGAATAAATGAAACACAGAGAGAGCTACATTTTGACTCAACAGAGAGAAAAAATACCTGATTAGAAAACAGAATGGGGATATTTCTTTTTGTTTTATAGTTTATTATTTTATTTTTCATTGATTAGGGTATTACAAATGTGTGGTTATTACTCCATTGCACCCCACCCCAGTCCTGCCCTCACCCTCAATCTCTGTTGTTTGCATCCATTGGTTATGCTTATATGTATGCATACAAGTCTCTTGCTTGATCTCTCCCCCTTACCTCTCCTCTCCCCTGCTGTACCTCTGAGGTTTGAGCATGATAGATGTTTCTCTGTCTCTGGATCTGTTTTTATTTATTGGTTTATGTTGTTAATTATAATCCACAAATGAGTGAGATCATGTGATATTTATCTTTCTCTGACTGACTTATTTCATTTAGAATAATGCTCTCCAGGTCCATCCATGCTGTTGAAAATGGTAAGAATTCCTTCTTTTCTTTACCACAGCATAGTATTCATTGTGTAGATGTACCACTGTTTTAATCCACTCGTCTGCTGATGGGCACTTAGGATGTTTCCAAATCATAGCTATGGTAAATTGTGCCACTATGAAAATAGGGGTGCATATATACTTTCTGAATGGTGTTTCTAATTTCTTGTGATATATTCTTAGAAGTGGGATCACTGGGTCAAATGGGAGTTCTATTTTTAGTTTTTTGAGGAACCTCCATACTGTTCTCCACAGTGGCTGCACCAGTCAGCAGTGCACGAGGGTTCTTTTTTCTCTGCATCCTCCCCAGTACTTGTCATTTGTTGATTTGTTGATGATAACCATTCTCTCAGGTGTGAGATGGTACCTCATTGTTGTTTGATTTGCATTTCTCCGGTGATTAGTGACTTTGAGCATCTTTTCATATGTTTCTTGGCCTTCCGTATGTCTTCTTTCGAAAAGTATCTATTTAGCTCCATTGCCCATTTTTTGATTGGGTTGTTTATTTTACTTTTGTTAAGTTGTTTCAGTTCCCTGTAAATGTTGGAGATTAAACCTTCATCAGTGATAACACTGGCAAATATGTTCTCCCATGCAGTGGGCTTTCTTGTTATTTTGTTGAGGGTTTATTTTGCCATGTAAAAACTTTTTATTTTGAGGTAGCCCCATTTGTTTATTTTCTCTTTAGTTTCCATTGCCCTAGGAGTAGTGTCGGGGAAGAAATTGCTTTCTCATATCTCTGAGATTTTTTTGCCTTTGAATTCCTCTAGTATTTTTATGTTTTCCCTTCTTACATTTAAGTCCTTTATCCAGTTTGAATTTATTTTTGTGTATGGTGTAAGTTTGTGGTCTAGTTTCCTTTTTTTTTTTTTTTTTGCATGTATCTGTCCATTTTTTCTCAACACCATTTATTGAAGAAACAGTTTGATTTCATTGTACGTTCTTGCCTCCTTTGTCAAATATTATTTGAACATAGAGATTTGGCTCGATTTATGTGTTCTCTATTCTATCCCATTGATCTATATGTCTGTTCTTGTGCCAGTAACAAGCAGTTCTGAGAAAAGTGGCTTTGTAATATAGCATGATATCTTGTATTAAGGTCTGTGAAATATGCCATTTGTATTTTAATGGAGAGTGCATTGAATTTATACACTTAGTGGCCAGATCATTATGATCTCTGAACTCATAATAATCTGGCCACTCAGTATATATATTCCCACTTTGATGAGCATTTTTATCAGAAAAAAATTACATATATATTAGAGGCCCAGGGCATGAATTCATGCATGGTCAGGCCAGCCTGGCCAGGAGGAGGAGACATGGACAGTTGGCTGGCCTGCCTGCTGGTCAAACTCCTAGTTGAGAAGACAATTTGCATATCAACCTTTTATTATATAGGATATACACTCAGTGGCCAGATTATTATGCATTCAGAGATCATAATAATCTGGCCACTCAGTGTAGATTGCTTTGGATAGTATGGACATTTTAATGATTCTGATTCTACCAATTCATGAACATGGTATGTTCTTCCATTTGTTTATGTCTTCTGTCTCTTTCTTCAACATCCTGTAGTTTTCTGAGTAAAGTTCTTTTGCCTCCTTAGTTAAGTTTATTCCTAGGTATCTTAATTTTTTTGGTATAATGGTAAATGGGATTTTTTTTTAATCTTTCTCATTTTAAGTTCACTGTTGGTGTATAAAATGCCATGAATTTCTTGGCATTAATTTTGTATCATGCTACATTGCTGATTTTATTTAATAAATCTAATAGTTTTTTAATGGAGTCTTTATGGTTTTCTTTGTACAGTATCATGTCATCTGCGAATAATGAACATTTTGCTTCTTCCTTTCCAGTTTGAATGCCTTTTATTTTTTCTTCTTGTCTTATTGCATTGGCTAGCACTTCTGATACTATGTTGAATAGGATTGGTGAAAGCGGTCATCCCTGACTTGTTCCTGTTCTTAAGGAATATAGTTTTAGTTTTTGCCCGTTGTATATGATACTGACTGGAGGTTTGTCATATAACGCTTTTATTATGTTGATATATGATTCTTATATTCCCACTTTGATGAGCATTTTTATCAGAAAATGGTGTTGGACTTTGACAAATGACTTTTCTGCATCAATTGACATGACTGTGAGATTTTTGTCTATTTGTTTATAAGCTGTATCATGTTTATTGATTTGAGGATATTGTACCAGCTTTGCATTTCTGAAATAAATCCCACTTGGTCATGGTGTATGATCTTTCTAATGTAATGCTGGATCCAGTTTGCTAGAATTTTGTTAAGGATTTTAGCATCTATGGGATAGTGGCCTGCAATTCTCTTTCTTTGTGGTGACTTTATCTGGTTTTGGGATTAGGGTAATGCTGGCTTCATCGAAAGAGCTTGAAAGTTTGCCTTCTAATTGAAAATTTTGGAGTAGTCTAAGAAGAATTAGTTTTAGTTCTTCTTTGAATGTTAGGTAAAACTCCCCCATAGCCATCATCTCAAGGGCTTTTGTTTGCTGTAAGCATTTTATTTACTCTTTCAATTTCATCAAGAGATATTGGCCTATTCAGATTTTTTATTCTTCCTGATTGAGTTTTGGAAGGTTGTAATTTTCTAGGAATGTGTCCACATCATCGAGGCTGTCCAGTTTGTTGGATTATAAATATTTGTAGTATTTTTTTTTATAATCCTTTGTATATCAAGGGGGTCAGTTGTTACTTCAACTCTTTCATTTCTGATTTTGTTTAATTGTATCCTCTCTCTTTGTTTCTTGATGAACCTGGCTAGAGGTTCATCAATCTTGCTTATCCTTTCAAAGAACCTGCTCTTGGTTTCATTGATCTTTTATATTATTATTTTTTTTTGGTCTCTATGTCATTTATTTTGCTCTGGTCTTTATTATTTCCTTCCTGCTGGATATTGTGGGCTTTTCTTGTTGCTCTCTTTCTAATTCTTTAAGTTGTAGAGTTAGATAATTTATTACCATTTTTTTTTTTTTTTTTTTTTTTTTTTAAATAGGCCTGTAGATCTTTGAACTTCCCTCTTGGGACTGCTTTCATTGTGCCCATAGATTTGTGACTATTGTGTTTTCATTGCCATTTGTTTCTAGGATGCTTTTTCTTTCTTCTTTGATTTTTTTAGTAACCCAATTATTGTTTAATAGCATGCTATTTAGCCTCCAAGTATTTGATTTTTTTATTGTTTTTATTGTAGTTGATTTGTATAATAGTTTTATGCCATTGTGATCTGAGAAGATGTTTGTTATGATTTCTATCCTCTTGAATATGAAGAGACTTTCCCTGTTCCCTAATATGTGGTTTGTAGAGTGCGCCTGGGAAGGTACATGAGTATTTCTTTAATTATTTTCATCTGAATCCAGTGGCTACAGCAGAGTCACCTCCTGGAAACACACCTTGCCATAGGTAGGTGTGTTATCTTCAGTTCAGGCGCCAGGGGGTGGGTTTCATTATCTAAATCCAGCCAAGCACCTGGAACAAACATGATTATTCTTGCCCACTCAGAAGTGACAATTACAAAGAAGCCACAAGAATGCACATAATCTCCTTTGTCTTTGGCTTTAGTAAATCTTCCTGGTATTTTGCTGTATAAAATAAACTTGCTGTATCTGCTCTGGGTCACTCTCTCTCCATCAGAGGACAGTTGTACCACCTGGCCACAGCTTTTTCCTTCTGTCTCTGTGTCAGTCTCTTTCTTTAATTTTTTCAATCCACAGCATCCCCTACTCAGGAAACATACCACTCTCTAGATGCACTGGATATGGAAAAGAGAGAAATATTTACAATGGTCTATGTTTGAAAATGTCCCATGTGCATTGGAGAAGAATGTATATTCTGTGGCTTTGGGGTGAAATATTCTGAATATGCCAAATAAGTTAATCTGATCTAGTGAGTCATTTAAAATTGCTGTTTCCTTGCTGATTTTTTGTTTAGAGGATTTATCCAGTGGTGTCAGTGGGGTATTAAAGTCCCCTACTATGACTGTATTGCTATTAATCTCTCCCTTGATATCTTCCAGAAGTTGTTTTATGTATTTGGGTTCTCCTGTATTGGGTGCATATATGTTTACCAGAGTTACATTTGAATTGTCTCTTGTTATATCCTTCAGTTTGAGTTCTATTGTGTCAGATATAAGTATTAGGACACCAGCTTTTTTCTCATTGCCATTTGCCTGAAAAAATTTTCCATCCCTTCACTCTTAGTCTGTGTGAATACTTTGTTCTGAGATGGGTTTTTTTCAGATGGCAAATATGTGGGTCATGTTGTTGTTTTGTTTTGTTTTGTTTTTTTGTTTTCCATTCAGCTACCCTATGTATTTTGATTGGGGCATTTAATCTATTTATCTTTGATGATATTATTGATAAGTATTTGTCATCATTTTTATACTTAATATTTGTGGTTCTTCTTGCCTTTCTGTTCCTTCTTTTTTAAAATATATTTATTGATTTTGGTATTAGATATGTGCAGAATTTCTTGGATTTCTGTCTTGGTGGCAATAAATTCTCCTAGCCATTTTTTTGTCTGTGAAGCTCCTGATTCCACATTCAGTTTTGAATGATAGCCTTTCTGGGTATAGTATTCTTGGATCCAGTCCCTTGATTTGAATCACTTTGTATATTCCATTCCATTCCCTTATGGTCTGGTGTGTTTCTGTTGAGAAATCAGTCAATATTGCAATGGGAGATCCATTGTATTTTACTTTCTGTCTCTCTCTGGCAGCTTTTAAGATTCATACTTTGTCTTTGATGTTTGCCTATTTAATTATGATGTGTCTTGGTGTTGTTCTTTTTGAGTTCATCTTGTTTGGGACTCTTTGTACTTCTTGGACTTGTGTAGATTTATTCTTGCCAACTTCGGGAAAGTTTTTAGTCATTATTTCTTTAAACATGTTTTCCTTGCTTCTCTTCCTCTCCTTCTGGTACCCCTATTATGCAGAGGCTGTTTCACTTTGTGCTGTCCCAAAGCTCCCTTAGGCTCTCCTCTTGCTTTTTCAATTTCTTTCCACTTTCTTCTGTGTTTGTGTGTTTTTTCCTACCTTGTCTTATAGCTCGCTGATGCAGTCCTCAGCTTCTTCTAGTTTACTGTTTAAGTCTTCCATTGTGTTCATTATTGAAGCTATGTCATTCCTCTTGGCTCCTTTTCATGTTAGTGACATTCTCATTCAGCTCCTTATAATTCTTATCGAGTTTTGGGTATTTGTCATTGAGTTGTGTGTATTCATCATCCAGCCGTTTGAGCATTCTTATAACCATTACTCTGAATTCTCTCTCTGATAAACTTCTAGCCTCAAATTCATTTAACTCCCTTTCTGGTGGTTCCTCTTTTTTCTTTCCTTTGGGAATTGCTTTTCTGTCTTCCCATATTTTACTATAACATTTTAATTGTTTCTGTGTCTTAGATCTGCCTGCCTGCTTTTTTTTTTTTTTTTAACATATTTTATTGATTTTTTTTTTTTTTACAGAGAGGATGAGAGAGGAATAGAGAGTTAGAAACATTGATGAGAGAGAATCATTGATCAGCTGCCTCTTGCATACCCCCTACTGGGAACGTGCCCGCAACCAAGGTACATGCACTTGACCGGAATTGAACCTGAGACCTTGCAGTCCACAGACCAATGCTCTATCCACTGAGCCAAACCGGTTTTGGCAGATCTGTCTGCTTTGCTACCCAGGTTCTTTTGGGGATGGTACTGCTGGTGTGAGCTCTAGGGTCCCCTGGGCTTGGTAATCTAGCATAGCTCCCTACTTGAGCTATTTCGGTTTTCTTGATATAGGCTTGCAAGCAGGAAAGGCACAACTGCAGTGTTCAGATATCAGGAGCCATGAAGAGCGATGTCTCAATTTTTGCTGCCTTTCATCCCTGCTTGAAATCATGCATGCCAAATGGGGGCTCACAGAGGTACCCAGGAACCATCTGTCAGGGTGATGGGGCTCAGGAGCCCTGTGCTCTGGAAAGGCATGACTGTGGTGTCCAGAGCTCTGTATCTGTAGGGTGGAAGACTCAGTTTCTGCTGTTGCCTCCTTGGTTGGATACATGCGCATCCAGTGATGGCTCACAGAGTTGCCTGCTATGTGTTTGCCAGTGTGGCACACTGACGTACTCTGAAGGGCCCTGGCTGAAGCCAAGCAATTGACGTGTCTGTGGGCAGGTATCCAGAAAGAGGGTATTCAGAATTTCTACTTCCAGGGCAGTGCACCCTTGTTTAGATAAGAGTGTGCCCAGCAGGGGCTCACAGCAGCACCCAAAAGATGCCGGTGGAACAGTGGGCTCAGGAGGTCTGCATACTGGAAAAGTGCAACTGCATTGTCCAGAGTTCTGCAGGTGTAGGGTGAGAAGATTCAGTTTTTGCTCTTGTACTGTGGTTGGATATACATGCTCCCAGTGGCAGCTAACTGGGGTACCCATGGTGTGTTTGCAGTGTGGAGCTCTGACATACTCTGAGGGGCCCTGGCACTGAAGTTATGCAACAGTTTCTGTGGGCAGTTATTCAGAAAGAAAGAGTGAATTCAGAATTTCTACTATAGTGCAGTGCATCCTTGTTTGTATAGTATCGCACCCAGTGGGGTCTCACAGTGGCTCCAAAGAGCTGCCTGTGGAGTGGTGGTCATAGTAGGCTTGCATGCTGGAAATGCCTGTCTGTGGCAGTGTGTTTGTGGAATAGAGCTTTGATGTACCCTGGGGGCCCTGGTGCTGTAGTTGTATGACAGTGTCTATGGACAGTTATTCAGGAAGAGTGAATTCATAATTTCTACTGGGGGCAGTGCACCCCTGTTTGCACAATAGCATACCCAACAGGGGGCTCACAGTGGCTCCCAAGAGCTGCCTGTGGAGTGGTAGGCTCCAGAGGCCTGCCTGCTGGATACGTGTGTCTGTGGTGATGCATTTGCAGTGTGGAGCTCCAACACACCCTGAGGGGCCCTGGTGCTAAAGTTGTACCACGGTGTCTGTTGGGCAGTTATTCAGGAAGAATTATTTCAGAATTTCTACTGTGGGGCAGTGTGGGGTTATTTCTTGAAGCAGCAGGCATTCTGCCTGTGAAAGTGTTGAAGCAGAGATTAAAAGCTTTATGGTCTCATTTTAGGTACAGTATAAAGGACAAAATACCTGCATTAGAAAAGAAACTGGACTAGATTATTATGTATTTTTAAACTATAGGATTCTAGATTTAAAATTCCTTTTCTTGGCACTAAACATGACTCTCACAAAATAATGCTATTCAACAGTTCTTAGGTCATGTTAATTTAGAATGTATGATTCTGAAAAAGTACCCACTGATACCTAACTTTACTAGCTTTACATTTGGGATGAAACTTCTATGCCTTAATCTAAAAGAAATACTGAGATGCAGAATTCTATCCATAATAGCAGAATGTTGGAAGTCATATTTTGAATAGGTCTTTCTCTAGGGCTCCCCTGTAGCACCCAGAAAAGTATATCCCCTGGACCAGAAACCCAAGAATTTTGTTTTCTGTTTTTTATATGAAACTTTCTCTAGTCCAAAATTTGAAGCAGTGAAATACCGTGGACTTTATGTTTGGGTGTTGAGCAATGGATTAAGTAAAATAAAGTTGTAAATTAGGTGTCCAAATACAATGAAAATAATTTACATTTTATTTTTGTGAAATATCATAACAGTTGATATGTGTAGTAATTAAATATGTATTAGAGGAGACTTATTTCATTAACACCTGATTAGTTCTTTTATGTAAATTATTGCCTAATCACATATAAGAAGTAACTGTGAATTTCTTTGATAACTCTTATTTTAAAAAATTGAAAAATATCATTGGCTCTATTAACCATTGAGCTTACAGTTATCTTCTGCAATCTCAACATTCAAGGAGAAAATATAAACTCTTATAAAACTTCCTCATAAAGTCTAAAGATCTTCATCTAAAAATTAAGGAATAAAACAGATATCGTATGGGGGTTGGAAAGTTTATATTATTGAGTGCAGCAGGCTGGGTGTAATGTTTTTATCTTTTTCTTGAAAATTGTAACCCTCCTGATCTAGCTTTTATTTCCTGCTCTTGTTATAAATTTTGTAGAAAAATAATTCCAAATTATATTTAAAAATAAAGTGGAATTATAATGATAAATACTATTTGACATCAGGCCTTAGTGATGGAAATTGTATGGAATGGTGGGGACTCGAGTATAATGAAAAGTTCACATTCCATCTAAAGGTGGCAACTACTATTAAGCAAAGTAAGAACATGAGTACAGTGATGCCAGATCTTCTGAATTTTCAAGAGCACTAGAAAGCCAGATCTTTATATGGCATCTCCTGGTATTAAAATATTGGTGATTAGTAAAAAGGTATTTAAAATATATGGGCCAAAAAATAAAAATAAAAACATCTGTGTGTCAGTTTTATTTCAAGGTGTTTTTTTGTTTGTTTGTTTGTTTGTTTGTTTTTGGCAGGAATTTTGAATGAGTATACCAGAGCAAGTTTGAGGGCATGAAATGGGAACATATCATAAATATTGCAGGCAATCCATACTAGTTCTAATCCCTAGTGGTGGGTTTTGCTTCTATCTAATCCCTTGTTTGTGGCTTCATAATCATACCAGTATATAGGAGCATTCATGGTTTGAATCTTTCATGGCACCAAAGGAAGGAGCATCTTGGTTTTCTCTTATTAGCTTTCCCAGATGAGAGGAAGAAAAAGAGAATAAAGTAATACTTAAAGCTGTCAGCACTGAAAAGTTAAAAAATAGATTTAGACTCTTTATTAAAATATTTTATAGATGAGGACCCTGAGACTTAGAGAATTTCTAGATTTATCCAAGATTGTCTGGTAAATACTCAAACTCAAGAGTGGTTCCAAACTCATTACTTCCTTTCACTAAAAAACTGGCAGACTGATTTAAAATGTAAATAATTAGTTGCTTACAATTAAATTTAATATTTCACACACAAAGAAATCAGGTCTGAATTCCCATATATTTAACTACCTGGAGCTGAACAATAAGCTGTCCTTTAGATGATACATCTACTTTCCATTTCACCACATTCCCCATTACTCCTTATTATACCTTGACACTGCAGCAGAATATCACTTGCCTTTATAATTACACTAGAGGCCTGTTGCACAAAATCTATGCATGGGGCTGGGGGTGTGTGTGTCCCTCAGCCCAGCCTGTATCCTCTCCAATCTGGGACCTTGAGAGATGTTCAACTGCCTGTTTAGACCCAATCCCAGTAGGATCAGGCCTAAACGGGCAGTTGGACATCCCTATCCAAATCCAGGACTGCTGCCTCCCAACTGCTCACCTACCTGCCTTCCTGAATGCCCCTAACTGCTTTGTCTGCCAGCTTGATCACCCCATAACCACTCCCATGCCAGCCTGATTAATGTCTACTTGCTCCCCTGCCAGCCTGTTTGCCCCCAATTTCCCTCCTCTGCCAGCCTGGTGACCCCTAACTTCCCTCCCCTGCAGGGTTGATGGCTTCCAACTGCCCTTGCTTGCAGGCCTGATCCCTCTCAACTGCCCTACCTTGCACCCTGGTGCCTCCCAACTGCCCTCCCCTTCTGGCCATCTTGTGGTGGCCATCTTGTGTCCACATGGGAGCAGCCATCTTTAACTACATGGGGGCAGCCATATTGTGTGTTGGAGTGATGGTCAATCTGCATATTACTCTTTTATTAGATAGGATAGAGGCCTGGTGCATGGGTGGGGGCCAGCTGGTTTACCCTGAAGGGTGTCCCAGATCAGGTGGGGGTTCCCTTGGGGTGTGGGGTGGCCTGAGGGAGGGGCCTGTGGTGGTTTGTAGGCTGGCCACACCCCCTAGCAGCCCAAGCAGAGGCCCTCGTATCTGGAATTTATTTACCTTCTACAATTAAAACTTTGTAGCCTGGAGGGTAGCCAAGCCTCCTGCTTGCTCTTTGGCTGCAGCCATTTCTGTTGGAATTTGTTTACCTTCTATAATTGAAACTTTGTAGCCTTGAGTGGAGGCCTAGGCCGGCAAAGGCAGCAGAAAGCTTGGCTTCCTCCGTTGCCTGGGAAACCCAAGCCTCCCTCCTGCTCTCTGTGGCTGGTAGCTATCTTGGTTGGGTTTATTTGCATACTGGCTCTGATTGACTGATGGGCGTGGCTGGTGGGCATGGCTGGTAGTGGAGTGATGGTTAATTTGCATATTACTCTTTTATTAGGTAGGATTTATGTCAATGATTATCAGAAGTTTAACCATGATGTGTTTTGGAAATTTATCCCGTTTGTGATTCATTTTGTTTCTTGAATCTGAAGGTTTATCATTTTGCCAAATTCAGAAAGTTTTCAGCTGGTATTGCTTCAAATACTATTTCATCTTCACTCCTTCCCATACCTCTGGAACTCTGATAATAAAAAATTTGAATCTTTTGTCATTGTCCTTCAGATCCCCTAGGTTCTATACAAATTTTTCCAGTCTATTTTCTCTCTGTTGTTCAGGTTGGATAAATTCTGACTACAAGTTCAATAATTTTATCCTAGGTCATCTTCACTCTAGCATTGATCTAATCCAATGTTTGTTTTTAAATTTTAGTTATTGTATTTTTCAATTTTGGGGATATAATTTTTATTTAAAAATAAATTTCATTTCCTTAGTGATACTTTTTATTTTAACATTTGTTTCAAGATAATTTTTAATTGCTTTTGAAGCATTATTTTATAATGCCTGCTTTAAAATTCTTGCTAAGATAATTCCAGCATCTGGTTCATCTCAGTGTTAGTATCTGTTCATTTTCTTTTCTCACTCATTTTTGTGATTTCCCTGATTCTTGGTGTGATGGGTCACTTTCTTTTGTATTCTGGACATTTTGACTATTACGTTAAAAGACTCTGGTTACTATTTTAATAGTTATTGCAACAGGCAGTCACTCTGTTTAGATTTAGCACACATGTCGTGGTCTACTTTTGTGGGCTGCATTTGCAATCACAATTTAATTATCTGAGACTTTTTAATGCTATTTTGGTTTGCTTGGTTTGTCTGGTGTCACCAGGGCTCACACTAACCCTTGCTGATGCTATCTAAGAGGGTAGACAGAGCATCTCCAGGTAGGTGAAGGGATAAAGAGAACTTAGCTGCCTGGGCTGCTTGTGATTTAATGCCCTTGCCAGTATAATTCAGTGTTTCTATGTGGGGGAAGGTAGTCTGATGGCCCATCAGAGATAGTGACTGCTTCACGGGCTAGACCACTTGTTATGGTAGCATCCCTACTGCTAGTACCACTCATCTACCAAGTGATTTTCCGTGGGAGAAAGAGTTTTGTGGTCTATTTAGAAAAAGACTACTTCGCAGCTAGTTATTGTTATGGTTGGATTTCCCCTGCTAGTGCTGCCCAGATGCCTGGTATAAGACAGAGAAGTATCTGGCCCAGAAGGGTAAGTGCTTCCTATGGATGCTATTATCAGTGGTGCTTCTGAACTATCTTCCTTGCTAGTGCCAATTGGAGTGCCTGTTGTTAGAACCACTGTTCTATCCAGGAGAGGAATGAGCCTTCATGAAGCACTTGCTGTTAGGTTAGAGGTTAGAGGCTGGAGGATGATGAATCTGGATTGTCCTCTTCTGTTGCATGGTGTCTTAAGGTACTCTGCTGCTATTTGTTTCTTCAGTCTTGGTATACTTAACTAGTTCACCTTCCTCTTTCTATATTTCAGATTTCTCCTTGGGTTCTATCTTACATTGGTTTCAGGAAATATAGCTATACTTGATATATACTCTGTTTCCTGGGTATATAGTTCGGAGAAGAGATTAGGGAGAAAGGAGTCTATGCCATCTTGTCTGAACTGCACATTATTTTTCTTACTTCTGATTTGCTTTATTTATATATGTTAACCCTCCTAGTATCTATCACATTCAAATCTTTATTCTCTGTACCAAACTTTCTATCCCAAAGACAAAAATCTGCACAGTAAAGTGCTCCCTATGCTGAGGAACATATCTCCCAACTCTACCTTCTCCAGCCTAATTCAGATACTGGTTATGTGATTTCATTGAAAACAGAGCTTTGTCTTGAAAATAATGCCTTCCATCACTAGTGATATGGTGCTGTGCTATGGAGCAGAACACTTCCAAAGATTTAGAATTTATGTTTGAAGCAACATTTGGGATTTTATCCTATTCTCTTTTCTTGGTTAATAACAGCCTTAAGAAAGCTACTCTCCACCCCAACCCCCCCCAAAAAAAGCTTACAACCAGAAAATCTCCTAAAAATCCTTTTTAAGAAAACAAAAGGCAAATATTGCAAACTTTATCTTACATCATATAATTTTTACAAGCCTCCTTTCAAATATTTATTCCTGAGAAGATCCACTGTGATCTGGATCCAGCTTACATTCCCAGCGCCATTGCTTACCATTGCCCCTTTGTGCATTCAACTACTCAAATCCATCATACTCTTCTTACTTACCTACACACCTTCATATATGCTGCTCCCTTTGTAACATTTTATACACCACACCTAAAAATTGACTTATTCTTTATATCACAGATTATATATCAGTTTCTTTCTGATAGTCTCTTCTACCTAAGAAGTCAGGTCTATCTGTTATGTATTCCTAGTCATAGCTCTGTACTGTCATCTTTATCTCTCTCACACCATTTAATTTTTAAAAATATTTTATTTAATTTCAAACCTAGAGAAAAGTAGCAATGATTCACACTTTTCCCATACTGACCAATTAATTTACATTTTGCCTTATTTACGCTACCATTTTCTCTTTACTATTTCAGACTGGGAACTGTCTTCCTTTACATATGAATTACTTCAGTATATATTTATTAAGAACAATACATTATTTTATATAACTGAGTATAATCATTAGAATTATGAAATTTAATTTTGATAAAATTCTATTATCTAATGCAGAGTCTACAATCAAATTTTGTCGATGATTTCAGCAATTTCTTTGTGGTTATTTTTCCCCATCCTGGATCTATTCCAAAACTATACATTGTAGTTAGTTGTTGTATCTCTTTAGGCTTATTTAATTTAGGATAGTTCCTCATCCTTTGTCTTTTTTGACCTTGATATTTTTAAGAGTACAGGTCAGTTATGTTGTATAATGTACATGTATTTTGATTTGCTGCTATTATATCATGATTAGATTTGTTATACACAGATAGATAATGTTTGCCATTTTCATGTTCCCATAGCATTCCCAGGGAGAATGTACTCATCACTTCTTGCAAGAACCAGCCATGAGTCCTTTATTGTTGAAAGTCTCCCACCTCTTTATTTAAAACTGGCCCATTGACAACATTCAGCACGGGAAGAGTCAGTGCTAGATTCCTGGAATTTCTCTTCATCCAATCCTTTCTGACTTTCTCATCCTATGCTAGAAAGATAAATTTGTGTATGAAAAAAAACATTCATTGAGCATCTACTGTGAATCTTAACACCAGCAACATGAGGTAGAAATTGTATTGAATGTCATGGATGAATTTCTAAAAATCCATTATTTGCTGAAACCAGTTTGGCTCAGTAGATAGAGCATTGGCCTGCAGACTGAAGGGTCCCAGGTTCGATTCCAGTCAAGGGCTTGTACCTTGATTGTGGGCACATCCGCAGCGGGGGGGTGTGCAGGAGGCAGCTGATCACTGTTTCTCTCTCATCTATGTTTCTAACTCTCTATCCTTCTCCCTTCCTCTCTGTAAAAACTCAATAAGATATAAAAATATATATATATAAGATTCTTCCTATCCTATACTAATGGGATCCTTCAGTCCTCTTTTTTCCTTCTATGTAACTTGAAGGTCACATGCTTAAGATGATAATAGTTACAAGATGGAAGAAGATATTTTCATTTATCTTGTATGTGATGTGAGCAAGAAATAATTTTTTACTATGTCCAATCTCTAAGATTAAAAGGTTAATTTGTTACCAAGCCATATACTACTTTAGGGGTCACCAAACTACAGTAGCCAGTGATTCAAAAATGGCTTGTCACCTGTTTTTGTAAATAAAGTTTAATTAAAACAGAACCACACCGAAGCATTTATACATTGCTCCTATGAATACTTTCATGCTACAACTGCAGAGTTAAATAGTTGCTACAGAAACAAAACAAACAAAAACTTTGCTAACCCCTGTTCTGTTTTATGAACAAATAAATGGGAAAAAACAGTTTGTAGTAGTGTTGTTAGAATTTGAACACTCAGTTCTGTTTTTGATGCTATTCCCTGTTTCTTGCTTTTGTACACACATGTTATTTGACCTCCATGGGTTTCTGTATTTCAATTATTATAGTTCCCTTCACCAACTACCCACACCATGCACCATATAGATTGAAATCCATTCTGGGATCACTTTTATGACTTAACATTGGCATGTCTTTGAGGAATAATATACATTATTTATTCATTAATATCTAAATTCACCAGCTAGTATCATCCTAGCCCTGAGGAATTGACAACAAGAAAACGAAAACTCCAAGGACTTAGCTTGTGCAACTGGCTGTAAGCAATATAAATAGTTTGAAAGCTATTGTAGGGATGAGGTAAGAATTGGAGTGAAATAAGTTTAATACTGGACATGTTGAGTTTAAGATGGAGATGTTTTATAGGCAGCACATTATAGGCATGAGGTTCAGAAAAAGGTCTGGGTTTGAGATATAGTAAAATGAATGATATTAAGTCATCTATCCTTTCTCTCTTAAATCTTATTATGATTAATGTTAAAGCTATAAGATGACTTGCTAAGGTCATGGCTCAGTTTACTAGTAAGCCAGGTTTGTATTCATTTTGTGATTATATATAAACAAAGTTAATGGATATGGATGGAATAATGTCTGTAACTGTGACCTTTTAAGCAATATACCTACTTATTTTCTGTAAGATAGCATGTAATGTCTTTATGGCAGGACCAGATTGCTTCATATTTCTAGGTCATATGGGATTCTATTTGGGACTAGGGAACTTCTTCTCAGAAAGATAAACAAAGCACGTATTGTTTCTACCAAGATTTTATAGGAAATAGTAGCAGGCTCAGTATCTCAAGGCCATTTTTTCCCTGAGAGAAACAATGATATGAATTATTCATATGCCACAGGAAAGTCATAAATTATTCCAGCATTGCACAATTTAACTGTAGTTGAATCTAGGATTGTTAATGTAATATAGTGATTAATACTCAAGATGTGCAATAATAGAGCTTTCCCCCTCCCTCTTGTCAGGAGGGGCTGTGGGCCAAGTACCTGAGTTTAAACTTACTTCAGTCAAAAATATTTGTTCTTTCCACTGCCCTCTTCAGAAAAATCTCATTTAAAGAATCAATAAAATAATAATAATAAATCAAGCCAAATATTGAAAATATAACAGCAATGAGAACAATGAAATGTGATTTTTGTCCACAGTTTGCTCCTTTTCTTGGCCCATCCACACTGTAATCCATTGCCAATAGATGATCTGAGGAAAACTACATGCATTGCCAAAACCGGTTTGGCTCAGTGGTAGAGTGTCGGTCTGCGGACTGAAGGGTCCCAGGTTCGATTCCAGTCAAGGGCATGTACATTGGTTGCAGGCACATCCCCGGTATGGGGTGTGCAAGAGGCAGCTGGTCGGTTTCTCTCTCACCGACGTTTCTAGTTCTCTATCTCTCTCCCTTCCTCTGTTTAAAAAATCAATAAAATATATGAAAAAAAATACATACCTGATATATATTAATTTTTTCCAGATGTATGTCCTTTAAAACCTATACATTGCACCAGAATCCACTTCATGGGCATGAGTCCTGTGCTTTCAAACAGGGCTCTAAACTCAGAAATATCTCTGCGTTGGCCTAGTGCTCTGTTGTTACTATCTCAAATTCTTTTTTTAAAGGCATTTTCAAGATGTCTCTTTCATAGGATATGGCATTTTTTCTTTCTTTTTTTTTTCCCTCACCTGAGGATATTTTTCCATTGATTTTTAGAGAGTGTGGAAGAGAGAGGGAAAGAGATTTTTTTTTTAACACATGTCTCATTTCAATTTTTCACTGAGACCCACAAATTATGTACCTGGTTTTGTCTCATACTTGAATTTGGTTTTCTATTGCCTGACCATAGCTGTACCCAAGCCCTATAAATGTTCTCAAGCCAAAAAATGCCTTGGAGATACTTGAAGAAATTTTGAGCTTCAGTGTACACTAAGTGGCCAGATTATTATGAACTCTGAACACATAATAATCTGGTCACTCAATATATATATTGAGTCATATCCTTCCTAATAAAAGAGTAATATGCAAATTAACCATCATTCTGCTACACCCACCAGCCACTCCCATCAGCCAAGGCCACCAGCCAATCAGAGTGAGTAGGCGAATAAGCCCAAATAAGATGGCTACAGCCACAGAGAGCAGGAGAGAGGGTTGGGTTTCCCAGGCAATGGAGGAAATCAAGCTTTTTGCCTGTGCTTGATGGCCTAGGCCTCTGTTCAAGGCTACAAAGTTTCAATTATAAAAGGTAAACAAATCTAAACAAAAACAGCTGCTGGCCACCTAGAAGGCAGGAGGCTTGGCTCCACTCCAGGCTACAAAGTTTCAATTGTAGAAGGTAAATAAATTCCAGACACCAAGGCCTCCACTTGGGTTGCCAGGGGGTGAGGCTGGCCTGCAAACCACCACAGGCGCCCTTGCCCAGGCTGCCCCATGCCTCAAGGGAACCCCCACTATGATCCAGGACACACTTCAGGGCAAACCAGCTGGCCCCCACCCATGCATTAGGCCTCTATCCTATCTAATAAGAGTAATATGCAGATTGACCACCACTCCAACACACAATAGCTGCCCCCATGTAGTCAAAGATGGCTGCCCCCATGTGGACACTTGAGGGCTACCACAACATGGCTAGAAGGGGAGGGCAGTTGAGAGGGATCAAGCTTGCAAGGAAGGGCAGTTGGAGGTGATCAACCATGCAGGAGAGGGCAGTTAGGAGTGACCAGGCTGGCAGAGGAGGGAAATTGGGGGCAAACAGGCTGGCAGGGGAGCAATTAGACATTAATCAGGCTGGCATAGGAATGATTAGGGGGTGATCAGGCTGGCAGGCAGAAACAGTTAGGGGCAATCAGGAAGGAAGGCAGGTGAGTGGTTGGGAGCCAGCAGTCCTGGACTGTGAGAGGGA
Organism: Pipistrellus kuhlii; assembly: GCF_014108245.1. Lineage (NCBI taxonomy): Eukaryota > Metazoa > Chordata > Mammalia > Chiroptera > Vespertilionidae > Pipistrellus > Pipistrellus kuhlii. Next base: position 19,060,986 of record NW_023425504.1, read on the forward strand.
TGTCAGACTTCCAGTTTAGACCTGATCCCAGATGGGGTCTAAATGGGCAGTAGGACATCCCTCAAGGGGTTCCAGATTGGAGAGGGTACAGGCTGGGCTGAGGGACACCCCTTCCCCGGCCCATGCACGAATTTCGTGCACCGGGGAAATATATATATATATTAGAAATTAGAGGCCTAGTGCATGAATTCATGCATGGGTGGAGTCCTGCCAGCCTGGACAGGCGGAGGGGACATGGGTGGTGGGCCAGCCTGCCTGCTGGTCAAACTCCTGGTTGAGGGGACAATTTGCATATTAGCCTTTTATTATATAGGATATACACTGAGTGGCCAGAGTATTATGTGTTCACAGAACATAATACTCTGGCCACTCAGTGTATATTATAACAAGTGTTTTCCTTTCAATAGGCTTTCAAGTAGAAATCTGTAGTGTTTCTGCATCTTCTTGTTTTGTGCTATGACAATGTGGTGCTTGGTTAATTTCTAAAATTTTTATAGGAATAGTGTGACAAAGGAAAGTTTTTCCTAACCTGGGTATTTACATGTGGATTGGTACTTACTTGGTCCCATTAAGTAAGATGAACCACAGAAAGGCCAGAGATTCTGCGTAGATGGCTGATCTCTATTGAACTTAAGGTAATACTGTTGAGTGTGTCTTATTACCTTTAGTCTCTTATTAATTCTTTTATCTGTCTCCCACATGTAGGCTATGTTACCTTTTACATAGGAAGGTTTGCAGTAATTCAAGCCAATGTGTTGCTTCATCCAGGGATCTCTGCATTTGAAATCTTTCAGCCAGGAGAAAATGTATTATTTGATAAGTTGTTAAGGAGGCGGGGGCAGTTGACTTTCTAGAGTACCCCTTAAACCACCAATCTCTAGACTTGCTAACTGAATCCATGAAAGACCATATTGTATTATTTTAGCCTTCATATATTTGTATAAATTTATAATTCCTTCTTGACCATCCAAACCATATGCCCTGAAAGCCTAGTGCCATATAGGCTATAAAATAACTTTGTTGGTCATTGAGTTTTCTCTACCATTGGCTCCTTTTATGAATCCAATTTCCCTTTATGATCTTAGTGAACTATTGTAACATTTTTGATGTCCTAAATCTAGATAGGAGACAAGCTAATGGTATAGATATTCGCTGTGACTTGGCAAACCTTCTCCTTGTCGGATGGTGACTCAAGCAGGAGGGATGGAAAATATGCTGTCAGTGGCAGAATTGCTCCCTGCAATAAAGCATTAGTTTGAATCCCAAATTAAAATTTAAAAACAAGATAGAGAGGAGGAGGCTCATGCACACCCTTCATCTTTATTCACCTGGTTAATGACTCAGACTGTCATTAGGCACCAAAGAGGTAAGCTTTTCATTTCCCCAGCTTCAAACACTGAAACTCCTGCATTCAAATTACACCAATATGCTCCAAAGCTTCTTTAATTGAAAGCATGTGATGGGATCTAATGTAACATTTATCTTGCTGAAATTGACATGAGAGGAAGAGATGAGGGGTTTAAGGAATATTTTATTTAAAGACAGACTTGAAGAGGCTGTGGGAGTGATTGCCAGCTTGTCAGTTGACTCACTCATGCCTGGAGAGAACATTTTGTCATTAACAAATCTGAATCCCAATATGATCTAGGACAATACAGTAAAGGCTTTGTCCCTTCTCTATTCTCACTTCCCTACCCCTACCTCCTCTCTCCCTGGCAGTTATTATTATTTCCATTAACAGACAAAAATTAGTACTCAACACCTACTGGAACATTAACTGCATAATTGATTCAATAGAAGGCATACATCAAGGGCTTGTATATTAACAAACATGTCTTTCCATCCCACATATAAGTAAAACATTTGTGTTTGCAGAAATCAGTGGTATTATGGGTGCAAAGAGCTGACATTCAAAAAGAAGCTACCAGTAAAAAGTACATGAGACTTCTCTGTGGGGGAAGCATTCTGTTCAGCTTATTGGATTTAGCCACGCATAGCCCACAATCTTGGGAAAAATAATTTTGTATGCCAGCTTCATTTTTATGGGAGGAGGTATTCTACTTATTTCTGAGGGAGGCTCTAAGTGGGCTTGGTGGGATCAGGCTAATTCTACTTAGGGGTAAATATTTACACAGAAGTCTCTCCCCATATGTCCCAGTTATTGTGAAAGAATATGGCATCTTTGTACATGAGAGTACAATAATTTCTTAGTTGGGTGTGGACATGGCAGGAGGGAGACTAGTACACTCATGGGGACAGCCCATGTTCTGTTTCTGTTATGGGATTTAAAACAAATTCTGTCTTATTAGAAGTAGAAATTTAGATAACTTAAAATCTCTATGGATATTTCTGTTATGATCAGAAGTCCACTACCACACTCGCTTACTACTTGAAATAAGAATTGGGAAAAACTCCTATTTGGTCATTCATTCTCTGGGTCATGTACAAAAAGTGAAAACAGTCTTGTGTGGTTGATTTTGTGAATTCTGTTATGCTAGAGTCTAGGCCAAGATTATCTTTGTTTCTCAACTCCTATCAGTTTCTTCATGTTTGCTAATGTTTGTTCACTGTGGATTGATTTTATTTAAAAATTTTAACTTTAATTTTAACTTTAAAATAATTATAAATTAAAATAGGGATTGTAGAAAATGCACAGAGAAGTCTCATGTACTTTTTACTGTTTCCTCCAACTGTGGACTGCTTTTTTAATCACATATATTTTACACAAGATCTCTTAGCTGCCACATTCCCCCAACACATTCTGCACAGGGCATTTGGGAACACTTATCTGACATAGGGCATTCCAAGATATAATTATATTAATAATTGGCTAATATTTTTAATACTATCTATTGCATATCTTTAAGACAACATATGATTTAAGTTCATAAAAATAGCAATAAATAAAACAAATAGCACAGAGAAATATAAGAACTATCTTTAGTGTGAGTATTTTCAAAGATGATTGTGTCCCATGAAAGCTTGATGTGTCTTACACATCATTGCAGCTGTTATCCATGACACAAATAAAATAATTTTTGTAACTCAAAATGATACAGATTCTTAAACTAGAAAATCCAGTTAATGTACCCTGTCATTGAAAGGTGATACAAGATTCATTTTCTTGGTGATAGGGTTCTCAAATTTCTTATTTATGTTTGTGATTCCCTGCTCTAATTTTATACATGGAGTTTGATAATCAAGATAATTCTTATTTCAATGAATTTATGACTCTCCACCACTCCACTCTCTGTTTTTGATTTCTAGATTAAACAGAGTTCATCCTATTAATCAGTCTTTGTGAGTAGGCTGTTTTTGTTGTTATTGTTGTTGTTTTTTTGTTTTTGTTTTTGTTCTTTTGTTAACTTAGCTCTATCTCTAAGTTGACTCCAACTAATTTATAACCACCCTTGCTTCAAGAAATAAATGTACTTTTGCTCTAAATCTGTGGGTGGAGAAATGTTTCTGAATATGAGCAGAGGTGTGTAAAAAGAGACAGATATGGTGATGGGGACTAAATGTCACCATTTATTTTTAATATGTTTTTACTGATTTGAAAGAGGAAGGGGGAGGGGGAGAAAGATAGAAGCATCAGTGATGACAGAGAATCATTGTTTGGCTGCCTCCTGCATGCTCCTTTATGGGGATTGAGCTTACAAACCTACCATGTGCCCAAACTGGGAATTGAATGGTGACCTTCTGGTTCATGGTTTGATTCTCAACCACTGAATAATATTGGGTAGGCAAGTATCACAATTTAAATAAAATGCTGATTTCTCAGGGGAAAATAAAAAAATAGAAACATTGCTTTGGATTTTCTGATGTTCTGCCTGAAAATATACTGTTTCAATGGAATTAGTCAAATGCTTCTTTAAAAGTTACTGTACATATTTAATTTTGACATGTGAATTTGAAAGTATGCATACATTTTATTTATGAAAAATTTAGGAGGCTTTGCATGAGTGTAAACATATACATAGGTGAATCAGTCCTTCTGTGTGATTATTTCCTGTGATTCCACAATATCAAATAATAAGAAGATGAGGCTGTGATATGCAAAGAATAGTTTCTCTTAAATTTTAACATAGACAATGCCTGCAAAATAAACAAAATAGAGCAAACACTCTTTGTAGTTCATTGAGACTTTAGACTTACTTAAACTTCATGAAAGCTATTTAATGAAAATAGGGGAGAAAACAATTCATTAGGGAGGATGGTTAGAAACAATTATAAAATCATTCTCCATTTTAAAATTTTTGTTTACTAACAAATATTCCTAACATACCTCCTTCTATTTCGGCAATTTTCAAAGTTGAATATATTAAGAGATTACCTCCATACTTACCCACAGCAGTATTTCTTCTCTGAGTAGCTGTCTTCTAATCAAGAATAAAAAATAATAAATAGAGTTCTGGGGCTCCAATTTGGAATGAATAGTTTCTAATAGGAAAATATTGAATAAATTAGAACTCTTTTTGAGTTTTTGAGGTCGTAGCAATCTATCTTATTGCTCCTTCATATCCAAGCCTCTAGCTCTCAGGCATAATCAATCTCTTCCCCCTTGATTTTCTTTTTTATTCCTATTTCTCCTTTTTTTTTTTTTTCTAGTATCCTGACTATGGTTCATAAGAATAATGACTGCCCTAGCTGGTTTAACTAATTGTACAGTGTCAGCCTGCAGACCAAAGGGTCCAGGTTTCAATTCTGGTAAAAGGGCACATACCTCGGTTGCAGGATCCTTCTCAGCCCAGACCCTGGTTGGGGTTCATGCAGGAAGCAATGAATTGATGTGTTTCTCTCACATTGATATTTCTCTCTGTCTTTCCCTCCCTCCTCCACTTTCTCTAAAAAATCAATGGAAAAATATCCTCGGGTGAGGATTTAAATGAATGAATGAATGAATGAATGAATGAATGAATAAATAAATAAATAAATAAATAAATAAATAAATAAAAATAATGACTAACTACAAAAATAGTTTTAGTTCCTTTGGTATCTACAAAGAACTAGTTGTGTCTGGGTCAAAATTTACATCATAAAGTATCTGATGAGACTTCTGGAAGGAAAGTATAGAATTCTGAGTTAAGGGCTGAGGTTCACTATATGGCAGATTTTTAACTTATAGGAAAACTGTATAATTAGTTTCAGACATAATGTTATTGAGATAAATGTCATGGGATTCTAGATATTCTTAAACTTTAAGAGATTCTAGAGACTAAATATCACTGTCATAGACTTTCAGAGTGATATATTAATAGATCTTAAGTGTCACCAAGTGCACATCGTGCAACTAAATGTTGGAATTCCTGTATAAATTCCCCGTCAAGAGGTTACCAAGCTCCTGCTTAAACACACACACACACACGCACACACACACACACACACACACATATACACATGTGTGTGTGTGTGTGTGTGTGTGTGTGTGTGTGTGTATGCCTAAGTGACCAAACGACTGGAATAACCAGTTGCTATGACCTGCACTCACCACCATGGGGCAGATACTCAATACAGGAGCTTCCCCTGGTGGTCAGTGTGCTCCCACAGCAGGAATAGGTTCAGGTGAGACCTGTCCCAGCAGCCCAACAGCCTGCCCTGCAGCTACTCACTCCCTCAGTAGGCCTGCAGGCCCAATCTCCAGAGGACGGGACAGGGGACAGGCACCAACAGACCAGTGCCGCTGGCATGAGCCATGATCCTTACAGTGCTGCAGGCCTCCTGGAAGTTGGCCCCGGGAACCGCAGCCACTTCCCCTCCTTAGGTGCTATGCAAGAAAGAAACAATATAAAAGTGACTGCCAGGTGGCTCCTGACAACCAGCGGGAATGTCAGCTGGACAGATCCGGATCCCAGGCTGACAAGGGCACCCTACCCATGCACAAAGTTGTGCACTGGGCTTCTAGTTTCGTCACATGGAGCTCACTACCTCATGAAGTTTCTGTATCTTCTTTGAATACCCTTTGCTTATCCTTGTAAAATTTTGCTTACACTGATAAAAAATCTGTTCCATAGCTTTCGTCTATTATTTCTAAGTTCTCCTTTCTTTAGTATACCCAGAATACTCTGTTCTCTCATCTTCATGATGGTTCTTAAACTATTTGATGATGACTTTCATCTTTTAAAAAAGTTATTTATTTATTTTTAATATATTTTATTGTTTTTTTTTTTTACAGATAGAAGGGAGAGGGATAGAGAGTTAGAAACATTGATGAGAGAGAGACATCGATCAGTTGCCTCCTGCACACCCCGTACTGGGGATGTGCCCGCAACCAAGGTACATGCCCTTGACTGGAATCGAACCTGGGACCCTTCAGTCTGCAAGCCGATGCTCTATCCACTGAGCCAAACCGGTTTTGGCTCATCTTTTATTTTTTTTAGTCAACCCTTCTTTAGGCTCTGCTTCTTGTATGAGGCCTGGTGCATGGATTCGTGCACTTGTGGGGTCCCTCTGGTTGGCCTGCGGAGATCAGGCTAAAACTGGCTCTCTGACATTGCCCGAGGGATCCCAGATTGCAAGAGGGCACAGGCCAGGCCTAGGGACTCCACAAGTGCATGAATGGGGCTGGAACGGACTGTGGAAGGGCTCCAAGGCATGTCTGGCCTGTCTCACCCAGTCCTGATCAGCCGAACCCCAGCAGCAAGCTGACCTAGTGGTCAGAACGTCTGCCACCTGGTGGTTAGTGTGTGTCATAGTGACTGGTCAGTTGAACGAATTACCACTTAGCATATTAGGCTTATATAAGATTATTTAATGTCTTTATTATACTTGTGGTTATTCCCTTTTAAAAGCATGAGGCCTGGTATTCTATTTTATATAAAAGGAAGGATACCATCTAAAATGAAAAGGTTAAGAAAATAAATTTATGTATCTGTATATATAGTTATATGTAAAAATAAAAATGTGACTAGCAGAAATTTTTTTGTAGTAGTGGTAGCAGGGGGTGAGTAGGGAGAAATTGGGGGAGTAGAATCAACTAATTATATGTTGGCAAGAAGCTACTATATTATTTTTAAAGTTTATAAATCCAGAAAGAGATGTTAAGCACACAATTTGTAGTATGGTGATAACCAGTAGGAAACACCCAAAGAAAAATGATTAAAAAGTAGTTATTGATCTGCCCAGCCAGTGTGGTCAGTGGGTTAGCATGGAACTATGAACCAGTAAGTCCCAGTTCAATTCTTGGTCAGGGCACATGCCCGAGTTGTGGGCTCAATCCCCAGTGGGGGTGGGCAGGAGGCAGCCAGTCAATGATTCTTTCTCACCATTGATGTTTCTATCTCTCTCCCTCTCCCTTCCTCTCTGAAATAAGTAAAATATATTTTTAAAAAGTAGTTACTGCTTTGAAACTGAGACTAAAGGTAGAGAGAGTTCCTTTTTCCTTTTGCACTCTTCTGTATTGTTTAACTTTATTACTATGAGAATATACAGTTACAGTTGCCTTATATGTAATTCAGAAACTAAAAATTCTCTGAGAGTAGTTTATTTTTCTATCATTTGACTATTAAGCCTGTCTAAATCTGAATAATTTGGTAATTATTCAGCAAAATCAGTATTGTTGTAAAACTGGTTATAATCTTCATTATTGCAATGTAGTGTGTATATTCATTAATTTTGTTTAAAAATATTACTATGTTTGATTAGGGGTTGCTGTCCCAGGCCACATTGAGTATCCAAAATAACATACAGTGTATGACAATGTATAACCTTTCTAAATTATGAAAATTTTTGAAACTTATCTGGCGTTAAGTGTTTTAGGTATAGTATTGTGAGCCTATAATACTTTATTATAATAATAAAAATGAATAGTAAAGCCCAGAAACTGTACATAATTCTTTAGTGTGTTCTGATCACAGCATAGCCTAGTTAATCACTTCCCCCAGTCTAGATATCATATTTTTATTAATGCAGCCTAAGAATAATCACTTTATATGTTTTGATGTTTGTACCACATTTACTGAATCATTCTGAACTTATTGTTTATTAAATCTTAAAGGCTCCTTTACAAGAGCTACTGTTGCTAAGCCATATTCCCAAGAGTATTGTAGAAGATGAATGTGTATTCACTACAAGGATGTTATAACAAGCTCTCTGGTGCATCTAAAATATCATTCAATATACTAAGATATACATACAAGTTTTTAATAACATGGTTACTGCGTTGCTACCTTAATATAGTGCATTATGTATTATACATAGTAGGCTCTCAAATTAAATATACTTGATTTTGAATCCTGAATCTGGAACTTCTTAGGGGCATGACTTTGGGAAAGTCATTTAACCATTCTTGAATTCATTTTCTTCATTTATAAAACGGGTTCTGTAACAATAAGCATAACACAAAGAGTTGTTAAATATTCTTGGCCCACAGTAAATTCACAAAAATTGTAGCTACTATTATTGTTCTAAATAATGGAGACAACATAAAAAGTGGTTCCCAAACTTTGTTGCACATTAGAATTATATGGGGAGCTTTTATATCAACTATGGATCCAGTTTATCTATTCCCTTGCCAGCATTTGATGCTATAACAATTTTTCATTTTATCCATTCCTTATAGGTGTGTAATTATCTTATTGTAAGTTTAATTTGTATTTCTCTGTTGGTTAATGATGCTAAAAAATCTTTCCTGTGCTTATTTGTTATGTGTATATAGTATATCTTCTTCAGTGAAATGTCTGTTCATGTCTTTTGCTCATTTTCTTTTTAAAAAAATATATTTTTATTTATTTCAGAGAGGAAGGGAGAGTGAAGGATAGAAATCTCAATGATTAAAGAGAATTATTGATTGGCTGCCTCCTGAACACTCCCTACTGGGGATGGAGCCTGCCACCAGGGCATGTGCCTTTGACCTAAATTAAACCTGAGACCCTTCAGTCATCAGGCTGATGCTCTATCCACTGAGCAAAACCAGCTAGGGCTTATTTTCTAATTGGATTATTTGTGTGGTTACTATTGATTTTGGAGAGTTTTCAAAAATATATTTTAGATACCAGTCCTATGTCACAAATGTGATTTGCTAATATACACTCCAGGACTATAGTTTGTATTTTCATCCTCTTAACAAGGTCTTCCACATGGCAGAAATTTTAATTTTGAGGAAATCCAATTTATAAATATTTCTTTATATTGACTGTGTTTTTGGTTACAAATCTAGGGTCATGTAGTTTTCATCATTACAAGTCATTTACACAATTTGTTAGATTTACACCTAGGTATTTCTCATTTTTAGAACAATTGTAAATTGTATTGCATTTTTAACTTTATTTTTATTGTTGACACTGTTACAGATATACCTATCTCCCCCACTTTGTCTGCCTCCACACAATACTCACTACCCCGCCCCCCTCACTTGCCATTACCACACTATGCATGACTACGGGTTATGCATAAATATTCTTTGGCTAATTCATTGTATTTTTAAATTTTGGTATTCATACATTTTTATAGTATATCAAAATAACATTTATTTTTTTGTATTGATCTTGAATATGCAACCTTACTGAACTCACTAGGATTATTTTTATTTGTGTTTTTTTTTATCTAGACAATAATGTGATCTACAAACAGGGATAGTTGTATTTCTTCTTTTCTACTATGTATTCCTTTCACTTCCTTCTCTTGCCTTTTTGCATATCTAGAACTTCCAGAATTTTTGCTGAATAAGAATGATAAGTTGAAATATTTACTGTAATACTTTAAACAGTAAATTAAAATTTAAAAAAATGAAATATTTACTTTGTTCCCAGTGGTAGAAGCAAAGTATTTAGTCATGCACCATTAAGTTTAGTATTAGCTGTAGGTTTTTTTGTTATTAAGTTGAGAAAGTTGCCTCTCTGTTTTTATTTTTCTAAGAGACTTTTAATCATAAATGTACATTGAATTTTGTCAAATGCTTTTTCCATTTTGATTGATATGATCATAGGAATTTTCTACTCTAGTATGTTAATATGGTGAATCAGAAATTGGTTTATTTTGAACATTGAACCAGACTTGCATCACTGGTTGCATCTCTGTTTTTTTTTTATGAGAAATCTGTTAGTTGAATTGTGTATTCCTTATAGGTAAAATGTCTTTGTTCTCTGCTATTTTACAAATTTTTTCTTAGTTTTTGTATTCAGCAGTTTATTCTGTAGAATTATGTCTTTTGCTAAATTTGGAAAGTTTTTAGCCATTATTTCTTTTAGTACTTTTTTATTTTTAAAAATTTATATTTTATTGATTTTTTTACAGAGAGGAAGAGAGAGGAATAGAGAGCTAGAAACATCGACGACAGAGAAACATCGACCAGCTGCCTCCTGCACACCCCCTACCAGGGATGTGACCACAACCAATGTACATGCCCTTGACAGGAATTGAACCTGGGACCTTTCATTCCACAGACCGACGCTCTAACCACTGAGCCAAACCAGTTTCAGTCTTTTAGTACTTTTTTAGCTTCATCTTTTTCTTCTCCTTTTGGAACTCTGATAACAGGAATGTTATTGTCTTAAAAAATAGTTTCATGTGTCTCTGTTCATTTTTTTCAGTCTATTCTTTGATGTTCATATTTTGTGCTTTCTATTATTTTAACTTCCAACTAATTTATTCTTTCCTTTGTCTCTCCCATTTTGCTATTGAGCTTTTTCTTTCAGTTTTTATATTATTTAGTGCTAAAGTTTCTATTAGATTCTTCCTTACAATTTGTGTGTTTTTATTAACCGACACTTTCTATTTTATTTACTCAGACTTTATGTTTTCATCTGTTCAAACATATTCATGAGTGTCCAATGAAGGATTTTTATTAGGGTTGCTTCAGAATTTTTGTCAGATAATTCAAACATTTCTATCATCTCAATATTGACATATTTTAATAGTTTGTTTTTATTCATCTCAATATTCCTGGTTCTTGGTATGGTTGATTTTCTAAATTGAAGTCTGTATACTTTGTGTAATGTGTTTTGAAACTCCAATATTATTTAAATTTTCTTTAGTTGTTCTAGTTACATTTTTCTAACACTGCTCTGTAATGGAACAGGTGAGTGCCACCATACTACTGTCAGATTAATGTGAAAGTCTAGATGCCTCACTTGGTTTCTTTTAACACTCAATGAAGGGGTTCTTAATTGGTTTTCACTGTCACCCTGGAGTTGGCTCATTGCTGGTGTTGGGGATGAAAATCCAGGGTCCTTACCTGATCTTCTCTGATACCACAGCAGGGATGTTGGGGCGGTGGAAATTTAGGTTTTGATGTCAGAAGAGTTGGGGTCAGTTTTTTTCTGTGGTATTTATTTAGAGTACAGTGGTATTGCTTCATAGTTTTCCATTTAAGCTGGTCCTTTCGCTAGAGAGAGCAGGCTTTTGTTGGAGAAGGGGGATACTTTTTTTTTTTTTTTTTTTTTAATCTGTGCCATTTTGTTTGAATATATTGCTGGCTTTTTTTAACTCCAACTCAGGATATATGAAACAAAAATAATATCCATGGATCTCAGCACTATGTTATTCCTTGTATCCTGAGATAACTAAACAGCTTGTCTTCTTCCCTCCACTTTTTGAAGACTTCTTATGCTTGTTTTATATGTAATTAGCTAGAGGCCCTGTGCACTATTCATGCACCAGTGGGATCCCTCAGCCTGGCCTGTGGGGATGGGTTGAAACTGGCTCTCCAACATCCCCCAAGGAATATATTAGTGCATAAAGCAGTAGGCAGCCAGGGAGCCCGAGCCTGAGCCCAGGCCAGGTACAGCACTCCTCTTGCTCATCCCAGCCCTTCTGCACTTACTTCTGCCACAGTCCGGTTCCGGTTTGGGGAGGGGCACACAGGGGGAGTATTTGCAGGAAAGGCTCCCTCTGCCGCAGCTGCACTCACCAGCCATGAGCCAGGCATCTGAAACCCATTGATCAGCTGAGCAGTGCTCCCACTGTGGGAGTGCACTGACCACCAAGGGGCAGCTCCTGCATTGAGCATCTGCTTCCTGGTGGTCAGTGTGTATCATAGCTACTGGTTGACCTGTTGCTTAGGCATATATGTGTGTGTGTGTTTTTTTTTTTTCAGTTGTACTTAGTGGGAAAAGTAGGGAAAAGCATATCTGCTCCATATTTCTTGATATGGAATTGACCTAGTGATTTTACTTCTAGGTAGTTGCTTAAGATAAATGAAAAGTCTACACAAAGACTTATTCATGTATCTTAATAGCAGTTTTATTCATTAGAGGCAACAAAAATTTGGAACCTACCAAATGTCCACCATCATGAAATAATAAATTGTGACATATTCATAGCATTGAGTATTATCTAAAAATCAAAAAAAATATGTCTAGTAATATCAAATGTGAAAAATCTCAGTGAAAGAGAAACATTTACTCATACTGGTGGAAATATAAATTGTTATAATTTCTTGAGAAACAAATGTAATAAAGTTAAATTTGAGTAAAATTTAAAAACATACATTTTCACTTCTAGATGCCTATAAAGTTTCTTGTAAATGTATATAAGAAGTTGTGTACAAGGATCCTTAACATAGTACTATAATATTAAACTGGAAAAAATATAAAATGTCCATCAATAAGGGATTAGATAAATCATAGTATATCAGGTGGTTATATCTAATTATCTTAGGAATCGAAGTAAAAAACTTATCATTGAGTGAAAAAATATTGCAGTTGTATATGCAAGTCTTACTAGTTACATAAATTTGAAATCACATGAAACAATTATATAACTAATTTTTATGGACATACATGTATGTACATCTGAAATGTACATAAGTGACTGTCGCTAGTCTGAGTGGAACAGTCTAAAGGGACTTAAACACAAATGATCTCTTTTTTAAAAAATAGTCCATGTTTTACCTTTATAAATATTTTCCATGTTATTCTCTTTAATTTGTTTTTACTTTTCTTAATAAAAAGGGAAAGACTTAAGACATTGTAGGTAGAAATAGCTTTCCAAAGGGAGGAAAATACATGTGCAAAAATGATGATGTATGCTTGGGAAACTGTATCAAGTTTGTTATGACTGGGTAAAGTTCATGTAAGCCTTTAGTCACAGATAAAGTGTATCTTATGAAGGGCCTCATACATCAGAGAAATAGGTAAATTTTTCTTGAAAGCAATGGGGTACTGATGAAAGCTTTGAAAATTAGAGTTACATGAATGCGCACAAATAATATATGCATATTTAAGTACTGTGGTTTATGAGTTTAGAAAGGGAAGGGACTCAAAGAGAAGAGGCAAAACAAACAATCTATTTCCACAAATGACAGTAAATGCTAAAAGTAAAATCTTGTTGGCCTACAGGCTCTGTGAGGGTCAGAAACCTGTCATTTCCATGGTATGTACCCCAGAACAGAGTAATTGGATGAATGAATACTTAGTAGTTATAGTGGCTAGCTGTTGGGAGAGTTCATAGTTGTGCTCTTACTGTGGGAAATTCTATTGAGAGACATGCTTTTTTTTAGTTTAGACCTGTGTAGTATAAGCTGTGTCATATGTCTGGATTTTCTACTTGCTGTCTGACAGCTTTAGTGTCTGCTTAGTTGACTGAATTTTTTCTGATCAATTCAGTTAAAAAGAAAATTCCTTACATTGCAACATCTGGCAGGTCATTTACTGAATTTATATTTTGACAAATACTTGAGCCAAATTGACAATCATAATTGTCTATCTTGGTTACACATATTGAAACAAAGATTCACTGAATAAGTACTAAGAAACAATATGTTATTTTATTTATATCTATAAAGATGTAGAAGTTCATCTCTGAATAATTGGACCAAGCAATTCCAAATCCTACTCTATTATTATTCATATTATATTCACTCCATATAACTCTAAGATTTTTAACTTACTCTTCAAAATAGAAGAAAATATCACTTAGTTAAATTTATAATGGAGTGCTACATGTATATGGAGTGGGTATGGTTAGGTTACATTTCAAATAATACAAGTGTATTGCAGAAATATTATGGGTTCAGTTACAAATCACCACAATAAAGTGAGTCATAATCTTTTTGCTGGTGATAGTCTTATCTTCAATTTGTAAAATATGCAATATCTGTGAAGCACAATAAAGTAAATAGGTGCCTGTATTTGAAAACTTAGTTTATTGATACTATCAGCTGATTGATTAATATTTGTCCAGTTTGAGGCTAAGCTTTAGAAATTACCATGTAAAATCTGAAACACAGTCCCTGTTTCTATCACTTAATTGCTTGACATAAAGGGTGTACCAAAAATGTATATGCACTGACGTTGAATAATTATAAGGGCAGTATTTATTAAAATACATTTCATTTTCAAAATTAAGCTATCAGCTGTTAAAGTATGTATACATTTTTTTGGAAACCCTGTATCTAAAATTGGAATAATTGTTCTTAATTTTCAAGAAAATATGTAATTTAGTTTACATACATATATACACACATATATTTACAAGCATATATACATACACATACATACATATATTTACAAACATACATATATGTGTATGTATGCATATATCTCTAGCCACATAAATGTATATCTATGTGCATGTGTGCATATATGTGTATATAAAATATGTAAAATGCATGTATATGTATGATGTATGATATATTTTTTTTTCCTGATACAGAGAGGTCATTTAATTAATATTATTTTCTCCTTCTCACCTTCAATGAAAATGTGGCAGACATGTGAGGAGACAGAACTGAAATAAGCAAACACAGGATTTCTCTGTGCAGAGAAATTTTAAAAATACAGATTAAAATTTCAAAAGTCACAATCCACCCATTCAGATATAATTACTTAAATAATTTAGTGTGTCTTTTGTTTTTTAAATTAAACAGAATGCATGTCTATTGTATGCACATGTGCGATAGATCATATTGTGCATACTATTTTATTGCTTTCTTTGTTGTACTTAATTATCTATTGTTTATACCTATTACTATCATTAAGTATTCTTTCTCAATGGATAAATCATTTGTCTTTCTCCATACACATTTTGCATAATGTTTTGTATTCCATTGTTTGACAGTATATTCATATTTTTATCACTTTTTAACATTCCCTTCATGTAACTAGCATTCATTTTGCTTTGGCTTTACTAAATGAACTTTCCCAAAGAAGGAAAATAATTCTACTATAATTAAAGGAAAATAATTCTACTATAATTGTGTCCTTTTCTAATACTGAATCTCAATATTGGAGATATTTTATCTAACACATGTTTCATTTAACTTATGGAGTGACTCTGGCCACATTCAAGAAGTTGGTATTTAATACTAATAATACATATAGAATATTTAATAATAATAGATAATACCTACTGTTGAGTACCTAAGTATTTTACATAGATTTAATCCTTGCAACCTTACTACTTACTATTTGTATACACATTTTAAAGATGAGAAAACAAATTATGAAGTTAAATAACTTATCCAAGGTCTTATAGCTAGTAAATCATATATAAGAAAGGATTGCAATGTTGGCAACCTGTGGTCTTAACTACTCCACGATATCAAATGCTGCCTAACTCATTGAATAAGTTAGTGCAGAGGTATGCAACTGAAAGCTAACAGGGTCCACAATTCTTCCATTTCTCCCTTCCTTCAGAGCTACACAAATACACCTTTAAGCACTTTCCATATTTCAATCATGTTTTCAAATGGTAGTAAAGTCTAGATGACTTTCTAATTCCACTGTGGTGTGTGAATGTTTGTGTTTGTGGCTCCTCTCAGCTATGACATTCTTTGATTCTAAGAGAGCAACTAGAGCCTAGATTCTTTAGATTAACATTCTTGTTTTACAGCTGAAGCAACTCATGGAAAGATGTCTAAAAGTGGAGGGGTTTTAAATCATTCCTCATTCCTGCACAGGCTAATAATTTCAATATTGCTTCCTGTTTTTTTTTTTTGTTTGTTTGTTTTTTATACAATTGGTTTGTCATGACATGGTTCCTAAAGCTGCATCTTAAGTAATTTTGCTCTTCCCTCTCAGCTGGCTACCCTTTACCCCAATTCTTCTCTTTCAGTAAATTATCTGTCAATAAATACTCCAATTCACTGGGGGAGATCACTGTTTAAAATTATACTGTGGTTAATCTTTTTGTCAAGGCAGAATCCAGTAATGAGAATAATCACTGGCAAATTAATATTTTTGAAATTTGTTGGGGGTTTTGTATATTACTGTCTTAAAGCAGCTCCATCTGCAGTATGTATTAAAGGCCCATCTGTTTACCATACCAAAGACAAAGGCAAGCTTGAAAGAAGTGAATGCATTTGGTCCTGAGTGTTTCCACCAGGGAATAAGCTCATAGTTGAACTCCTTCTAGCCACATTCCTGAAGAAAAAACATATTTATAAATATTATCCTGGTATTTGAAGAGAATACAATTATCTTGACTACCAAAGTGAGTTTGAAATAAACTCTGTAATGGTAGGGTAATCCTTTGTTTTACTTGAGTATAAAACAAATGGTACCCCTTTGCTTTCCAAATCTACAAGAAAATAAAGCATGAATCCTCTACATATAACATGAGAGAGGGGACACAAGATACTTCAGCACCCATTCTCTTTAGGGCTTTGTATTTGGCCAATTTTTACAGCAGCTGGGTGAAGTAGGTCTCATTATCATGAGGGAAGTGATATAAATTGTGCAAGGTCACAGAACAAGTATGTGGTAAAGCTAGAACTCCACATAGAAGGGAATCATAGAATGCATAGTAATAGGAACAGTAGCAAATAATTATTAAGAGCTAACCATACACTAGATACTGTGATCACATTTCAAAAAAGATAAAAGTCACGTGATGAATATAGTTTGGAAACTAAGCTCAACAAATAAAATATATGGAATATCTGAGAATACCCCCATAATGGAAGCTAAAATCAATTTAGCATTTACTAAGTGCCAGACTCTGAATGAAGTATTTTATATTCATTATCTCATTCAATCTTCACAGTAATAGTTTGAAGGCTCTGGGAGAAACAGATAACAATAAAAAATCTCATAAATAAATTAAAATTACAACTGTGACAAGACTTAAAAATGGCTACAAGAATGTATAATCAAAGGGATTTCCCTTAGTCATAAAGATCAAGGAAGACTTCCCTGAGAGAGGAAGTGAAAGTGGGGAAATTCAGAGTGTAAAACCTTCTAAGAGAAGGATCGTGGGCTTTTGGGAAACTGTGAAACTAGGCCAGTGTGGCAGAAGCAGAAAGAATAAGAATGAACATGATGTACATGGAGACTGGAAAGTTAGGGAAGGGCCAGATCATGTGAGAAGGGCCTTTCAGGGAGATAATTAATGTTAAGTGAAGTCATAAAGGATGGGTCCATCCTATCTAATAAAAGGGTAATTTGCAAATTAATTGTCACTCTATCACAAATATGGCGGTGCTCATAGCCACAAGATGGCAGTGCTCAGTCCCCTCAGCCCTGTGCCAAAGTCCCCCAGTCCTAGGGAGGTGGCTGCTGAGAGTGGGCAGCATGAGCGTCCTGGTGGGCAGTGGATACAGAGTGGCGGAAGCTGCTGGTGGCCTACTGCTCACTATATCACTCAATGGGCTACTAGTAATCCAATAAAACATGTGTCCTCATAATAAAAGACAGACACACTAGCGATATGTGTGCACAAAGGGGAAACCATGGGAGGACACAACATGTATAACATTTTGTTATAACATATTGGGTATCTGACTGTCTTTTGTTCTACAGCAAAATACCCTGCCCTCTCCATGGCCAATAGAATTAGAACCCTAGAACCAAATTATAATTTTACTTTTTAAAAGCAAGTTTTCAGTTTAATTATATAATGCAAAAGAAAAGTAATCTGGACAAGAAAGTGCTGCTACTTTTGGTATTATTGCCCTAGAAACATGAACTCAGGATTGCCTACCCCAGAAGCTGAACTTGACTGTAATTTTTATGGAACTGAGAAAATTGGCCTTCTGGTGAATGATTTTAGCACTGCTTGTTAACATGCTTGTTCACTGCTTTGATGCATTCTTAACTTCTGAAGACTGTACTCCAAGATGCATTCTTAACCTTTGAAGACTGTACTCCAAAGAAAGAGCTGCCAGAAAGTATAAACCAGACTGACCCTAAGTTCAACCAAGTATGGAAGAAATGAGTGATCTCTCTCTCGATTTCTCTCTCTAGTCCATGGCATCCAGTAGCTATTTCATGCTCCTGTATTGAAGGAGGAATAAGGGAGGGATAACTCACGTGAAATAGAGATTATGAAGCTGGCTTACGGTATAAGATAACTAAGTATATTCATATGGAATAAGAAAATATTTTGAAGAAATTTTTTGGTATCTGATATTTTCAAAAAAGCATTGACAAAATGAGAAATATGTTGGCCTTACTTATGCTTATTTACTGATTTGAAATTACTTTTTATTTTGAATTTCATAGAGGAGAAAGCAACATAAGCCTTCCAGTGCGTAGAGCCTCTAAAAAGACTTTAGCTCTGTGAAACATTCACAAGGAAGGAGAGAAAGCACTGAAGAAGAGCTTTGTTTTGTATTTATTTTCTAAAATATATTTTATTGTTTTTTTACAGAGAGGAAGGGAGAGGGATAGAAAGCTAGAAACATTGATGAGAGAGAAACATCGACCAGCTGCCTCCTGCTCACCCACCCACCAGGAATGTGCCCGCAACCAATGAACATGCCCTTGACCAGAATTGAACCTGGGTCCCTTCAGTTTTCAGGCAGATGCTCTATCCACTGAGCTAAACCAGTTTCGGCTGAAGAGGAGCTTTTAGAGAATTTGGCTAGTTTTCCATACAGAACCTGAACCTAGGTAGAAGAGCTCACCACTTAGGACCTTCCTCTTTATCTAGCTCCCACTGTCACTACCATGCAAACACTAATGGCTAATTTTTTCCAGATTTCTCTCTTTAAATGATTTATTGTGATTTCAATGTGAAAAGAATTTTATCAGGGTGACTTGGTATCTTCAGGCCCTTGGTAATGTCTATCTTTATTAAAGAGCTATGTTGTTATTCTGTACTTGGCTTTTGGTTTCTTATTCACAATTCTCTTTTCGGTCCTTGCTAGGTTTGTCCCTCACTTTTGAGTTCTTATTTTTAAAAATTCTTTATTGTTGAATGTATTACATATGTCTCCTTTTTACCCTATTGCCCTCTCCCAGCTTGCCCCTGCCCCCCAGCCCAGGCCTTCACCTCCCCTATTGTCTGTGTCCATTAGATATGCTTATATGCATACAAGTTCTTTGGTTGATCTCTCTCCCTTCCCCCAACCCCACCCACTCTTCTCTGCCTTTCTTCTGAGGTTTGACTGTCTATTCAATGCTTCTATTTCTCTGGATCTATTTTTGTTAATCAGTTTATGTTGTTCATTATATTCCACAATGAGTAAGATCATGTGATACTTATCTTTTTCTGACTGGCTTATTTTGCTTAGCATAATGCTCTCCAGGTCCATTCATGCTTTTGCAAATGGTAAGATTTATTTCTTTTCTACAGCAGCATAGTATTCCGTTGTGTAGCTGTATCACAGTTTTTTAATCTAGCCATCTGCTGATGGGCGCTTTGTCTGTTTCCAAATCTTAGCTATTGCTAATTGTGCTGCTATGAACCCAGGGGTGCATACATTCTTCCTGACTCATGTTTGTAATTTCCTGGCATGTATTCCTAGAAGCGAGATTTCTGGGTCAAATGGGAGTTCCATTTTTAATTTTTTGAGGAAACTCTATATTGTTTTTAACAGAGGCTGCACCAGTCTGCCTTCCCACCAGCAGTGTCTGAGGGCTCCTTTTTCTCCACATTCTTGCCAGCACTTGTCATTTGTTGATTTGTTGATGGTAGCCATTCTGGCAGGTATGAGGTGGTACCTCATTGTTGTTTTGATTTGCATCTCTCAGATGATCAGTGATTTTGAGCATTTTTTCATATGTCTCTTGTCCTTCTGTATGTCCTCTTTCAAAAATATCTATTTAGGTCATTTGCCCATTTTTTTTTATTATTTTGTTTATCTTCCTTTTATTAAGCTGAATGAGTTCCCTATAAATTTTGGAGAGTAAATCCTTATCAGTTGTAACATTGGCAAATATCTCCAACAGTTTATATGGAATGAAAAAAGGCCTTGAATAACCTTAACAATCCTGAGAAAGAAGAGCAAAGTAGACGGGATCTCAATACCAAATATCAAGTTATATTACAAAGCCACTGTTCTCAAAATTACCTGATACTGGCTCAAGAACAGACTTATAGACCAATGGAACAAAACAGAGAACCCAGAAATCGATTAAAGCCATTATGCTCAATTAATATTTGACAAAGAAGGCAAGAACATACAATGGAGTCAACACAGTCTTTTCAATAAATGGTATTGAAAAAATTGGACAGATACATGCACAAAAATGAAACTAGACCACCAACTTACACCATAACCCAAAATAAACTCAAAATGGATAAAAAAAAAACAAACTTAAATGTAAGATGGGAAACCATAAAAATCTTAGAAGAATTTTTAGGCAGCAAAATATCAGACATATAACATAGCAATATATTTACCAATACATCTCCTAGGACAATGGAAGCTAAGGAAAAAATAAACAAATTGGACTACATAAAAAAAAGCTTCTGCATAGCAAAAGAAATCATCAGCAAAATAACAAGAAAGCCCACGCATGGAAGAATATATTTGCCAATGTTACATTTGAGTTCTTATTGACTTTCTTGTTTCTAGATGCCCTCTCCATAGTTTTGTCCAGTTTTGGTGGAGCATTGGTTTAAGCTAGTTGTTTATTAGGCCACCATTGATCCCTTGCCTCTTGGAATACATTAATTTTTCAGAAACAATAGAACACAAAACAAACATTTATTGAATGGAAGGATTGCAACCTAGGAGGAATGTACTAGGAATGAAGTTTTGAGGTATGGCAGCCAGAAGGCAAGAATGTAATTAAAGTAAGGTTAGGTGCCTAGAGAAGGAATGTACCTTTGTCATTTTCTCTTTCACTATTTCTTGATTCATTTCTCCCCCCCCCCTCTCTCTCTCTCTCTCTCTCTCACACACACACACACACACACACACACACACACACAGAGTTTCAAAAATGTCTCCATATGGAGGAGAATATATTTTACATTGGGATGCCTGATTCTCTATTTCATTTTATTCTACAGCAAAATACCCTGCCCTCTCTATGGGCAGTAGATAATAGGAGCTAATATGATACTATCCCCAATGTTGACATGGTGGCTAATGAGAACATAGATTATGTTGTGCATGGAACATAGCTACATTTTGTTATAACATCTTTACTTCCTTCACAGTAAAAAAAAATATTTTAGTGGTGGCAAGTCCATGAATAGGACTTTTGGCTGCTTCTTCAAACCACTTCCAAAACTACCTAGGTGTAATATTTGACCTACTAGAGTATATTATTTTAAATCCTGAAAAGTTTGGAAACACAATTTTGAGGGTAAGAGAGAAGTACAATGTATAACTATCTGTTGATATCATCTCTTAGCTATGAAACATTAAAAACTCTAATTATGCTTGTGCCATATTATGTAGAAAGATGGCCGGTTTATTGATATTATTATTGGTAATATAAAATAGAAAGAAAAATATACAAAATACCTGACACATAGGCTGCCATCTCCCATTTTCACACCAATGGTAGACAATGTTTATCAACTGTGGCATCCTATTTTTTTTAATCATTAAACCCAGAAAAGGCTTCAGAATCCTAACACTACAAAACAGTATTGAAAGAACAAAGTTGGCCCTTGGGATGAAATCTATGTCCAGATAGTCTCTGGAAACTCTTTCAGTTGTTCTCTGGCAATTGATTTTCAACTTAAGGATTGGAGCATATAAACATTATTTCACAACCAAAAAAGGCAAAGACCTAAAAAAAAAAAAAAAAAAAAAAAAAAAAAAAAAAAAAAAAGAAGAAGAGAACATCTTAGGGATGCAGAAAAAAGAAATGAGGGAGCTCAATATTATTTACTCATTGCACATAACAAACAGGCAGCTTCCCAAGTTGTGGGATGTGCTTAATATAAGAGCCTATAATTACTGTAATTAGCATCACTTCTTTGAGTTGAGATGTGGAAAACCCTAAGGGAAACATTTTTTTAAAGATGGTGAAGATTGAGGAATTGTTGGGTTTGCACATCAGATAAGCTCTATGAAACAAAGAGCAGAAAGAAAAAGAATATCCTGGAACATGAGGTAATTGAGATGGGAAGGCTAGGAGAAAGGTTCTCAATGGGTAATCAGGGATAGTATGAAGTCATTCAACATTTTAGAGAGGGTAGGTTGGGGTGAAGGAGGCAGACATGCACAGGGAGGTGTAGTCAATCAAAGACAAGTTTCTTTATTCACCAGGCCATTTGATCTTCTTGTACTGCTGAATGACTGGGAAGGGGTTCTTTAGTGGATATGCTATGCTCCCTCGTTGGATAGAAAATTAGAAGCTTCAGAATGATGTTTACTAAGATTGAATCAGCTGACATAGCATTTCTAGGGACCTAAGCCATGAGCCCTTTCAGTTCACAGTTCCACTAAAATCCCAGTCTCCATTGCAAGGAGGTTTGTGTCCATGTTAACTAGGATAGAATGGGACAGTAACTGCTTGTAAACTTCTCACAAAGAGAGACAAACATGGGTGTCAGAGTGCATTTACATCTCAAGAACATGGTATCAAATGAAGTAAATGTAATCACTGTAATTTAGTGAAGGTCTAATTAACATGTTTATTAGGAAACTATGGCGACTTTACAATTACATTTAATTAATGAGTAATATCCTGTGTATTCATAGGGAGCATTTGAGAAAAAATAAGTTGCTAATGCAAAAACAAGGCTCCAACTGTAACTGAATCTTGCCAATAAACAAATTGCCTGTCCATACACTAGGGCAAAGATACTGTGGTTTTTTGTTCATATCTTTTTATTAAATGTCTTCCCCTAAGCCTGGAGAATAATACAGATTTTTATACTAACCCCATGCCAAGGCAATAGCATTATGTGTGTGTTATTAAAATTCTTACTATCAAGCCCAGTCAGCATGGCTCAGTGGTTGAGCATCGACCTATAAACCAGAAGGTCATGGTTCAATTATTCCCAGTCAGGAATCATGCCCAGGTTGCAGGCTCAATCCCCAGTGTGGGGCTTGCAGGAGGCAGCCGATCAGTGATTGTCAGTCATCACTGATGTTTCTATCTCTCGACCCTTCTCCCTTCCTCTCTGAAATCAATAAAATATATATTTAAAAAATAAAATAAAATGCCTACTGCCAAAGTTTAAACAGCCATAACTACATTTAAAATATAAGGAATTCAGAAACTTTTCACCCATAAAGACTGCAATTTGCTTTCCTTTAAAGCTAATAAGTCCTACTTAAAAGATCCATCTTTCAGGGAACAGGGAACGGCAGCTGTCTCTTTCCATGTAATCCAACTAGTGTGAAGCACTACTTTGTAAGAAACTGCAGAAAACTGTGTGGTATGTGAAGAACAGAAGGCCTAGGACAGAATCTTGGTAATGCCAATTTTAAGGCCACTCAACAGATGAGGATGAGAATGAATAGTCGGACAAGTAAGGGAGAAACATAATAGTGGTACTCCCCCCTTCTTTGCCTTCTCTCTCCACTTCAAATCACTATGCTGATTCTTGCTCCTCTGAGATTGGAGTTGCAGAGAAAAGCACACATAAAGAACTAAAAAGAGCTTATTTGACTAGTACTTATGCCATCTGAGATCAATACCTTCTGTGTATGGCCAATATTAAAAATGATCATTTCTTCTAGAGTACATTTGGGGGTTTCTCTGATGTTCTCCAACTGGGAAGATCCAGGTATAGTTTCTTTCCTGCAAGATACATCCAATATCTTGACCGAGGTCACCATATACCTGGCAGGAAGTCTTCTTTAATAGTATAACTCATAGCTGGTTATTTTTTATGAGTCCATATATGGCCCACAAGAAAATGCAACTTTCCCTGTCACTGGTGAAAACACGTACCACTATCAGTGCAGTACTTTCTCTTTGTAGTCTACCAACAGTAAATATCTGTAGCTACAAAATATTTTCTAGGCATATGTTGGGTAAACAGTCCTTACCACACTCAAATCCCAGATGATACATTTCAAGCTCTTGAGGTGCTCCTTTTTCTAATTTGGCTTGAGGTGGTGGTGTGGGAGGGAGGAGAGACCATTATTCTCTTTCCATAATGTAAAAATCCTTATGTTACTTTTGTTACAAAGCTTTTTTTAAATATATATTTTATTGATTTTTAACAGAAAGGAAGTGAGAGGGATAGAGAGTTAGAAACATCGATGAGAAAGAATCATTGATCAGCTGCCTCCTGCACACCCCCTACTGGGGATGTGCCTGAAACCAAGATACATGCCCTTGACTGGAATCGAACCTGGGACCTTTCAGTCCGCAGGCCGATGCTCTATTCATTGAGCCAAACCAGTTTCGGCCAAAGCTTTTGTTTAAATATAAAATTTAGTTGGAAAAAATAATAGATAACATTTTCAGCCATTAATAGTTTAATGAGAATTAGAAAAAATAGATGACTCTCAATCATTTATAAAGGTTCTGGATAAATGAACCACAAAGCAAATATCCATTTCTGGAGGGAAGGTATAGGAAAAGACAGTCCAAAGTGTGGGAACGGAGGCCTTGTGAAAGAGAACAGTACTGAAAGGATAGAGAGGATCAGAAGCAGAGAAAGAATGATAATTCTCTGCATTTTCAATTTTGCCAGAGGCAGCTTCCTAACAGGCATTTCTTTCTGTCTTAAAAATATAATTTGTTTTTGAATAGATATTACAAAGGATGTGCTAGAACTGCCTGTTTCTATGGTTAATTGTATACATGTGTGAGCATACTTGTAGGATATATATTTAGGAATAGAATTGGTGGGTCAAAAAATATGTTTGGTGGTTAATTTTGTGTTAAATTGTTGGGCCAAGAAATGCACAGAGATCTGCTTAAACATTATTTCTGGGTATGTTTGTGAGTGTGTTTATAAAAATGATTAGCATTTGAATTAATGGGCTGAGAAAAGCAGATTACCTTCCCCAATGTTGATGAGCACAGCATTCAATTCACTGAGGGCCTGAACAAAATCAAAGGTGAAAGGTTGAATTTTGTACTCTGCCTGAGCATTTGAACTGAGTCTTCCATCTTCTGCTCTGGACTGAAACTTAAATCATCAGTGCACCTGATTCTCAAGCCTTTGGATTTGACTGCAATTTATATCACTAGTTTTCTGTGGTTTTTTGATTATTTGTTTGTTTTTCAGACTCTAGCTTATAGATGGCAGATAATGGGACTTCTCAGCCTCCACAACAGCATGAGCGTTTGTTAGAATAAATCTCATTATATATAATTACATTATATACATGTTCTACATATTTCTATTGAGTATACATCTCTGGAGAATCTTACTAACTCAGTGTGCATTTATAATTTTTCTGATCATAGCCTACTTGCTCTTTCCTAGGAATGAGTAACAGTATTTCTCCAAACCCTCACCAGTAAACATTTTAATCTCTGCCAATCTTTGAGGAGCAAAATAGTATCTTGTAGTTGTATTTTACATAGTTTATTTTAAATCATGAATAGAACTGAAAGCTTTTTCATATCTCTAAAAGCTATTTGTATTTTTATTCCTGTGAAATGCTTATTCATATAATTTAATCATTTTCCATTGGGTTGTTCATTTTCTTATTGATTTTTAGGAATTCTTTATGTAATAAGGAAATTAGAAATTTAATTGTGATACAAATTATAAATGTTTTCCCCAGTTGCCATTTGACTTTATTTTAATATGTATTTTAGTATTTTATTTAGTAATATTTATCAGTTTTTATTTTTAGTAAAATATTTTTAAATGTATACCCTCCTCTACCTCCCCCCACACCACTCCTCCCCACAGCAATAACCATACTGCTGTCAGTGTCCATGAAATTTTTCTCTCTCTCATTTTTAAATAAATTTTCATATATTTTGGCTTTTAATTTATGATTTCTGGGTTTTGTCAACCTTAAAGAGGCCTTTACTACTTTATAGTTAAAAACAATTTCCCCATGTGTTTTTCCTAGCAACTTTATAGTTTAATTTCATAAATTTAAATCTTTGATCTACCTGGAATTTATTTTTTTTGGTAGGATATGAAGTAGAGATCCAACTTCAATTTATTTCCAGCTGGCTACACAGTTATTTCAACACCATTTATTGAATCTTTTCTTCACTTGTTTGGAATAATTTATTTTTAATCTGTCCAACAATCTTTCTGTGTGTACATTAAGAAGCATTTGCTTAGCTGAGTCACTGCTGCATTACCTCTTCTTTATTCTAGCAGAATGCCACCTATTTTACATGAAAGGCTGCCCAGAGAGTGGGAAGGCCTCTGAAATAGCAAAGAATGATGGAGAAAGATGGAATCTTAGAGTTCATCTATTCCATCTCCTTTTATAGACATGAAAATGGAGTTACAAAAAAGAGAAGTTACTCACCTAATAGTGTTGTTTGTAATGTGTCATAGCATATATTAAGATGACTCATTTTAACTAAAAATTCTCATCTCCAAGGAAACTCCAAACTCTTTTTAAAAAATCTGGCTTGGAAGGGACAATTTAAGTTTGGAATGGATCTACACATATACATGTACTCACCAGCTCAAAGTAATCTAGGCAAAATTATGTCCTCAATGAAAAGAGAAAAATCTTTGAGAGGGTTTACAAACAACAACAACAACAACAAAAAACCCCCAAAACAAAACAAAACAAAAAACAGCTGCATTTGGAGTATACAAAGTGTTTATATACATATGAACATTCTTCTCAACTATTTACCAATTCCACATTCCAGATTACATGGTGGGTCCAGGTATCTAGGCCTGAGGGACACATAAACCTTTCAAGAATAAGTTTAACTGTCTTAATAAGACTTAAAAAATAAAAGGAAGGTAAAATGATACCAAACACAAAATAAATATCAGTGGCATTCAACTAAAGCAAATGTATATATTTATTAAACAAATATTTGATCACTTACTATGTGCCCAACAATAGTTTAGACTAAGATTATAGCCACTAACCAGAGAGACAATGATTCTGCTCTCTAGAATGCATAAAAATGTGGTGATAAATTAAATATAAAAGGGGAAGGAGCTACTTCAGATTGAGTGGTCAGAATATCCTATATAATAAAAGCCTAGATGGGATCATGCCCTGGCATGACACCCTCACATGACATCATCACAAAGATGGCTGCCACAAGATGGCCATGAGCACAGTAAAGGTGGGGCCTAGTGCTGCTCCATGTGGTGATGCCTTGGGGTCCCACGGCTCTGTGCTACATGGAGGAGGCTGGTGCTGGTGTTTCCACCGCCTCACGTGGAGGATGTGGGTCCTGACAGAGGAGGCGGGTTGTGTCCGGCGAGGGCAGTTGGGGCCATCAGGCTGGCAGGGTACAGCAGTTGGGGGTTATCAGGCCAGCAGGAGAGTGGTTAGAGGGCGATCAGGCTGGCAGGCAGAACTGGTTAGGGGCAATCATGCAGGCAGGCAGGTGAGCAGTTAGGAGCCAATGGTCCCGGATTGTGAGAGGGATGTCTGACTGCTGATTTAAGTGCAATTCCATAGTTGGACATCCCCTGAAGGGTCCCAGATTGGAGAGGGTGCAGGCCTGGTTGAGAAACACTCTCCCTCCTCCCTGGGTAGGAATGTCATGCACCAGGACTCTAGTGTTTATATGAGAAAGTGGCATTTAAGCTTGGACTGAAATGGAAACCATGAACCAGTTCTGTGAAGATATGGAGAAGAGGGTTACAGGCAGAAGGAAAGCAAAATGCAAAACTCATGTGGTTGTAATCTGCTTGGGCACTTGAAAAATGTAAGGAAGACCATTGTAGTTGAAGTGTAATAAGTGGGGTAGAGTGTTATAAAATAAGTTTTAAGAAATAGGCAGAAATTAGATTTGTAGGGCCTTAAGTGATATCAATTTTTATTTTATTGTATGTATAATGTTAATTGGAAGCCATTAGTATGGTTTGAGTAGGAGTGTGTTATATGAATTAAATTTCTTAAAATATTACTTTTTACCCTATAGAGATCAGAATATTGGTAGTGAAACATGGAAGCAGAGAGAAGATTTAGAACTCAGTTGTAATAGTCCAAGAGAAAAGATGGTGGCTTGGATGATATGGTAAAAATCAATATAAATGGTCAGACTCAATTTATATTCTGTTGTAGAGTAGGAAGGACTTGTTGATGCATTAGATGGTGAGGTGTGTGATGGGAGAGAGAAACCAACAATAAAGTTTAGGTTTTGCTTCAACTAATGATGATGTTTACTTAAATGGGGAAGGCTGAGGATTTTTTTTGGAAGAGAGGGAAATCAAGTGTTCAGTTTGTGAAATGTTAAGTTTAAGTACCTGTTAGAAAACTATTGTTGGATTTGAACACAAACCATTGTCCATATCTCCCTCAGCCCCTAGACATTTTTGGACTGCTATATATGGATTACTTCAATAAGTATCATTTTTACATACTCAAAATCTTGGATTTTCAAATGAAATGAAGTTCAATATCTGGAAAGTTAATATCTTTCCTGATAATCATAATATATAAAAACCCTGGGTTGTAACAACCTAGGCTCGACCAACTAGAAGTCAGTCCTACAGTCAGTGCTCAGTTGCCATGGCACAGACTGCTAAAAGGGCTGTGAATCAGGACCAGAGGGAGGCCTGAAGAGAGAAGCAGGGACTGACATGTTGCCTCTGTGACAGCTTTTGATCAGCACTTGCTTCTCTCTTTTTCTCCCAGTATGGCCAGCAGCCACACCTCCATTTCTCTCCAAGCCTCCACTGGGGCTGCTGATCAACCCCATCTTTCTGATCAGGCCCTGTTGATAGGCACAAAGACACTGACTGCCATAGTAACTAAACAATCAGAACCAAACCTGGGTCAACTGTGAGGAGCCAATGGCTGCCTGGGAGGCGGAACTTTTGACACTGACTGGCATAGAAACCGACCGATTAAAACCAAATTGGCTGGCAGAGGAGGCAATTGGGGGTAAGATCAGGCCTGAAGGGGAGGGCAGTTGGGGCCAAGATCAGGCTGACAGAAAAGAGCACTGGGGGGCAAGATCAGGCCAGCAGGGGAGGGCAGTTGGGGGTGATTAGGCAGGCAGGCAGAGGCAGTTAAGGGCTGTTAGGCAGGCATGCAGAGGATTTAGGGTGAATCAGGCAGGCAGGCAGAGGCAGTTAGGGGCAATCAGGCAGGCAGGCAGGTGAGCAGTTAGGAGCCAGCAGACCCAGATTGTTAAAGTGATGTCAGGCTGCTGGTTTAGGCACAATCCCTATGAGATCAGGATCAGGCCTAAACCAGCAGTTGGACATTCCCCAAAGGGACCCCAATTGGAGAGGGTGCAGGTTGGGCTGAATAAACTCCCCCCATGCACGAATTTCATGCTGACCACTAGTATGAATATGGTTTTAAAAGTCAAATTCAGATCTTATAAGGGACATAGATTTGTCAAGTAAAAAAGAGATTTATCAAAGTAAACAGCAATAACTACTGTATTTATATAAACTTAACTTTTGCTGAGAGGTTTCTCAGTTAACTGTTCAGTTTTTAGAAGCCTCTACTCACAAATCATCAACTAACCAACTAGCACTTTCTCCTCCTTATAAAAATAATGTACAT
Organism: Pipistrellus kuhlii; assembly: GCF_014108245.1. Classification (NCBI taxonomy): domain Eukaryota; kingdom Metazoa; phylum Chordata; class Mammalia; order Chiroptera; family Vespertilionidae; genus Pipistrellus; species Pipistrellus kuhlii. Next base: position 19,090,651 of record NW_023425504.1, read on the forward strand.
TTATAACTAAAAACTCTGGAGTTGGTGTTGCTTTAGGAAACAGGCTCTTGAATAGTTCTTATAAATACCTAATGAGTCAAAAAATTGAATATGGCCGAAGCCAGTTTGGCTCAGTGGTAGAGTGTCAGTCTGCAGACTGAAAGGTCCCAGGTTCGATTCCAGTGAAGGGCATGCACATTGGTTGCAGGCACATCCCCGGTAGGGGGTGTGCAAGAGGCAGCTGGCCGATGTTTCTCTCTCATCGACATTTCTAGCTCTCTATCTCTCTCTCTTCCTCTCTGTTAAAAATCAATAAAATATATTTAAAAAAATTGAATATGTAGTCTTACATCATGTGTGAATAACATTGGCAATAGATAATTTCTAAGGTCATACCCTCAATAATAATAATCACTCCCACTATTTTTACTTACTAGCTATACAGTTTGCAATTCAAAATTTTCCTCTTTGCTCTTCATGCTCTCTGTGGAACCATTCATAAAACAATACTTGCTCCAATTAGTATGTTCTGTAAGTCTTCCCAATAAGAATGCTGAGAGTCTTGGGTTATCAAAATAACCAAACTTCAATTTCTTTAGTATAAATAACACACAGGGTGAAGAAAAAATTAGGTTTTAGTCTCTGTGGTGACTAGTTAGAGAATAATAGGGAATAAATGAGTTAATAATGTGGATGAGTTTTTGGCAAGCTCTTCCATTGAATGCTATATTGTAGGTTTTATTTATTTTTGCTTTAATTAGTGTGAGGCCACATTAGAAGTTGTTTTAAATATATATATATTTTTTACAGAGAGAAAGGGAGAGGGATAGAGAGGTAGAAACATCGATGTGAGAGAAACATTGATCAGCTGCCTCCTGCACACTTCTTACTAGGGATGTGCCTGCAACCAAACTACATGCCCTTGACCAGAATCGAACCTGGGACCTTTCAGTCCACAGGCCGACACTCTATCCACTGAGACAAACCAGTTAGAGTTGATAACCTTGTGAATAACCTAGTGGAGCACATCTGGTTCACTTTTCAAATCTAAATCTCTTTCTTAAATAGTGCAGCCTTCTTAAAATATACTATGGTTCTCTAGAGAAGCACGTGTAAATGCCCCACCTATGAAGGCTGAGGTACCTCACTTGGTAAACTTTGGGAGGTACAGTAGGCACACCCAACCTTTTAGTGAGAAACCTCTCAGGCTCATATCTTCCCCCAGACTACAGGCAAGGGGAATTACCAAAGAGCTATAGCAAGAAAGGTACAAGAATGGAACTATTAATAAACAATTGACACATGTCTGCAGATAAAAATTGATCATTTCACATTTGGTGTTGGCTTCTGGAGGATGTAATTTGGAGTTAAAATAAACATTCTGGGACATACATCCTGATCAGAAACATTCATATGCACAGCTGGAAACAGGCACTACAATTTTAAAGTACAATTAAGATTTACCATATCTATTTATAGGGTACAAGCATAGCAAATGCATTGTCTTTAAATGTGAAGGTTCAGAAAATGGTGGGGAGAGAAGAAATATTAACTATGAGTAAAATACATATAGCACATTAAGAAGTCATTTCTGAAGTTAGGGTTTAAAGAAAGCAACATGGGCCCAACCTGCATGGTTCAGTGGTTGAGCATTGGCCTATGAATCAGGAGGTCATGGTTTGATTCCTGGTCAGGGCAGGCTTGATCCCCAGTGTAGGGTGTGCAGGAGGCAGCCAATCAATGATTCTCTATCACAATTGATGTTTCTTTCTCTCCCACTTTCTTCCTTTCTGAGATAAATAAAAATATATTTTAAAAAAAGAAAGCAACATGTAGGAAACTAAAGTACAAATAAAAATGAGACACATAAAGGAAAAAAATGATATTCCAAAAAAATACTCCTTAATCCTTTAAGTCAACTACACATGTCTGCTGAGATACAAATCATTAATGGGTAGGTATTTAAAACAAAACAACTGTGGAAATGGAGCAAAGTTTTTCAGCAAATGAATTATTTTCAATAGTAATGAAGTTTCTTTTTCCTGTCAAACACTATTACTTATTTATCATTAAGTGAAGGGTTTTTCCAAATATACATGAACAAGCCTATGGCAGTTGTTGATAGAAAAAGCTTTGCAAATAAACAAACACAATGCTGCTCCAGAGGAGAGTTAAAAGAATTTTAATTTTTCACATTCTTAAGTCCTTTATTGAAATATTAATAATAATCAGTTAAAGTAAATTTAAATGATTAACTGAATCAATTTACATTTCAAAATACAAAAACTGTATGGCTGAGCTATGTGATGGTTCAGATGTTATTGGAATTAGTATTTTGGAACATCCCTGGAGGGGACAGTGCTGTGAATTCTTGTGTTTTGTGTATGGTTTGTACCAGTCACCAACCTTTCAGACCTCACAGACCACCAGTGGTCCGTGAACCATCAGTTGGCAACAGTTAGATAAAAAACTGGAGGAAAAAATAAATTATGGAGTTATTCAGAAAGGATAAATAAGAGCTTTTTTGTTTATTTTTACTTTGACAAATGGATTTACAAAAAGCCTTTTAGTGCAATCACCAGTATTCTTCCAGGGTGGGTCCTTGAACTTTGAATTCTCCTGTAAAGAGGTAGTTAATTGTGTTTATATGCACAGGAAATGCTAAAAGCTGTGTACCTCCCACACTTTTGAAGGCACAGAGTTTTAACTTAAAGGCAGTTATCTCTCTTAATAATTACCCCACTTTGTAAGCTCTCTAGAGGTTTTATTTGAAATGCTCCTTTTCCACACCCACATAAGCACTGTTTCAAGAATTGTATGAAATAAGAAGCTATTGACATAGTCATTTACAGTTAAATACATTTTTAGAGCCTTTCATAATTTGGATACTTTAAGATAATTTGATGCTTAATTGATATTCAATGTTTGCTTGAATGCAATGGCCTTATGGGAAATGGAGCTCAGCAGAGTTCTGTCAGTTGCATTTACTTCTGATGCATTAAGATCATCATGTTGCCTGGCTTGTGTGGCTCAGTGGTTGAGCGTCAACCTGAATAAAAAATCGTGGTTTGATTCCTAGTCAGGGCACATGCCTGAGTTGAAGACTTGTGGGGGGTGTGCAGGAAGCATCTGATCAATGATTCTCTTTCATCATTGAGGTTTCTATCTTTCCCTTTCTCTGAAATCAATAAAAATATTTTAAAAGATCATTAAGTAAGTCAAGAATTAGTGAGAGCAAAGGGAAGTCAATGTTGGCAGAGACTGCTCAGTATATGACTTTAGGATGAACCTAAGATGAAAGCTTGTGGTAATTAAAATCTCAGAAGATTTCATCCAATAATCCCCAGGGCTGTGTATATATCTTATAGGTTACTTTACATGGAAAAATGAAGTTTGCCATGGTTAAATTGCTAATCCATTGATTTTTAAATAGAGAGATTATCCTGGATTATCTGGGAGTAGATGATAGAACAATTTAATTACATGAGTCCTTAAAGGCAGAAAAGCAGAAAGGGAAGTGAGAAATATTTGAAACAACATGGAAAAAGTTTCAAATCCGGCACCCCTAACTCTACATCATTGCTGGCTTTGAGGATAAAATAAGCCATGAACCAAGGAATATAGATGAATTCTAGAAGATTAGAATAATCCCCAGCTGAGTACCAGCAAAGAAAAAGTAACTCAGTCCCATAGCTTCATGGAACTGAATTCTGCCAACAATCTGAATGATCCTAGTGTTATAGAAAACCAAAGAAGAACAAAACAATACTTAGAGAGATGGAGTTACATTTATTACATGTGGGTCCAGAGAAAAATGTCTCTCAAATTCTGGGCCCCAACATGTGGGAATTTTCCCTATTTATATGTTTTTACCTTCTTTGTCTCCCAAATATATGGTGTTTCTGGCCCCTTTTGCAAGTTCTTAAAGAGCACATATGTGCTGGGGCCTTGAGACCTCACCCAGAGGCCTGGCCGGATGCCAGCACTGATAACCTTGTCTAGGGAAGGTTTAATGGCCTTTCTGAAGTGGGAGTAGTCTTAGGAAGCAAGAATTTACAGAAGCCAAATAGTAGGTTAAAATTTCAAACACCAGTATTTATATAAGATGGAAGCTTTACTAGAACCTCCACAAAAGCCAACAGACAACATCTTGATTTTGGCCTTGTTAGATACTAAGCAGACTTCACAGTGAAACCCACCTGAATTTTTGTTCTAGAGAACTGTCATATAATAATCTAGACTCCTGGTGCATGAAATTCGTGCACGTGGAGGTGGTAGTGAGGGGGTCCCCTCAGCCTAGCCTGCACCCTCACCAATCTAGCACCCCTCAGGGATGTCTGACTGCTGGTTTAGGCCCAATCCCAGGGATCAGGTCTAAACTGGCAGTCAGACATCTCTCTCACAATCCAGGATTGCTGGCTCCTAACTGCTCATCTGCCTGCCTGCCTGATGGCCCCTAACTGCCCTCCCATGCCAGACTTATCACCTCTAACCACCTCTGCCTACCAGCCTAATCACCTCTAACTGTACCCCCTGCCAGCCTGGTCACCCTCAACTCTACCCCCCCCCCATGGCCTGATCACCCCTCACTGCCCCCCTCTTCTGGCCTTGTTTCCCCTAACCTCCCACCCCTGCTGGCCTGGTTATCTCCAATACCCCCTCTTCTGGCCTGTTTTGCCCCTCACTGCTTCCCTTGCCAGCCTGGTTGCCACCAACTGCCCCCCCCCAGCCAACTTGGTCGCTCTAAGTGCCCCTCCCTTCTGGCCTGGTCACCCCTAACTGCTCCCCTCTGCAGGCCTGGTCACCCCACGCAACCTGCTGTTCAGTCGTTTAGTCATCCCTCACTAACCCCCCTGCCAACCTGATTGCCCCATGCACCTGTTGTTTGGTTGTTAATGTGAGGGCATCCTGACCAATTTGCATATTACCCTTTCATTAGTATAGATAGTTGTTTTAAGCCACTTTTATGATACTTTGTAACAGCAATGATAGAAAAAATGAACCTGAAGTCATAAGCTGATGTTAGAAATATACAGACTGCTTATCAACAGTCATGGGGTCTACCCCTGTGACTAATACTTTTTCTTTTGTCTAATATCTGGCAAACCTACTCTATGAGTCCCAAACCAAGGAATTCTTATTCCTCTTGATTCTCAGTGATCATTTATATGAACATCAGGTACCTAATTAGCCACCATGTGCTTCAGTTACTCACTAGGGCCGCTCCTAAACTCTGCTTTTGCTCATCAGTATGAACTATAAGAAATAAAATTGCTTTCCCATACAATATAGACTAACGTCTAGAACCTAATAACAATATCTAGTCCATTTTTACCTCTTGTTTTTGAACTTTTTATTTTGAAATGTCTTTAGGATTAAAGAAAAATTGCAAAGATAGTTTCCTTAAAGATCTATTGAAATGTATTTTAAAGGCTTATTAGGAGTTTGAGGATTGCCATGTGTTATGATCATATCACATAATCTACTGAACACTGCTATCAAGAAACTTTAAGTTGGCATATATATGGCTGGATAGAAGAGCACTACTTAACTTTTCTTAAGTCAGGATACTTTACAATAGCAGTGAGAAACTCATCAGCAGTTATCCAGTGAGAAGGGTCACTAAATATGGATCATGGAGGGCAAATAAAAATACTTACATTGCATAAAATGTATATTAAAAAGAAAAACATACAAAGGATATATTGATAAATATACAGCCTTAATTTCTTAATTTTCTCTAAGTGTGTGGAAAATCTTTTTTTAAAATCCTCACCTAAAAGTATGTTTTTATTTTATTTTTTTAGAGAGTGGAAGGAGGAGAGAAGGAGGGAGAGAGTGGCAGGAGGGAGAGAGAGAAAAACAGGGAGAGAGAGAGAGAGAGAGAGAGAGAGAGAGAGAGAGAGAGAGATTGATTGCCTCTGGCACATCTCATTACTAGGAATCAAAATCCCTTGGTATGTGCCCTCACCAGGTATTGAACTGGTAACCTTTTGGTGTATGGAATGATGCTCCAATCAACTGAGCCAATCAGGGCTATAAACTGTTTGCTCATGTTTCTTCAATAGTTTCAAGATGCCATTTCATAATATATGTTTCCATCATCTTAGAACACTGAAAAATTTATTTAACTTCCATTTGGTTGAATATGGAGACAATAATGTGGAATAAAAAAAATACCCTGTTTCCCTGAAAATAAGACAGTGTCTTATATTAATTTTTGCTCCCAAAGATGCGCTAGGGGATGTCTTATTTTTCCATGGGATGTCTTATTTTTCCATGAAGAAGAATACGGTACAGATTTATTGTCAAATGAAAATAAAGGAAATTTATTACCTATATATGGTATGGTAGTACGGTAGTTGTCAACACAAACCAGACAAACTGTGAATCCCACAGTATCAAGAATTTACTCATTTATTCAATGACAATCATGTCATCATCTTCTGGAACATCATCATAACAATCCAATTCCTGAATTTCCTGGTGAATTTCTTGTGACTCCATTTCTTTCAGAATCAGTGGATCAAATCTCCCATGTTTAGCCTAGGGAGGGCCTTATTTTCGGGGGGATGCCTTATATTTCACTCAGAAGGAAATCTGTAAGTAGGTCTTATTTTCAGAGGATGTCTTATTTTCGGGGAAACATGGTAGGTATTTCTACACTAACAATGCACATATGACTCCCCTTTTTTTTTTTTCTTCAGAAGTTCTGCCGTGTCTGGTGCCTTTCTTGCAGGCTGATGCAAAAAGACATTGATTATGGTCTCTTAATGGAATTTTGCTTTTCATCTTCATGATTGAGAGCAGGGATATATAGGGTGTCCCCGAAAATGTATACATATTTCAAAGGCTGATAACTGTTAAATGAAAATGAAATTTATTTTAATAAACACCATGTATACTAGTATGTTTTAATAAACACTGTGTATACATATTTTTTGGGGTAATTTCTATATAAGAGGTAAGTAGATGGTTTTAGCTTTGGCATTGGAAAATAAAGCAAAAAGGTAGGATCATGGATGTGGAAAGGTGATGGGAGAAGAATATTGGCAATTTTCCAACTTTTACTAGGGAATAGGTGGTTTTTATTAAAAAGCTGTCCTGGCTAAAAGATGATCTTGACTAATTTCCAGGAACAAGAGGCAACTATTAACAAATTTAATGCCAATTTGGGTCCTGTTTACAGTTCTTTTGTGTAAAATATCCATTTGTACAAACTTTACTGAGATTCTAAATAGCTTCTTTTTAAGGTATCTTATTATGTGAAACTATTAATTAAGGTGGAAGTATGCAATTCATTTGTATCAGTAAAGTCCATTTTTTAAATTCAAACAAACACATCACTATATTAGGTGACAGATGTAAATGAGACTCCAAGAATGCATCTCTCAATAGCTTTGTCTTGCTTATTGATTTTTTTCTCTCTCTCAAGTTCTACCTTGTTCTGGGACAGCTATGTATCTAGATATATCAGATTACAAATGTTCAATCTGACCTATTACTTTCCTGAAGATTCAAAAACAATTTCTTCACATAGTTTTCCTTTTTATTCCTCCTTTTTAATTCAGTTTAACCAAGTAAGATCTATGGTGAGAGAAGAAGGAGAAATTTGAAGATCAAGGAATAATGAAAATCCTCTTCTCTCTTTTCCTGAATTGTATATTAAATAAACAGAAGTGTATTGGGGACAACTGAGGAGGGCTACAAAGGTAGTTTAAGGAGGAAGATTGAAAACTCAACTTGAAATTTAATTGTCTTGTTTGCTTCTCTCCCAGAGGTGCTTTACAATAGCACATCATTGTTTGTTGGGGATTTTCAGATATTCTCAGATGGGCTACTAGCAGGGGTCTTCAAACTACGGCCCGCGGGCCACATGTGGCCCGCAGAGGAGTCTGATCCGGCCCACCAGGTTTTTTGGGCAGTGAGCGCAGCCGAGGTGTTATAGTAGGAATTAGTAGTTCATATAGTCCGGCCCTCCAGCTCTCTGAGGGACCGTGATCTGGCCCCCACTTTAAAAAGTTTGAGGATGCCTGGTAGAGCCTCCTAAGTACATCAGCAAGTCCACCATTCAGTTCCTAGTGTTCTAGAATTTTCAGAAGTACTTCAGTTTCCTTGATGCTGTATTCCTAAGTCATTTTCGTGCTCTGGCACCTTCTCTATTGTAGATCTATTTTGTATGCATAACTTTGCAGTTTCTGTCTGGCTATAACCATGATATCACAAATCAGTCTACATGAACAGAATGTAAGAAGGAAGAAGTAGACCTTGAACTCTAATGGACAAAATTAAATGTAAATGAAATACCTTCTGAAATGGCAAAGGAGCTGATGGAAAAGTAGATTAAATCATGATGGAACAAAAACAAAGGTAGATTGTTCATATGCTTCATTTAAATAGTACCCTTTGCTCCTGAATGATGCTTATTGTTTTTCCTCTACTGTCTACTTGATAGAGGTATACATTTATCACCAACAATGCAGGCAATGGAGAATAAGGTGAATGGTGAAAAAGCAGAAAATGCTATATACGGTAATAAAAAAGTGAAAGAAAAATCTATATAAATTAAAAAGTAAAAGAAAGCAAGTCAACAAGCAGAGCAAAGAAGAAACAGAATATTTCAAATAGTGCTATGGAAATTAAAATATTGAGATTTAGAATGTGTTTTCTTAGGTTGGGAAATTAATATAAGCCTAGGGCAAAAAGCACAAGCAAAACTAGTGTACCTTGAGGCAATGAGAAAAAAATGCCAGAGACTAAAGCCTTTGACAGGACTGGCCTGAGGCCAAGCCATGTTTGTGATGTTTCTTTTGTTTGTGATGTTTCTTTTTCTCATTCCTTTCTGAACTTTCTTGTCCTCTATCTTATCCTGAGGGGGTTCTGGGGGGAGTGGGTTCTCTCATACTAATGACAGTTAGCAAATCTGGTAAACAAATTCATAATGACAAATTAAAGATACAGTGGTGCCTCACACAACGAACTTAATTCGTTCCAGGAGCAAGTTTGTTATGCGAAAAGTTCGTTATGTGAAACGCGTTTTCCCATAACAATACATGTTAAAAAAAATAATTCGTTCTGTAGCATAAAATATGCTAAGATGACATAAAAAAAAAGATAAATTTTTTGTTATTATTTTTATTTAGATACATCTAAAAACATAATTAAAAAAAAAACACATTTTTTTAATTTTAAGACAGACTAAGTAGAGTCTACCGAATCTTGCACATCTTCATCCATTTTCTGCTTTTTGGCCGATGGTTTCATGAAAAACCTGTCCAAAGTCGTTTGTTTTTCTCTTTTCTCCAACATCTGCCGGAAATAACGGACAAGAGTATCAGAGTAAAGATCGTTGATCCTGTTTGCTTCAGCTGAATCCGGATAGTGGGCATTGGTAAACTCCTGAACTGCTTTCCATTTGACCAGGATGTTCTTGATGTCAGCAGTTGGGATTGGTTGATTGTTTGATTGTTGCTCCTCGTTATCAGATGACGCTTCCCTTTGAGCATTGTCCTGTTTTTTAGAAGCCATGATATAAAAAAAATATTGAGTTTAACTTAAAAGGACGACTGCCATGATACGTGCGTGATTTAATTCGTAATGAAGAACGATTGCCGCGATACGTGCTTAAGTTAAGCACAGTGACTAACGACTGCCTGCAGTGCCTGCGCGGAAGGATGCCATACATCGGCAGCAATCGTGGAAGCTCGGGCGAAGCAGTCGTGGAAGCTCGGGCAAAGCGGTCGTGGAGGCTCGGGCGACTTCGTTGTGTGAAACGAAGTTCGTTGTATGAATCATGAAATGAAGTTCGTTGTGTGCAGCGTTCGTTGTGCGAGGCGTTCTTTATGCGAGGCACCACTGTATAGTAAAAATAACAGAGGCTTCCGTGTCAGACAAACCTGGGCTCAGATCCTAATTCTACCTATTTTTTAGTCCATTTCTTAGATGTACTAGAGGCCTGGTGCATGAAATTTGTGCACATGAGGGGTGTCCTTTAGTCCAGCCTGCATCCTCTCCAATCTGGGACCACTTGGGGGATTTCCAACTGCTGGTTTAGGCCCGATCACAAACTGCTGTCTCCTAACCACTCACCTGCCTGCCTCCTGATCAACCTAACTGCTTCCATGCTGACCTGATCACCCCCAACTACCCTGCCTTGCAGGCCTGGTCACCCTCAACTCCCCCTCCCTGCTGGCCTGGTCACCCCCAACTGCCTTCCCCTTCTTGCCTGATCCCCCACAACTGTCCTCCCCTGCTGGCCATCTTGTGGTGACCATCTTGTGATGATGTTGGGGTGGCCATCTTGTGATGAAGTTGTGGTGGCCATCTTTTGACAACGTTGCGTGATGCCACTTAAGCTTTTATTATATAGGATGGTCTTGGATAGCTTTCTGAAAATATCTTAATGTGTTTTTAACATAGGAATAATTATGTCCATCACCCTGCATTGCTTGTTGTGAAGATTAAAGTAATGTCTATAAAGCACCTAGAAGGGTACATTGGATATAGTAGATGCTTAATAAATGGAGAAGCTCTTTTGCACTTACTATACTTTTCTTCTCAATACTACATTTATAATTACTTATGATTCTTAAATTCATTATACCAAAGGAATATCAAGTAGATTTCAAGGACCAGGGATGATATTTTTATGTCATTATCATTTCTAAAGTTTGTAAAGTTGATACAATGCACCTGGTCTCTTGTTAAGGGCTATAATAAGCAATTTCATTTAATCCTCACAATGGTATCTATGAGCTAGATACCATTACTATTTGCATTTTATGAAAGAGAAAACTAATGCACAAAGACATTATGAGTAACTTAAAACTGTGCCAAAGTTCACAGAGCTAGAAAGTTGAATAGCGAGGACTCTAATGTTCTACTCAAATATGGTGATATGAGATTCTTTATGGTACTTATAAAGACTCTTGGGCAAAAGATCACCAAGATACTAAACATTTATATTTGGCAAATGAGTACTGTACTCCTGCTCAGATGATGCAATGAACAAAGTAAGATATTAAGGATTAAAACTCATAATGATAAAATAGCTGCCATATGTTGATACCTACAATATGCCAGGCAGGATACTATGTGTTCTATATACTTAGTTGTATTTATTACTTACAGCAATTGTTCAGTGTGACATTGATCTCATTCCTATTCCATACATGAATATTATAGGGGTCAAGTAACTTGCTCAATATTACAGGGTTAAGAAGTTGTAACGCTATAATGCAAACCCTAGACTGTCTCCTACTAGGCTGTGTCAAGGATTGTGCATTTTCCCTGTACATGCCTGTGCAGAGAAGAACAGTTTTACTCCTTCCTTGAGCACTACTGTCTCAGGTGGAAAGTTCAAATCCAACTTTCAAAGCCATTCTCCATCATGGATAACTTTTACTAATCAGCATAGGTAGTCACTTAAAAGTAACAATTTGGAAGTAATGCCTTTAATGTTTTCAAGAGTAGAAAGGAATTTTGTGAGAATTTTTTTTTTCTTTACCATTTGCTTTTTATTTTAGTATGAGTCATACTGCTGGCTAGTTTCACTGAGAATCAACTATAATCTGATTTCACCCCTTGTGATAAGAAAATATCTAGTACAATGGTTTACAAGTAAAATTCTGGATTCTGCATTTCTGTTTGATTTTGAAATTTTGATTACTGACATTTTAAACAGAATTTTCAGTAATTATAATAAATAAATACACAAAGTTAGCATTATCCATCTCATGAATTCATATAACTCTTAGGGATTGAGAAACAACATAGCACCTGAAACTGTATTAAGCATTAAAAATTAAATTATGAGATAGAGTGCACCCCTACTCTTGCAGAGCTTACAGGTTAGCAACATAACTACTAGATTCTACTCTTTATTCCTTCATTCATTCATCAGTTACTTACTGAGCATATGCTATATACCAGGCATTATGTTAGGAACTGTGGATAAAAACAAATTGCAATTAATATATACTGAATACTTACTATGTGGCTAGCACTGTTTTAAATACATTATATGTATTGACTCATGTAATCATTCCAGAAAATGTTTGAGGTAGATTCTATTATTTTTATCTTATATTATAAATGGAAAAACTGAAATCCTAACAGGTCAATTAATCTGCCCAAGGTTAAAGTGGTAGATCCAAGAAGTTATTCCAATTCACAGCCACTATATAAAACTGTTTAAAACAGTAAATAGTGCCTGCCTTTAAGGAGTTCATAGTCCAGCAAAATAAACTGAAAATTTAAATCAAACAATTGCAATACATTGTGATCTATGATATGGGATTTATAGGATGTCATGACAATATGTTATAGGTCTAGCTAACATAATTTAGAGAGTTTTGAAATGAATATAAACGAGCAAGTCAGAGAAAGACAAATATCACCTGATCTGATATGTGGAATCTAATCAACAAAATAAACTGACAAACAAAATACATCCAGAGACATGGAAGCATGCAACAGATTAATGAATCTCAGAGGGAAGGTGGAGGTGGGAAGACATTAACCAAAGAACTTTTATGCATATATGCATAACCCATGGACACAGACAATGGTACAGTGAAGGCCTGGAGAGGGGATGGGAGTGGAGAGGAGGTAGTCTATGGGGGGGAATGGAGGCATCTGTAATATTTTTAACTTAAAATGAATATCTAAGTTGAGTCTTGAAAGGTGAGTGTGAGCTATCAAGGCAAAGGGAGAAATAAGATGGATGTTTTAGTGGGGAGCTAGTAGAAGCTCACTAGAAAGATTGTTTCAAGCAAAGGGAACCACATATGCAAATAGATAGTATAACTGGGATATTTGGTATTGGAGAGAAGGTATTAGTTGAGGCTGTAGACTTAGTTAGTTTTAGATTATGCAGATTTATTTAGGTCATGTTAAGTAATTTGGATTTTATCCAAAGTGCAATATGAACCCAATGAACAGATTTAAGCAAGGAAGTGAGACATTTTTTTATATTTAATTTTTAAATATTTTTTCAGTAGTAGTGTAGAGAATGGAATGAAGAGACAAGAAGACCAGTGAGAATGTTGTTTTTAGAAATCAATAACTAAAATATATAGTACATACTGAATGTTTCCATTTCCTTCTTGGAAATGTTCTGTGATAATAATTACTCAAACTTTCTAGTTTCTGTGGCCCTGAATTTTTCTGTACAACTAAAGAATATACAACCAGCATGATAGATATATTTTTGGCTAATTCTGGTCATTGTTTCAGAAGGAATGAATAATCAGTCAGTTCAACCTTGTGTTATTTTATTTGCATTTTTAGTTTAAAGAAAATAATTTAATAACTGAATAAAAATTCTTTACATTAAACACTTTAGGGGCAGTATTAGTCTCATTATACAGATGCAGCTCTTGGAGTATAACTTAGAATAGAAAAGTTTATATAAGATAGAGCTAGTACTGTACTCAAGTCTGGTTATCACCTTATTTTATCTCTTTGCCTCTAGATAAGATATTTTGTGGTGATTCCATTTGTTCACAAGTGAAAATGCTGAATAAGCCAAAGGCATTGCTGGGGAAGGTAAAATATAGAATTCATATATCTCTGTAAGATAGCTGCTTGAGTTCCATAGCCCATGCCAAATAATGTATATCTCAATGATGATATCTTTGATATGTCCCCAAAATGTATCTGGACCATCTGTAATTTAAATGAGAATAGCTAAAAAAGGAAATTTGTGTTGTATTAAATCCACTTGACTAAATAGAAGTCTATAGAGACCTAACTACTGTTCATAGCATGTTAGGTATTCTTATCAGGTTGTTGGAAGCTCTATGCTGAGTGTTTCACCATGTCTAAGACAACACACTGGCTGGGAAGACTTTATACCTGAACTCAAGTGATGCCAGAATTTAGCATCTTTAGAGCAGCACTTATACACACAGACACATGCAGACTCAAACTTACTGCTTCTTGGTGTTAATAGCAAAACATCTGAGAAAAGGAAGATAAATTTAAGTGAAGGAATATAGTATACTAGAGACCCAGTGCACAAAATTTGTGCTTAGGGTGGGTGTGTCTCTCAGCCCAGCCTACACCCTCTCCAATCTGGGACCTTGAGGGATCTTCAACTGCCTGTTTAGACCTGATCCCAGTAGAATCAGGCCTAAATGGGCAGTCTGACATCTCTCTTACAATCCAGGACTGCTATCCCCAAACTGCTCACCTGCCTGGCTTCCTGATTGGCCCTAATCACTTCTGCCTGCAAGTCTGATCATCACCAAACCACTCCCCTGCCATCCTGATTGATGCCTAACTGCTCCCCTGCCAGACTGTTTGCCCCTAACGGCCCTCCCCTGCAAGCCTGTTTACCCCTAACTGTATTCCCCTGAAGGCCTACCCCCCCCAACTGCTTTCCCCTGCAGGCCTGAGTACCCCCAACTGCCCTTCCCTGCAGGCCTGGTCACCCCAAACTTCCCTCCTGTACTGGCCTGGTCACCCCTAACTGCCCACCCCTGCTGGCCTGATCGCCCACAACTTTCCTCCTTTGCAGGCCTGGTCCCTCCCAACTACCCTCCCCTTCTGGCCATCTTGTGGAAGCCATCTTGTGTCCACATGGGGGCAGCCACCTTGTATGTTGGAATGATGGTCAATTTGCATATTACTCTTTAATTAGATAGGATAGAAGCCTGGTACATGAGTAGGGGCCAGCTGGTTTGCCCTGAAGGGTATCCTGGATCAGGGTGGGGGTTCTCTTGGCAAGTGGGGCAGCCTGGGTGAGGAGCCTATGGTGGTTTACTGGTTGGCCACACTTTCTGGTGATCCAAGTGGAAGCCCTTGTATCTGGGGTTTATTTATCTTCTATAATTAAAACTTTGTAGCCTGGGCCTGTCAGGGTGTGCAGAAAGCTTGGCTTCCACCATTGCTGTGGGCAACTCAATCCTCCAATTCTCTCCAGCTCCTTGGCTGCCACCATTTTTGTTGGTATTTATTTATCTTCTATAATTGAAACTTTATAGCCTTGAGTGGAGTCCACTGCTGGCCAGGACAGGCGGAAAGTTGTCTTTCTCCATTGTTGGGGAAACTCAAGCCTCCTGCTTGCTCAGTGGCTGCAACCATCTTGGTTGGTTTAATTTGCATACCCACTCCTGATTGGCTGGTGGTCATAGCTTGTGGGTGTAGTGGAGTGACAGTTAATTTGTATATTACTCTTTAATTAGATAGAATTCCTTCTATCCTTAAAATTCAGACAGCAACTACTCTCATGAAGCAGATACAGTGAGTCTAAAATTTTTATTTACCCACAAAGACTTACAAGGTACGGCCTTGACCATTGCCTGTGTCTAGAAACTCGTCATGCTGAAGCTGCATAAGGATAAGTTCTCATGTAAGGACCAATGGATTCACTCATGCTGCTTTGTGTCTAAAGCAATATGTGTCATCTTTGCCCTCAGCAACTTATCAGCACCACGCCAGATGTCAGAAGAACAGTGACAAGTAAACTGTTGTTCACGAATATAATCAATTTCACTGTGGGTCAACTTGTTCTCTGAACAAACCTTTATAACTCTTTACATCCCCAAATGTAAGAGCTCAGCACATTCTTTTTTCTGAGGTAGGTATAGGAATCAATGAGTTATAATAGAAAAAGCATAAGATTAGAAGTCTTGTCTCTTCTATGTGTGTGTGTGTTTGTGACATTTAGATGTAATTCAGCCTTTCAGAGGCCCAGTTTTCAGGTTCATTATTTATAAAATTAGAACAACAATTATTGCCCCATAGAGTTATTGAAGCACGGAGATATTTGCACAAGCAAATTCAAATGATAAATTACTATCATTACTCAGATTCTCTAGAACTCAATTTCCCTATCTAGAAAATGAATGTGATGAAAAGATCAACTTCTAAATACACTTATAGCTCTAACACATGATAATTCTAAATATCATAAATTTATTTTGTTTTATCAAATATTTACTCATATTATTTTCCACTCAAAGGGGAAAGTGTTAATATTTGTTGATGGTATATAGCTCTAAAGGAAAGTAGACCATAAGTAGAGACAGTGATCAAATGCCAAAAACAAAAATTAAACACCTATGTAAGTAGATGCAGACAAGCGAATTACATATTTCAACACAAAAGGGATAGAAGTAATGTAACTGAAAAGAAACTATAAAAGAAAACAGAGAATCTCTTTACTCCCAAGAGTTTACTGTAAGAACTAATGAGGTGCATCTCAGGAAGATAGAATAATCTTCATTTCCAGGCAGATGATAGTTATTTATCAGTCCTACTATAGTAACAGAGGCTCAAATAGACTAGCAGGATATTGAATAGAAGTCAGCAGAGATAGATTCTACCAGGCCAAAGGACCCTGGGGACAGTCCTTTTAGCCACAGCCTCAGCAGCATGATAGTGCAGCTGTGTGATAAATGGCAACTCTACTGGCATGGGAATTAGCTATTATATGCCACCTTGGTGAGTAGATATAGAATTCATATCTGATATGAAAACACATTCAACTGACACTGAAGAGGATGCTTTTTTGCCTTGACATTAGCTATGAGGATCTGAAGATAGTGGAGAAAGTTCTTCTTGATTCTTATTGAAACAATTTAAAAGAGCAGTGATGCAAAATGCCCGTTTAATTAATATTTATTATGAACCTCCTATGTGCTTGTGCTTGGTGCTTGGGATATAGCACTTAACAATAGTTTTACTCTCATGGACATTCCATTCTAGCTTTTGAAACAAAACAACAATATAAGTAGTAACTCCAAAACCAGTTTGGCTCAGTGGATAGAGTGTCGGCCTGTGGACTGAAGGGTCCCAGATTGATTCTGACCAAGAGCATGTACCTTGGTTGTGGGCACATCCTCAGTGGAAGTTGTGCAGGAGGCACTGGTCAATGTTTCTCTCTCATCAACATTTCTAACTCTATCCCTCTCCCTTCCTCTCTGTAAAAAAATCAATAAAATATATTTTAAAAATATAAATAGTAACTAACATATATAGTATATTGGTTGATGATAGGTGATATGAAAAATAATAAAACAGAGGGAACAGGGTGTTTGTGGTGTTTGTTGCAGGTTTAAACTTTTACTTAGGAGAAAAAAAGATGGCAGCTTGCAGGACAGAGGTGAGGAAGAGGAAGTGAGTGAGTGAGGGTATGAGAGTGTGTGGATGTGTGGTGTGTGTGTGTGTGTGTGTGTGTGTGTGTGTGTGTGAGAGAGAGAGAGAGAGAGAGAGAGAGAGAGAGAGAGAGAGAGAGAGAAAGAGAGAGAGAGTAAGGGACAGTTAAATCTCAGGAACAGCAGGAGATGGCAGACCAAAATCACTTGAACAAGGAGGGACTACTACCACAGAGAGCACTCCCTGGACTGCAGGAATCAGGCATGGAGCCCACAACATCTTGAAAGGGAGAATGATCTTTTTTAGGAACTCATCAGCACCATCACCCAGACAGGACTTTGACACTGCCCACAATTCAGCAGCCACTCCAGCCAAAATCCTGCTATCCCAGCTACAGACCCTTGGACCCTGGGATCTCTACCTCCAAAGGTGCATTGTTCCCACAACAGTAAGTGCATCTTCCCCTCCCCAGCAGCAGAATTCTGGACATGACTTTCTTTCGTGCATTTCCAGCCAAACAGGCATCCAGGGAACACCACTCTGTAGCCAGTGCCTGGGAGCCCCCACTGGTGTGATTCTGTACAGACAAGGATGCACTGCCCTGCAGTAGAAATTCTGAAATTCCTCTGCCTGAATAACTGCCTGCAGATACCCTAGCTGCTTAACTTCAGTGCCAGGGCCCCTCAAAGTGTATCAGAGCTCCATGCCAGCAAAATCACCACAAAGACATGCATTTCCAAAGGGCATGCACCCTGAGTCCATATATCCACAGGGTCCTCTGGGGAGATGCTTTGAGCCCCTGATGGGTGTGATTCTGTACAGACAAGGACTTGCTGCCCCACAGTGGGGATTCTGAACGCCTTCCTCCTGAATAACTCCCCACATACACCCCAGCTGCTTAACTTCAGTGCCAGGCCCCCTTAAAGTGCATCAGAGCTCTGCACAGGCAAACACATAGCCAGTCTGTGCATTCATTTCCAGCAGGCAGGCACCCTGAACCCAGCTATTCCCAGGGTGCTTGTGGGAGCTGCTGTGAGTACTTGCTGGGTATGATTTTGGGCAAACAGCGACACACTTCCCCTGGCAGTAGAAATTCTGAATTCACTCATCTTGGATACCTACACACAGATGCCTCCATTACATGGATTCAGTGCTAGGGCCTGTTAAAGTACTTCAGCACCCTTCACTGGCAAATGCACTGTGGTTGCCCCTGTGATTTTCCACTGGGAGTGTGTGCATATCCACCACAGGTGTAGCAGCAAAAGCCGAGTCTTCCCACCCCACTACTATAAAACTCTGGACACCACAGTAATGCCTTTACAGAGTGCAGGCTTTCTGAGACCAATCACCCCAACAGACGGTTCCTGGTGCCACTGTGAGTCCCCAATGGATATGTGTGATTTCAATCAAGGGGGAAAGGAGCAAAAATTGGGACAACCCCCCTCCACACCTGCTGACTTCTAGACACATCATTTGTACCTTTCCAGCTGACAGGCCAATATCAACAGAACCGAAATAGCTCAAGTAGGGAACAACACTAGATCACCAAGCCCAGAAAACCTGAGAGATCACACCAGTAGCACCATACCCAAAAGAACCTGAGTATCAAACCAATTGGTCACAAAATTAGAACATTATAACAAAACATGGGAAGACAAAAAAGCAATCCGCAAAGGAAAGAAAAAGAGGAATCACCAGAAAGGTAATTAAATGAAATTGAGGGAAGCAGCATATAAGACAAATAATTCAGATTAATGGTTATAAGGATGTTTAAATGGCTCCATGACAAATACGCACAACTCAATGACAAATACACACAACTTATTGAGAACTCTAAGGAGCTGAATGAGAATGTTTTGCAGAGGCACACAGACTGATGGTGAATGAATGGAAAAAGTTTTTTTCAGGTGAATGGAAATGAAAAAAAAAGCTGGGGTAGCAATACTTATATATGACAAATTAAATCTCAAAGTGAAGGACATAACAAGAGATAAGGAAGCCCATTTCATAATACTAAAGGGAGCAATCCAACATGAAGAAATAACTCTGGTAAACATATATGCACCCAATACAGGAGCACCAAAATACATTTAAAAAAAACAAACAAAAAAAAAACTCCTGGAGGATATTAAGGGAGATAATTCCAGCAATACAATTATATTAGGGGACTGTAATAACCCCACTATCACCATTGGATAAATCCTCTAAACAACAAAAACAAAACAAACAAACAAAAAAGAACACACAAACAAACAAACAAAAAAAAACAGCAAAGAAACATCAATCCTAAATGACTCACTACACCAGATGGAATTAATTGACATCTTCAGAACATTTCACCCCAAAGCCACAGAATATACATTCTTCTCAAGTGCACATGGGACATTCTCAAAGATAGACCATATATTGGGTCACAGGCAAAATCTCTTCAAATTCAAGAAGATAGAAATTATATCAAGCACCTTCTCAGATCACAGTAGCATAAAACTGTAAAACAACTACAATAAAAACAATCCAAAAAAAAAAAATCAAACACATAGAGACTAAACAGCATGCTATTAAACAATGACTGGATTACCAGAGAGATCAAAGAAGAAATAAAAAAACATCATGGCAACAAATGACATTGAAAACACCATACAAAATCTATAGGATACAGCTAAATCAGTTTTGAGAGGGAAGTTCATAGCTCTATAAACCTACTGCAAAACAAACAAACAAACAAAAAAAAAAAGAAAAAAAAAGAAAGAAACAATGGTAATAAATTACCTAACCGTACAACTCAAATAGTTAGAAAGAGATCAACAGGAGAAGCCCAGTGTAAGTAGAATGAATGAAATAATAAAGATCAGAGCGGAGATAAATGAAATAGAGACCAAAAAAAATGAAAAAAATAAAAAAAAAAACAAGAACCAAATACTTATAGAAGAAAAAATAGACTTAAAACAAAGGCTATGACAAGAGACAAAAAAGGACCCAGTGGTTCTACATATGGCTATTTATCTGAGGAAACCCAAAGCACTGGTTCAAAGAGATTTGTATATCCCTGTCCATTGCAACATTATTTACAGTGACCAGAATTTGAAGCCAGCCTACTATCCATCAGTAGACAAATACATGAGAAGGATATGGTACATATGTGCAGTGGGATGTTATTCAAACATAAGGGGAGGTGAGACTTAATGGCATGGATAGATCTAGAGGGTGTTATGCTGGGTGAAGTGAGTATGCTGGGGAGGGATGGATTCCACATTTTACTTATATGTGGAATCTAGAGAACAAGATAAACTAACAAAAAGAGCAGAGATAAACTCATAGATGTGGAGAACATTTTGATGGTTTCCAGCTAGGAGTGGTTTGGGGGAATGCTGGAAAAGATATTAAGATGTGAAAAATTACCAGTTATAAATACAGTCATAAGAATGCAAAGTATAGCATAGGGGGTATAGCCAGTAACATTGAAACAAATATGTACGGTGCCAGATGGGTACTACACTTATTTGGGTGATCACTTTAAATTAAAAATATATATATTTTATTGATTTTCCACAGAGAGGAAGGAAGAGGGATAGAGAGTCAGAAACATCGATGAGAGAGAAACATCAACCAGCTGCCTCCTGCACATCCCCTACTGGGGATGTACCGGCAACCAATATACATGTCCTTGACCGGAATCAAACCTGGGACCTTTCAGTCCGCAGACCGATGCTCTATTCACTGAGCCAAACCAGTTTCGCCAAGGGTGATCACTTTATAAGTTATATAAATGTCTAATCACTATGTTGTACACCTGAAACTAATATAATATTGTATGTTAATTGTAATTGAAAAATTAAAAAATAAAAGCAGCAAGAAAAAAAATACTCTTTTATACAAGGGAACCCCCATAAGTTTATTAGTGATTTTTCAGCAGAGATCTTGCAGGCAAAGAGAGAATGAGATGATGCATTCAAACTGGTTTTGGGTTCTTCCTCTTCTTAAAGAATAGCTTTCAGCATTTCATATAATACTGGTTTGGTGGTGATGAACTCCTTTAGCTTTTTCTTATCTGTGAAGCTCTTTATCTGCCCTTCAATTCTGAATGATAACTTTGCTGGATACAGTAATCTTGGTTGTAGGTTCTCGCTATTCATCACTTTGAATATTTCTTGCCACTCCCTTCTGGCCTGCGTAGTTTCTGTTGAGAAATCAGTTGATAGTTATATGGGTCCTCTTTTATTGGTAACCAACTGCTTCTCTCTTGCTGCTTGTAAGATTCTCTTTGTCTTTTGCCCTTGGCATTTTAATTATGATGTGTCTTGGTGTGGTCCTCTTTGAATTCCTTTTGTTTGGGGTTTTGTGCACTTCCTATACTTGTATGTCTATTTCTTTCACCAGGTGGGGGAAGTTTTCTGACATTATTTCCTCAATTAGGTTTTCAGTATCTTGCACTCTCTCTTCTTCTGGCACCCCCATGAAACTGATGTTGGTATGCTTGAAGTTGTCCCAGAGACTCCTTACACTATCTTCAATTTTCTGGATTCTCTTTTCTTCTTGCTTCTCCAGAGGAGTGTCCTTTGGCTCTTTGTATTCCAAATCTTTGACTTGATTCTTGTGTTCCTCCAATCTGCTGTTGGATCTCTGTATAATATTTTTTATTTCAGTCAGTTTATGTTTAATTTCTAGTTGGGTTTCATTAAATTTATCGGCCTTTTCTAGGAAATGCTTAAAAAACTGTGGTTTTGAACTCTATATCCAATCTTTTGTTCTCCTGCCTCTCTTTTGTTTGAGATCTATTTCCTTGTCTCAGCATTTTTGCTGCTTCTCTGAGTTGGTAGGATCACTTTGTGTGTATGGTGTCCTATATGGCCCAGTGAGTCAGCCTCCCCAGTTACCTGAGCTAGACACTCTTGGTGCTCCCCTTTGTGGACTACATGTACAGCTTTGTTATAGTTAAGTCTTGATTGTTGTTAATATCACTGGGAGGAATTGACCTCCAGGCCCATTGGATGTGAGTATCAGCTGTGTCTACTCTGGGATACCTTCTGTATTGGAGACAGTCTTATAGGATCAGACTTGCAAAATTGCAAAAACCTCTGTGCTCAGCTTGGATGGGGCAGAGTCTCAGGGCTGAGCTGACAGTCTTGGCTTCCCGTCAGCTCTGTCCTTGTGCACAAGCCTCAGACCTCTGCCTTCTGTGGCTCCCCTGGGTTTCAGCCTGACCGTCTCAGATTCCCCTTGCAAGGGCATGGGTGCCCATGGGCTGACCCAGAATTGGGTTGGGTCTTTGTAGTCTGGAGCTTCTGACTCGTTCCGCTATTGAGAGGCCGCAGCAACCTCCATGATCAGACCTCTCTGCGCGTACTCACTGGACTGTAGACTATGCTCACTGTTGCTCCTGGCTCCCCCAATCCCCTGGTCTCTGAGTCTCCAGGTGCCTTTCTCTAAGTCTGGATTCCACCCATATGAGCATAGGTCCATGGGGTTTCAGCCAGGGTTAGGGGAGTCTGTCTCTTGAATGTGTCTTTTATGAGAGTAGTTGAAATATGGTGTTGTCTCACACTGACCACTAGATACACTAGTTTCTGGATCTCCAATGGGGTGCAGTTCAGCTACTGTCTGAGGCTACCCAGCAGGAGCTACGACAAGAACTACAGTTTTCTCCTGTTTGCTTGGGAATTAGCGGTTTTGTTGCTGGAGCTGCAGTTTATTTCATTAAGCTGCCATAATACAGGCCATTTATATGCAGAAGCAGCTGTGTAGTGCCTGGGCAGGTCTGTAGAATTGTGGGCGGGGCCTCAGGGTGTGGCCTCAGGGTGGGGTGGGGTCTCAGGACGTCACTAGGCTGGGACATGGCTAACAACGATGGTTGCTGTCAGCATTCTCTGCCCTTATGTGTTTCCAAGTCTCCATGTTTCCATGTCCCCTAGTCCCTGCAATCCAGCACAGTAAACAATGATTGCTGGCACACCTTTGCAAGAGTCACCCTCACTTTCGGACCCGATGGCCAACAAACCAACTTCTCCCCATAGGCGTCTGGGTCCCCCACGTGACCCCTGAAACTGGATTTCAAAGTGATCGGGAGCTTGTTTCCCTTTGGGTTGAAAAAAAAAAAAGAAAGCCAGGTGCCTAGTAGCCTGCCACCAGCCCAATTCACATGCCTCCGTACCAAGGCTCCTCAGCTTTTAAGTGCTTGCACTCTTTTCTCTTTCAGCCAGCCTTCCCTTGGTTTTGGGTGATAGATGTTCTGTATATTAGTTTTAATTTTGAAATTGTTGTGGGAGGCAGCAGAACAATTGTTTACCTACACCGCCATCTTGGATTCTCCCTATTATTATTATTATTATTTTAAAAGTATTTATTGTTGAAAGTATTGCATATATCGCTCCCCCCCCCCACTGACCTCTTCTAGTCCATCCTTGCCCCTTGCCTTAGCATTGTTTTTAATTGCTAGCACCATTCTCTATTGTCCAGGCTGAGATCTTTGCCCTCTTTGCCTCACTTTTCTCCTACTAAGTCTGTCTTACCTATCCCTTTTCTAACTAACATGATGCAAAATGGTCATTGGGAGAGGGTGTCAAACTGAGTGGAAGGTTGTTCTCAGGAGAAAATGACAAAGAGCAAATTTCTTTCTATGAACTAAAATTTCTAGACTTTAAAAGGAATAGATTGAATTGATGAACATTAATAGCCCTTTTAGTTCTTAAGTTCTATAATTCACTTAATGATTCATTCATATCCAGACCCTCATTATAAATATACTAGAGACCTGGTGCATGAAGATTCATGCAAGAATGGGCCTTCTTTCTGCTGCCTGGTGGCACCACCTTTGCTCTGGCCTGGAACCACCTTTCTGCCTTCCCACACCACCCAGAGGCCTGGAGCTGCTGGGACAATGCGGAACACCTGTGTCATTGTCGCCATGGCAATGATGCAAGTGTCCTGCTCCACCCTCCACTGCGTAGCACCTACAAATGCAAATTAACCCACCATCTTTGTTGGGTTAATTTGCATATTCACTCCTGATTGGCTGGTGGGCTTCACGAAGGTATGGTCAATTTGCATCTTTCTCTTTTATTAGTGTGGATACAGATATATTTAACATTTTAATATTTATCTTCTCATCTTTCAATCATTTTAATATTTTATAAGTGAAGAAAAAAAGTCTATAGAGATTTTAAGAAACTTCTCCAAGGTCATTTATTGAGGTACTGAGAGAGCTGATTCAGGTATCAGTTTTGCCATGTATCTAAAAGTGATACAGTGCAATTTCTTTTAAGCATTTAATTACCATTCATTGTTTTTCTGAATCACTATTAGAAGATGGAGATCTTTCTCTTTTTTAAAAAAAATATATATTTTTATTAATTTTTTCAGAGAGAAAGGGAGAGGTATAGAGAGTTATAAATATTGATGATACATCAATCAGCTATGTCCTGCATACCCTCTACTGAGAATGTGCCTGCAACCAAGGTACATGCCCTTGACTGGAATCGAACCTTGGATCCTTCAGTCCGCAGGCCGACACTCTATCTACTGAGCCAAACCAGTTAGGGCAAGATCTTTTTCTTAAGTGAATGAGTGGCAGGACACTATTGCAAGTAATATCATAAAATAATGTGTTTATGCCACAGTCTTCCTTAGCTAATTTAGGTACAAAATGCCCTCACTCAAATTATTTATCTGCAATTTCCCTGAAAACTGGTATACAATTTATCCCTAATCAGGGACACCTTTGGTACATTAAAAGCTGAGCTCTTTTCTTCACTCCTACAATTTCTAACTCTGCAGTTTTTATAGCTCTTCAATATGGAAATTAGAGGTAAATATTAATGCAGGTGATATTGCTTTCAGCAAGACTATTGCCCAAAGGCTGTGTCAATGGCTGAAAGGGGGCTAGCAGAGGTTCTATAGCTGGTTATGCCCTGCTGATTGCTAATTAGATAGAAAGGTTGGAGAATAAACACATACTTTAAACATCTATATCCAAATGGGACTCTACTCTGTCTCCTGGGATATATTTAAGCTCTGTATGAGAGAGACTATATTTTTTAGTAAGAGTGGCTGACATTCCAGGTAATTAATCCAATGTGTAACTTAAAAAGCATCTAATGGGAACAGCAACTTTCAGGTTGAACAAAGATGACATTATGTGTGATCTACTCTTTGGTACCAGGCTATATTAGCATGGGGGCAATACGTATGTCTGGTAAGTTCATATGTATGAGATCTGGTTTGCTTGCTTGCTATGAGAACTCAAAGTGGATTAAAAAAAAAACAAGGTGACATAAACAGCCCGGCTGGTGTGGGTCAGTAATTGAACATTGACCTATGAACCAGGAGGTCACAGTTCAATTCCTGGTCAGGGCAAATGCCTGAGTTCTGAGCTTGATCCCTAGTAGGGGATGTGCAGGAGGCAGCTTATTGATGAATCTCTCTCATCACTTTTTTCCTCTCTGAAATCAATAAAAACATATTTATTTTTGCAAAAAGAAAAAGAAAAAAAGAAGTTGACATAAACAGAGAAAGGGAGTATACCATTGAGAGGAATAAGCTCTACGCTAAAGATAGGAGCTTGTGTATTGCAAAGTCCCAAGATAGGATTTACCATTACCATTACCTATCTGATTAACATGGAGCATACCTGACCTGTATATAATTCTGTTCTCATTCCTTTAGTGAGTAGCTCCTGGTTAGGAATAATTCATGCTCATATGGAGGTCCTTCCAGATAATATAATGCTGTAAAGCCAAATTCTAATGCATTCTCTGTTTAAATTCATTAAGTGCCTATAAACAGCTTTAGAAAGAGTCTAGATTCCTTAGCATGGTCCACAAAAGCCCTTTAAAAATTGTCACCTGTTTACCTTTCTATCATCATCTGTCACTACTCCATAATGTCTTGTCTTTCCTTAACTGTGCTGAACTACTTTTAGCTCCACAATGAACGCTAATGTGTCTGAGTCATTACATGTTTTCTCTGCTAAGGATGACCCAGTCAATTTCCCCCACTTCATCTGCTTACTTAGCCTTTAAAATGTCACTTCCTTCCCTGAGTATCTCCTCTTGAGTTAGGTGCCTTTGTGTTGCATTCTCAGAGGACCTATTTCTATGTCACAATTTTAGGTAGTCTATTTATTTGCTTTTCTTCACAGCTATTATGTCAGCTCCTCAAGGGGTTGAGCTACAGTTTGTTCATCTCTAAAACTCTATGTCCTATAATGTGGTATGTTATTAATAAAACTCCTTGTGGGTTATTGATTAAATATTGCATCCAAGTCTCTACATTGCAGTGGTTCTCAACCTTTTTAATGCTTTGACCCTTTAATACAGTTTCTCATGTTGTGGTGACCCCCAACCATAAAATGACCCACAGGTTGAGAATAGCTAGCAGAGTCATCTAAGATCATTGGAAAACACAGGTATTTACATTATGATTCATTCACAGTAGCAAAATTAAAGTTATGAAGTAGCAATGAAAATCATTTTATCGTTGGGGGTCACCACAACATGAGGAACTGTATTAAAGGGTCAAGGCATTAAAAAGGTTGAGAACCATTGCTCTATAGGCATGGCAGAATGGGGCTTCAGACAATGTGACAGAATGATGATGTCACTCTTTTAGTCAGGGTTTATTTTTTTGGTGGAATACCTTTGACTTTACAAAATGCTGCTTATGTACATGGACGGAGTTGATATATAGAACCTTTTCCAAATGGTATGTTCTTAGGGCTATAGTATTTTCAAACTACTTGTCTATAGCAAAATGCCTCAAACATAAACTCTGAGGAAGGTGGGATCATAGGAAGGATGATGGTAGCAGTGGTTTGCAGAGGCAGGGAGAGTAGGTAAAAGATGAAATGATGATGATACCTAGTTGTGGTGATCCTTCTTAGTCTCTGCCACCAACTATGTGCCTGGGAGCAAGATATTTAACTGCCCTGGGTTTTTTGTTGCCTCATTGGTAAAATAAAGCTATTTAAACAATGAAGTACTTTGCAAGCTCAAGGGCTACCACTTTAGTAAATTTGACTTAGGTCTGCCTAAATATGGGGGTGGAACATTTTGAGATTTTCTAAATCTTCTGGCAAATAATTTGATGATAAAGTGTTACATTATTTTGTTATATTTAAAATAGTTACAAAAGCAAAATATATTTCATTGGTTAAAATTAGAAAAAACACACAAAAATGACAAAAATATTTAAAAAATAATCCACAATTCAGTTAGTTGGAGCACCGTCCCATACACCAAAAGGTGGCAGGTTTGATTCCTGGTCAGGGTGCATACCTAGGTTGTGAGTTCAATCCCTGGTCTGGGCAGGTTCAATACCTGGTCAGAGTGCATTCAGAAGACAACCAATAGATAGATGTTTCTCACATCAGTGCTGCTCTCTTCTCTCTCTAAAATCAGTAAAAACATATCTTAGAGTGAGGATTTAAAAAAAAAATAAATAAACCACAATTCTACCAATCAGAAGCACATAATTTTTAAGTCTATTACCATGCTGGCTATCTTACATGATGCTGAAACAATTGGTTAAAAGCTTAAAAATATATATATGTTGGTGTTAGATTATCTCCTTTTTATTGTAGTTTATTTTAAATAGGTCACATAATCTGAGTAGTTTGACATAGCTTTGATACTTTGGTATTCATTTTAGACATTTAAAATACCAGGAACTCAGTTATTCAACAACAATAAAGTCACCGGTGAAGCTACTGCAGACTTGGGCTGTCTTTTTAAACATTGTTTTACTGTAACTGCTGGGGCTGACACCCCTGATCTTCTGTTGTATAAAGGTATAATTTCTCACAATATCACTGACTTGATTGTCCTGGAATTTTTTTTTTTTCATTTGACAAGAGTAAAGTAGAGGTCTGGAGCCATTTGGCAATCAGGATGATTTGTGCTACCTTCAGTTACAGGGGCTTTGCCTCCCCTCACCATGGCTTAGCCCTTACCTTTTGTGGTACTAAATTTCCATTTAATTGATGGGGATAAATTAAGCAAAACCCTATAAATACCCTGAGGGCCAGGTCATTGGTATTTAATTGATCAAGTACTCAAATGCTGAACTGAATATCCTAGTTTGACCAAGTCTTCCTTACATTAAATTTCCTGATTTTGAATCTGAGAGATGGTTTAGCTCAGGCTGTGACTCTGTCAAGGGGGTGGCATTACAAAAGCAGTATTTATATCACTGACATTTTTGTTTGAAAGCACATCCTCACTCAGGTCCTTATGACACATGTCTAGCCAATTTCCACTAAAGTGGTCTTAATAGACAGATACTATGAGCTGCTTCAAGTAGCAGGTAGTGCCGACAGGAGGACACAATCAGTGTCATTTCATACCTTTAGCCTAGATGATTACCCTCCTATTTCAGTTCCAATTATATAGAGGATCACTGCTAGATGCATTGCATGCTCCCCAAAATATTTTATCGGAAACTTTAAGATACCTTGGTAAGTGGGTGAAGCCAATCAGATTCAGGTCTTAGGATGTGTATAAAAGGCAGCATGGCAGAGGGAAAAGAGCACTGGGCTCTTTTAAGAGACCTGAGTTATCTATGTCCATAATTTTATGTTTGAGTTACCTTAAACAAATCACTAAATTTCTCTCAGTTTTTTTAAAATCTTTTAGAATGAACATCATCAAAGTTTTCTACTTCTTATAGTTGTAATAATCAAAATATAAGTGAAACAGTGCACATGAAATGGACTTTGCCACCCAAACTAAAAGCTATAGAGTGTTGCCCTAGCCGAATTGGCTCAGTGTTGGCCCGCAGACTGAAAGATCCCAGGTTAGATTCAGGTCAAGGGCACATGCCTGGGTTGTGGGCTCAATCCCCAGTAGAGGACATACAAGAGGCAGCCAATCAATGATCTTCTCTCATCATGGGTGTTTTTATCTCCCTCTCTCTTCCTCTCTAAAATCAACATATATATTTAAAAAGCTATAAGGTGTTGTGTAAATGTAGCCTCAGTTATGGATTAATAAGACACTTTGTATTGTTCTCAAATGATCTGCAAGCCCAATTCCACTTGAGTTCTTAGTCAACTGATTTAAAACAAGCTGGATATCAGCCCAGAGCAGAAACAAAACAAAAAAAAATTAGACCAGAAATTTATGCTAGGCTCTCCCTTAGATGATATTTTATGAGACCAATTTCTCTAAGGAGGACTTAATCCCAAAACAGTAAGAATGTTTAATTTTTGTCAGGTCTGTTCATCCTCCCATCATTCTGTTGGTTTTTCCATTAAGTACTTATTCTGTGTGTATCACTTAAAATATAATTTCATAAAAACAGTGCATTCTTTCTGGTTCACTAAAACAATTTATCCTGGATTATCTTTTTTATCTGTAAATGGTTAATCAAGTCAGAGCTATGTGGAAATGGTCTCCCTCACACCCATCTTCTTGTATTCTGTGGCATTTTAATTAGAAAGCTAATATTCTTTCTTTCTGTGTGCAAAGCTCAAAGTGCATTCTGCCAGATGTAGTCCCCTGCAAGGTATAATTTCCCACATAATAGACCCATATAATGTCCCCCAGAAGGCCTTTCACTTCTGGGCTGCTCTAGAAGTAGTCTGTTGAACTATTAATATGCACTGTTGTACTAAAATATTCTTCCTTTAACTTCTCCTACCTTAAGGTCACTGGATATTGCTTGGTGTCACCTCAGCAGTTAGTGGGGCCAAAAAGTATTTTATTCATCTTCCCTGCCTCAGATCTTCAGCAATACTCACTCTGTAGTATCTAAGCTCCTGTTGACCCTGAAGGAATACAACAGAGTTTCAGCTTTCTTAAGGATAATATTATATCAGAGGTAGCATTCTGAAGCTCAGTAGGCTATTTTGTTTGTCCTCACAGTAGAGCTCACAATATGTTTTTTAAATAAACTTACAATTTAAGAATAGTTTTTAGAGTTACAGAAAAGTTGTAAAGATAGTACAGAGAGTTCATATATATGCCACTCCCAAGTTTCCTCTATTGTTATCATCCTACATAAATGTAGTACATTTATCATAACTAATGAATCACTAGTAACAAGTTATTATGAACTAAAGCCCTTACTTCAGGATTTCTTAGTTTTTAACCGTGTCTAGGTAAAAGTTTTGACCTTTTAGCACTATAAGCTCTTATCCAGGATCCCATGTTACATTTAGTAATCATGTCTCTTTAGGCCCTCTTGATCAGGATAGTTTCTTAGACTTTCCTTGTTTTTGATGACCTTGAAAGTTTTGAGAAATACTGATCAGCTATTTTTGTAGAATTCCTTCAATTGGGATTTATACATTGTTTTACTTATGGTTAAACTGGGGTTATATGTTTGGAGGATAAAAAACTAGAGAGGTAAAGTGCAATTCTGTTCATATCAATGTCAAGGAAACATGTTAACATTATTTATGATTATTGATGTTTACCTTGATCAACTGGCTGAAGTACTATTTGTCAGGTTTCACCATCGTAACGTTTTGCTCTGCTCCCTATCTCATTCTACAATATACTCTTTGGAAAGAAGTCACTATGTGAAGCCCACCCTTGAATAGTGGGGAATTATGCTCTATCCCATTGGGAAAAGGTATCTACATAAATCATTTGGAATTTTTCATAGAGGGTTTGTCTATTTTTCCTACTTATTTGTTCATTAAGTATAGGATAAAGGATATTTATTTCACAGTTTGAGTTGTACTTCAACTTTTGCTTTTTATTTTATCAAATACTAATTTTGTTTCTCAAATTGCTTCACCTTTGCTCATTGGAGGCTCCTAAAATTGTTTCCTTTGTCCCTGTGACATACCACCATGATTAGGAGGTGGTGGTTGTTGTTATTATCATCACTCCATTACTTTCTGGCACTAAAATATGCTCTGAGCATATTTTGCATATCTCTTGCTCCAGTCTTGTAATAAGTTATTTATTCAAAGATCTCTAGTTCTTTTTATTATAGAATGTTATTACAAATGGAAGACAATATACAAAGAAACAATGTACAGACCACATATAAAAATAGAACTGACCCACAGTCTATAGCAACCAGCCCAGAAAACCAACTCATTATCTACAATTAGCAGCTCAGGAAGCCAGCCTACTACCTAAAAGTCAGGCTTATAGAAAGTAAGACCATTATCATTAGCAGCCAGATCAGGAAGCCAAATAACAATCTCTTGGACAATTTGCCTAAAATGTCCAGGACTTGATTAATAACTGACAACTTTCCTAAATTTTTGTGTCCACTTTGAAATTAAAATCATTAAGAGAATAGCAACTATAATATGACTATGAACCCCTAATTAATTGCACAGGATACACCACTTCTAGATAGCCTGCCTAAAGGAGCTTTCCCTTGCAACAGTGTCCAGGCAGTGTATAGCTGAAGATTTCCCTTTCTTCCATTATAAAGGTCTGCCTGCTTTGAGTCAGCCAAAATATAAGTGATGGAGCTGACTCTCTAGCAAGTTCTGAATACATAACCTTTACGAATTATCATTTTGCTATTGTTTACCTATTTTCACAGAAATCAAAATCTTGCTACTTGGTATGCTTATGCTATGGGGTTAATTGCTTATATGTCCTCTTAGCTAACAGTACAAGGAAATAGATGTGTGCATACTATGCTGCATATCTATCTCTATCTCTATCTCTATCTCTATCTCTATCTCTATCTCTATCTCTATCTATCTCTATCTCTATCTGTATCTACCTATCTACTTATACACACACATGACTACAATTATTTCTATATGTAACTATCTTTATATTAAACTAAATATGAGTTCATATTGATGCATTTAACTCCAATCTATTACCACATGCATCATTCTAGCTTCCATCTATTGCTTATCTATAAACTCCCACAACAATAGTGAGAAACCCATCACCCATTTACTTAATTGTTCAGTCCCAGCATATATGTATAGTACTATCAGAATTACTGACCCTTACTCACAGTGGACACTACTTTATTAACTAAAATATAGTGCTTATGTACAGTTTCTTTTGCTTTTACTCTTAGAAACTTCACTGATTTTCCAAGTTACTTAGGCCAGCACTTTTCCCTACCCCTTTCTACAAGGTTATGCCATATTTGTAATACAATTAGATTCTTTTGTCTGGGGTACATTCACTCTTTGTATCCCTTGACCTCTAAATTTATTTTTAAATTTTAACATATTAAGATTGACTTGATGTTGTAAAGTTCTATGGACTTTGACAAATGCATAGTGCCATGTATCCACCATTACAGTATTATACAGAATAGTCTTACCACCCTAAAAAATTCCTGCTCTTCACTATTTAAGCCTCTCCTCCTGCATAAACCCTTGATGATCAATGATCTATTTTCTATCCAGAATGTAATGTGAATGGAATTATACAGTATGAGGATGTTCAGATTGTTTTTTTTTTTACTTTATCTATCTATCTATCTATCTATCTATCTATCTATCTATCTGTCTGTCTGTCTATCTATCTATTATCATCTATCTATCTATCGTTTATCATCTATGTATGCCTAAGTGACTGTTCCACTGTTCCACTGGTCCACCATTCAACTATGATGTTCATTGACCACCAAGGGGCAGACACTCAATGTACAGGCATGGAAACATGGAATAGATTGATGAATCTCAGAGGAAAGGGGGGAGGGTGGGAAGTGATTAAACAAAAATCTTATATGCATACTAGAGGCCTGGTGCATGGATTTATACATTGATAGGTTCCCTTGGCCTGGCCTGGGGGTATTGGCTTGAAACCAACAGTAAGACATTGCCTAAGAGGTCTCAGATTGTAAGAGGCTGCAGGTCAGGCCTAGGGACTCCCCCTCCCCACCCCATGCATAAATCCATGCACTGGACTTCTAGTATTTATATAAGATTCATCCACATTTTTGTGTGGATTGATAATACATTTTTGTTTATCACTAAATAGTATTTTATTGTATAGATATACCACAGTTTGCTTATCCATTCATCTGTTGAAGTACATCTTGGTTTCTTCCATGTTTTGATGGTGATTAATAAACCTGCTATAAAGATTCATGTGGAGATTTTCTGTGACATGTTTTCAAGTTAGTTGGGTAAATACCTAGGAGTGTGATTACAGAATTAAATGGTAAGTCTATATTTAGCTTTGTAGAAAACTGCCAAATTGTTTTCCAAAGTCAGTGTATCATTTTGCATTCTCATCAGCAATGAATGAGTAGTTCCTGGTGTTACTCCCTTTATCATGTCTCATTACATAACAAATGGGAGATTATCTGGATTGCCTAATCACATCATTCCTTTAAAAGGAGAGGTTTCTTAGGCTGGTAGCAGAAGAGGCAGTCAGAGAGTTTTTTAATATATGTTGCTGGTGCTTTTGAAATGGAGGGAACCATGTTATAATAATGTAACACCTCTAATGTATGAAATAATTATTGTGTGAAATGTTTGCTGTATGGAAACCCTCAATACTCTGTAACTTCCAAAATTAATGAACACCACAACATCTTGATGTAAAAGTTCTGCACCCTTAAAGTGTAAACTCCCTGCTCCTAGCATAAGGCACACTGTCTGGCTCGCACTGATAAGGACACAACTTGTTTACCTTGGCCTATATAACCCTGGGACCATCTTCAGGTGTGGTCTTCTGCCTGATAAGAGGAGGACTCCAAGTCGCTCCATGAGACAAGCCCCTGATTGCTCTGCTGTGTGAACCTGAACCAACTGTTTGCCTGCCTGTCTCTGTTTTCGTTGTCTGTCCTTCAATGTGCATCACCGGGTGGCCTTTTCCAGAGCCTAGGATACTAGGAATAGGTAAATAATCCCCGTGTAATTGCATACTAATTCTGTCTTGTGTGTCATGTGTTCTGGTTCGGCTCAGCTGTCTAAACATTGAAGTACCAGGGATAGGCCATTATTGCTGACTCCTGATCACCTGTGTTTGTCCCACTAAGTCTAGACAGATAATCAATTAATTGGGGCATAATTGGGACAGACCATGTGAAAAGATCAGAGAAAATCGGAATCAGCTCTATAACCACAATAAGTGACTCTTTCCAACAAACTAAATGAAACTGGAAGTGAGTTTTTCTCCATATACTTCAAATGAGAGCCCATTCTGCTCAACACACTTTGATATCAGCCTGATGAGACTGAATAGAGAACTCAGTCAAGCCTGCCTGAACTTTCTACCTACAGAACTGTGAGCTAATAAATGGATGTGGTTTTTAGGCCTGTGAATTCGTGGTAACTTGTAACACAGCAATAGAAAACTAACACAGCACATTGTCATCGGATAGCCTTGCTTAATAAATAAGGAAATGAATCATGAGCAAGGAGTGTTGAAGGACAAAGATGACAGCAATGTCAGCCATGGCTAATTTGACTCTAGCCCTGCCTCCTCTTGAGCAAGGAGCAAAAAATGGCTGCTTAAAGTTTGGTTGAGTGCTGGAATTTGAATCTCTTACACTAACCTACCTCCCTTGCCTTTCTGCTAGCCAGCTATAATCGAGTTAATACATTGTCTTATTCCTTAAGAGAGATATTTACTTACATGTCATATGTAGCTTGCTGTGTGTTTTGCTTTATCCCAGTATGATGACTTTGAGGGGGAAATCCAAAGTCATCCCACTAAAAAAAGTATGAGGGAGAGGAAGAGACAAATGAGCTATCTCCGAGCCATCACAATATGTGAATAGTCATCTATTCCAGTCCTGCCAAGTTGGAAAAGTCAAAGAAAATCATTCCCCCTGGCTGGCATCACTAAACCAGTTGGATTTCCTAAAATCAAATGAGGAGAAAGGCACAGAGCACCAAAATGAGCCATTCATACAAACTAAGCTGATTTTGACGGGTTCCCTGGTAACAAATCCAACTATGCTTATAAATGGGTCACTATAGCTTCCAGCTGTATTTTTTTTTGTTATGTAAGCTTCCTGGAAGAGCAAATTAAACCATACTGAAGATAAACATTTGGCTTTTCTATAGTAAATTTAGCACTATTGTTTAAAGTGCTTTGGAATTGAATTATGCAGGTGCTAAAATTCTAATTGCCTGTTTTTCCTGACATTCATCTTAGAATTGCTCAAAGTAAGACATTATCTTTGACTGATTCACAGAAAATATAATGACCACAGTAAAAGGAATAGAATGGATAGAATAGAATCAAAAGTAAAATAAAGGCCCTACGGAAGTTATGGATTCAATCCATCTTTGGTGATGATGATATATAATTTCTCAAATGAATCCACTTTAGGTTGCTGATAATTTGGAAGAAGATATGTACTTAGTTTATAGTAAGAAAAATAGAAGGCAAACACATCTACTTTTGTGTAATGCCAAAAATCTAGTTTTTCAATTGAAAGTGTAGATTTGAGATTACCTATATAGTTGCAAACCGTGAATGTTTTTAGGGAACCAAAGCTTCTGTGAGTCAACCAGGACACTTTAAAAATGCTTTACTCTGACTTCACATTTCCTTAGACTCAGAATGTTTGCAATTCCTATAGAATCAGTGTGACTATGTATGTGTTAGTTATTTTATTTATTTTAGTAACCGAACAATTGCTTAATCGACCCATTATTTAAGGCAAAGGAAAAGTACAAATATTCAAAAAGATTTGAATGTCTTCATAAACCTCAAGGCTCTACTATTCTTTGGAATATATTAGCATTAGTGAATTTAGTTAAGGCTTTTTAATTGACTTGAAATAGTAGTTATGCCATTTTTGTATCATCAAAATATCCAATGATAAACTACTTCTTTGATTACATTCTCAAGCTGTTATCTACAAAAATGACATGACTTACAATGTAAAAGATTTGCTTTGGGAAAACAGAGACCTGAGATAATAGAAATAATGCCATTTATTCTGATAGTGTTATTCACTTAACACCTACCCTCATGAAGCTGCATTGGAGAATGGGAAATGAAGCAGAAAACTCTGTGTCCTCAACATGGTGGATAGTGCCCATCCTGAAGGGGAATTTTTACTTTCAGAGTATAGGGCATCAATAGGACAGAGAAGAGGGCTACAATTCAATTCAATAAGTAAAAGCAGCACTCTTCTAAGTGTTGTATTGGTTATAAGAGTCTAACACAATCTTTAAGGAGTTTATCATTTTGTTGGAGGGGTGACATGAATTTAGAAGACAGAAATAAAAAACACATGTTAAAGTTCCACAGTCTGTGATCAGTACATTTAGAAGATCTGGAAATATAGAGGACAACATGACCAAGAGTGGGAACACTTTTAAGGCTGAGCTGAAGTATGAGATGAGTCATGAAGGAGAGCCAGATTTGGAAGTTTATGTGCGTTCCAACATAATATTGGCATTTGATTTTTATTCCAATTATTGAGAAGTAGTTCACATTTTTAGCAGTTTCTTGTGTTATTGAGGATGCTTGTGGCTATAAGTAACAGAGAAACAGACTAACTGGTTTTAATCATAAGAACATTCAGTGTTCTCTAAAGGAGAAATGTGGAGGTAGTTGATGCTAGGATTAATTGAACAGAATGATGATGTCAGGGCACTGAGTGGGCATCTATGTAATTACTTTTGTTCTTCCTTTGTGGTCATCAGGTAACAGAAATAGCTCCAAGCATCATTTTCTCATATGAGAATGTTCAAATAAGGAACAAACACAAGAAAACAGAAGTCTTGATTTTGTTAAAGCTAAAATATGCCCAGTACCAGGACATAAATCATGATGCATCCACATTTGCAAGGAGATTCTAGGAAAAGAAAATATTTTCCAGATGCTCCCAGCATATTTATTTTTAAGTCCATTAGCCAGTCAGAATGCATCATATGTCCCAAACTAGTTAATTAACTGGGAATGTGGAACTGGATTATCATACTGGCTTAAATCTATCATGATTTATTTCCTGGGCCTTTTAAGGAAGCAAATGGAGTAAATGCCATGGAATTAATTAAAACACAATATTTGCCATAGTCTCCAAAACAAAATATGAGGTTGAACATACTTCACCATAGAATGTAATATATAATAGTCTTTGGTTCCTTCTCACTATCTCTCTCCATCTCTATCTCTCCTTTCTCTTTCTTTCTCCTTCTTCACCTTCTTTATTTTTTCTTTTATGTTTTTATACATACATATAAACAATTATAAAAATCTTAATCTGAAAGCCATTAAAAACTTGTATTTAAATGAGGCATCAAAGAAGTATGGCTGCAGAAGTCTATTATTTGCTTGGCTTCCTTTCTTTGTGCTTTTGTATGGCAGATAGTACTAACATTTTATAAAATTGCCTAATTAGAATCTGACATTCAGAAATTTCAACCTGAAACCCTTTAAAACGAAAGTTATTGAGTAGTGTTAATAACTTCTAATAGATCATGGACCAAATGCAGTTAGATGGAGTTATTCTTCCTATCCATGGGGTCCCAAAATTAATTTTATTCCCATCAAGTATTAGAATAATGGTTAACAAAAAAAGTGACTTAATACTTTTATCACTAAGAAAGCAGTGTTATTTAGGTTTACTGCGGGTATCAAGTGTAAAAGAAATTGCCTTAATCATATCAAAAGGCATCTGATTATAAATCTGATTGTAATGTATTTCTTTCATTTCCAAGTGCTTGTCCCAGAATCTTAGTCTAAATACTCAGACAAGATAAGTGCAGATAAATCGCTAGAAGGAAACAGACAAGAGAATTTTTTTGAATTGGTAGGCTGAGGAAGGGTGAAAGTCTATGGTACACATTACATTCTAACATTTTATTCATGAAGAGTTTTCAGCTTAAACATTGAAGATATGTACAGTTACTCTACTTTCTATATCATAACCTCATTTACTCAAGATATAAATGCAGATTTTTATAACATCCATGGCCCTTTTAACTTATGGATTTATTTTGGTTACATTATAACAAAATACTTTCCTCTTTAAGTTAGGAAAAAATTACCATTAACACTAATTTCTGTATTAACTTGCAAAAAAAATGCCCATGAATGCTAAAACACTAAGTTTA
Source organism: Pipistrellus kuhlii (assembly GCF_014108245.1). NCBI lineage: Eukaryota > Metazoa > Chordata > Mammalia > Chiroptera > Vespertilionidae > Pipistrellus > Pipistrellus kuhlii. The sequence goes on from NW_023425504.1 coordinate 19,128,695, forward strand.
TCTTAATACATATATTTAAATCTATTGAGTCAGATACTTCCTTTGCTGGTTTGATCACAGATCCTTAAGCAACCATCTCTTTTATTTTGTAGTAATATTTTTGTTATTTAGTTAATAGAATATTAGAGTTAGAAGGAACCTTAGAGATCATCTAGTTCAATTCACTCATTTTTCAGATGAGAAAAAAAAACCCTTGAGGCTAAAAGAGGTTAAATAACTTGCCTACTGTCACACATTATTTAGTGGCAGAGTTAGAGACAGTAAACTACCATGTCTGATTTCAAAGTCCATAATTTTTATGCTACACAGTGATACCTTATCTATAGTAAATTTTATCTGTCATAGTAAATACTTAGGCATCACATAACCCTCTTAAGATCCTGCCTTTTCCAGGACTGATTAGATACAGAGAGTAAATCTGTCCTTTTGAGCCCTTAGTCAGCCCAGAGAAACAAAGAGACCACGTGGCATTGTAATTAAGAATATGGGCACTGAAATAAAGCCAGACCAGTTCAAATCATGGTTCTGCAACCTACATCCTAAAATAAAAGCATGTTGCTTCATTTTTTTGGCTCTTATTTTCTTTATAACATTGGAGTCAAATATTTTTTATAGGATTGTTGCTTGACAAAGTAAATTTGTATAGAACCTTTGAAGTATGAAAAGCTCTCAATTGATGCTAATCTATTATTTTAAATTTAATTTTCTGAGATAAAACACAATCATATCAGGAGATATATTTGGGTTCAATCACAAGATAAGTGAGCATGGTCTGGAATCAATCTTGCAGGCATAAAAAGTGATAATAGAGAATGTTGGCAACTTTTTAAATTTTTATTCTTTTGTTTCTTTTTTAATTGTCTTAAATGTAATATTATTCTTTTTTCCTTTATGCTTTGTTCTTTAAAAATTAAAAATTAAATGAATATGAGATATTCAGTAGGAGAATAAAGTAGTGCTATGACATAGATACTGAACAAAGATAATATGGATATGAATAATTGAGGATCCTAGGAGATGGTAAATCTTTACATATGTTTAGAGCATCTATGAAAAGTGCTGTGAGAAGTATAAAAGAAGAACATAAAATTTTCCTTCAGAATTTTAAACTTAGGCCAGAACAACCAGAATTTTATAATTATTATATATCACTATTGGTATCATATATACATCATTTAAAAGACCACTTGGCTTAGTGACTAATCAGGAGATTAAAATCACAGTGTACTAGAACAAGCAGAGGGGATTAATTAGTAAGGGAGAAGTTGACCTGAGTATTGAAAGATGAGTAGTACTTGAAGAGTCAGGGAGAATTAGGAAATGCATTTTAGGGGGAGGAGAAAATAATTTATAGTGTACATTTGTGGCAGTGAGGAAAGGTGTGGGAGACTAGTAGGATGAAGATAAATTATTAGCGGAGCTGAAAGGATCTCAGTGTCTTTATGTGTGGAGAGAGGTGAACAGAGTCTAGTCTAAACCACATTACTAAGGCATGAAAAGAGGCACTGGTAAGATGCTATGCCTAGTAGAAAGATGTTACAGTTGACCAGAACTCTTCTGGGGTTGTGGTTATGAAACCACAGCATAGACAAACTTTTGCAGTACAAGACAAAAGACTCATGTTTCAGCACTGTAGTTTCTAACATTTACAATGTTATCTAATATTTTTTCTTCCTGAATAAGGAAGGGAGAAAATGTACCTTCCCAAAATCTCACTGAAAAGTAGGTCTCTTCCAGCCTGAAGGGAAAAGTTATCCCTGAAGGGGAGAGCCTCATCAACTACTTACAATACAGCTCTTTCCTCCTCCAGGTTTATCTTATATAATAAAACCCTAATATGCTAAGTGTCTGGTCATTCAGTCAGCCATTCAACCAATTAAAATTGTAATATGCTAATGATATGCTAAGGCCACTCAACCATTCACTATGATGTGCACTGACCACCAGGGGGTAGACTCTTTGACTGGTAGGTTAGCTTGCTGCTGGGGTCTGGCCAGTCAGGACTGAGCAAGATGGGCCAGACAGGCCCTGGAGGCCTCCCATGGTCCCTACCCAGCTGGTCAACCTTCTGTGTCTCTCCCAGGCCCCAATCATGCAATGGTGGGGTCCCTTGACCTATGCCCTCTTGCAATCTGGGACCTCTTGAGGGATGTTGGAGAGCCATTTTCGTCCCAATGGCGGAACAACCAGTCACTATGACGCTCACTGACCATCAGGAAGCAGATGCTCAATACAAGAGCTGGTGGTCAGTGCACTCCCACAGAGGGAGCACAGCCAGAAGCTGGTCTCATGACTAGTGAGTGCAACGGTGATGGTGGACTTAAGCCATCATTTGGACATCCTCCAAGGGCTCCTGAACATTGAGAGGATGCAGGCCAGGCTGAGGGAACTCCCATCCCCCCAAATGCACAAATTTCATGCACCAGGCCTCTACTTGAGGTATAATTATCAAATAATATTGTTTAAGGTGTAAAATGTGATGATTTGATACATGCATACTAGGTGTTTTGGTTAATAATGCAGATTTTGTAGTCAAAGAAAACATGATAATTTCAATATAAACATCAAAAGTGTTGTATGCAAAGTAATGTCCAATACTAGCTACACATTTCCCCCTTCTTTTAGGTAATTTGTGGATACCATCCCAATGGAACTCCTGTTTTGAGGCAAACCATTCAGAAACCTAATTTTCTACTTCTTTGTACATTTTGAAATGCTGCTCAAAAACTGCATATGCCATCAATCAGAACAAGTGGTAATCTGAAGTAGTAAGGTATGGTGAATATAGTGGGTGGGTTAATACTTCCCAAGCCAGATATTTTAGCATGACTTTAACTAGTTTTGAATTGTGTGATGGTGCATCATCATGAAACAAAATTACTTTGCCGTGTCTTCTGGCCCATTCATGATCAAATCATGGTTCAAATTGATTATTTGTTGTCAGTAGTGATTAGTATTAGCAGTTTCACCTGATTTTATTTTATTTTATTTTATTTTATTTTATTTTATTTTATTTTTATTAAATTATCTGTGTACACATTTTAACATTGCCCCCCCTCCCATACATACCCTCCTTCCCCAGAGTTTTGTGTCCATTGGTTGTACTTATATGCATGTATACAAGTCCTTCGGTTGATCTCTTATCTCCCTCACATCTCCCTCCCCTCCCCTCTGTAATTTGACAGTCTGCTTGTTGCTTTATTGTCTTTATATCTATCTTTTGGTTCATCAGTTTATAATGTTCTTTAATATCCATAAATGAGTGAGGTCATGTGGTATTTCTCTTTCATTGCCTGGCTTATTTCACTCAGCATGATGTTCTCCAATTCTATCCAGGTTGCTGCAAATGATGAGAATTCCTTTTTTTTTTTATGGCAGCATAGTATTACATTGTGTAGATTTACCATAGTTTTTTGATCCAATCATCTGCTGACAGTCACCTAGGCTGTTTCCAAATTCTAGCTATTATAGATTGTGTTTCTGATTGGTGTTTCTATTAATAGTTTCTTGGGATATATTCCTAAGAGTGGGATTACTGGGTCAAATGGGAGTTCCATTTTCAGTTTTTCGAGGAAACTCCATACTGTTTTCCACAGTGGTTGCACCAGTCTGCATTCCCACCAGCAGTGCATGAGGGTTCCTTTTTCTCCGCAACCTTGCCAACACTTGTCATTTGTTGATTTGTTGATGTTGGCTATTCTGACAGGTGTGAGATGGTACCCCATTGTTGTTTTGATTTGCATCCCTCGGATAATTAGTGACGTTAAGCATATTTTTATGTGCCTCTTGGCCTTCCTTTTGTCTCATTTGAAAATATTCTATTTAGATCCATTGCCCATTTTTTAATTGGATCATTCATTTTCCTTTTATTTAGTTGTATAAGCTGTCTATAGATGTTGGAGATTAAGCCTTTATCAGTGATAACATTTGCAAATATGTTCTCCCATACAGTGGGCTTTCTTGTTGATGGTTTCTTTTGCTGTAAAAACTCTTTTTATTTTTATGTAGTTCCATTTGTTTATTTTCTCTTTAGCTTCCATTGCCCTAGGGGCAGTATCAGTGATGAAGTTCTTTTGGCATATGTCTGGGATTTTGCTGCCTGTGGATACCTCTAGTATTTTTATGGTTTCCTGTCTTATGTTTAAGTCCTGTATCCATTTTGAGTTTATTTTTGTGTATGGTGTAAGTTGGTGATCCAGTTTCATTCTTTTGCATGTATCTGTCCAATTTGCCCAACACCATTTATTGAAGAGACTGTCTTGACTCCATTGTATATTTGTGCCTCCTTTGTCAAATATTAATTGAGCAGAGTGATTTGGGTTGATATCTGGATTCTCCATTCTATTCCATTGATCTATATGTCTGTTCCTGTGCCAGTACCAGGCTGTTTTGAGAACAGTGGCTTTGTAATACAGCTTGATGTCTGGTATTGAGATCTCTCCTACTTTACTCTTCTTTCTCAGGATTGCTGTGGCTATTCTGGGTCTTTTATTGTTCCAAATGAACTTTTGGAGAGTTCTTTCTAGGTCAGTGAAATATGCCATTGGTATTTTAATGGGGAGTGCATTGAACTTATAGATTGCTTTAGGAAGTATGGACATTTTGATGATGTTGATTCTACCAATCCATGAAGATGGTATGTTCTTCCATCTGTTTACATCTTCCTCTATCTCTTTCTTTAGTGTTGTGTAGTTTTCTGCATATAGGTGCTTTACTTCCCTAGTTAAGTTTATTCCTAGGTTTCTTAAATTTTTTTTGGTGCGATGGTAAATGGAATTGCTTTTTTAGTCTCTGTTTCTGTAAGTTCACTGTTGGTGTATAGAAATGCCATAGATTTCTTGGTGTTAATTTTGTATCCTGCTACATTGCCAAATTCATTTATTAAGTCAATTAGTTTTTTAATGGAGTCTTTTTTTTATGTATAATATCATGTCATCTGCAAATAAGGATAACTTTACTTCTTCTTTTCCAATTTGGATGCCTTTTATTTCCTCTTCTTGTCTAATTTCAATGGCTAGTACTTCCAGTACTATGTCAAAGAGGAGTGGCAATAGTCGGCATCCCTGTCTTGTTCCTGTTCTTAGAGGGAATGGTTTTAGTTTTTGCTCATTGAGTATGATGTTGGCTGAGGGTTTATCATATATAGCTTTTATTATGTGGAGATATGATCCTTGTACTCCCACCTTGTTGAGAGTTTTTATCAGGAAAGGGTGTTGGATTTTATCAAATGCTTTTTCTGCATCAATTTATATGACTATATGATTTTTTGTCTTTCCATTTGTTTATGTGATGTATCACATTTATTGATTTGCGGATATTGTACCATCCTTGCATTCCTGGAATAAATCCTACTTGGTCATGGTGTATGATCTTTGTGATGTTCTGCTGGAGCCTATTTGCTAGAATTTTGTTGAGGATTTTGGCACCTATGTTCCTGAGGGATATTGGCCTGTAATTCTCTTTCATTGAGTTGTCTTTATCTGGTTTTGGTATTAGGGTGATGCTGGCTTCATAGAAGGAGTTTGGAAGTGTTCCTTCCTCTTGAATTTTTTTGAATAGTCTGAGGAGGATAGGTTTTAGTTCTTCCTTGAAAGTTTGGTAAAAGTCTTCTGTGAAGCTATCTGGCCCTGGGCTTTTGTTTGCTGGAAGCTTTTTGATGACTGTTTCAATTTCTTCCCATGTCACTGTTCTATTGAGATTTTTAGATTCTTCCTGATTGAGTTTTGGAAGATTGTATTTCTCTAGGAATATGTCCATTTCCTTCAGGTTGTTCAGTTTGTTGCAATAGAGTTGTTCGTAGTATTTTGTAACAATCCTTTGTATTTCTGCAGGGTCTGTTGTTATTTCACCTCTTTTGTTTCTGATTTTGTTTATTTGAGTCCTCTCTCTTTCTTTCTTGGTTAGCCTGGCTAGAGGTTCATCTATCTTGTTTATCCTTTCAAAGAACCAGCTCTTGGTTTTGTTGATCTTATATATTATTTCTTGGGCCTCTATGTCGTTTATCTCTGCTCTAATTTTTGTTATTTCCTTCCTTCTGCTTACACTGGGCTTTTCTTGTTGCTCTTTTTCTAACTCTTTCGGTTGTAGAGTTAGATAATTTGTTACCATTCTTTCTAGTTTTTTGCAATAGGCTTGTAGGGATATAAACTTCCCTCTCAAAATTGCTTTTTCTGTGTCCCATAGATTTTGGATTGTTGTGTTTTCATTGTCATTTGTTGCCAGGATGTTTTTAATTTCTTCCTTGATTTCTCTGGTAACCTATTCCCTTTTTAATGGCATGCTGTTTAGTCTCCATGTGTTTGATTTCTTTGGATTATTTTTATTGTAGTTAATTTCCAGTTTTATGCCACTATGATCTGAAAAGATGCTTGATATGATTTCTATCTTCTTGAATTTGAAGTGACTTTGCCTATGTCCCAAAATGTGATCTATCTTTGCTAATGTCCCATGTGCACTTGAGAAGAATGTATGTTCTGTGGCTTTGGGGTGGAATGTTCTGAAGATGTCGATTAATTCCATCTGGTCTAGTGAGTCATTTAGGATTGATATTTCTTTGCTGATTTTTTGTTTAGATGATTTGTTGAAGGGTGACAGTGGGGGTATTAAAATCTCCTAATATGATTGTATTGCTATTAATCTCTCCCTTAATATCCTCCAGCAGGTTTTTTTTTTTATGTATTTGGGTGCTCCCGTATTGGGTGCATATATATTTACCAGGGTTATTTCTTCTTGTTGGATTGCTCCCTTTAGTATTATGAAGTGGCCTTCATTATCTCTTGTTATGTCCTTCACTATGAGATCTAATTTTCAGGTATAAGTATTGCTACCTCAGCTTTTTTTTTTTTTCTTTTCATTTCCAATTGCCTGGAAAACCTTTTTCCATCCCTTCACCCTCAGTCTGTGTGCGTCTTTTTTTCTGAAGTGGGTTTCTTGTAGACAACAGATATATGGGTCTTGTTTTCTTATCCAATCTGTTATCCTATGTCTTTTGATTGCAGCATTTAATCCATTTACATTTAGAGTTACTATTGATAGGTACTCATTTGAAGCCATTTTTATTCTATACCCCTATTTTCCTTCTTCGTTTCCTATTTCTTTATTTTTACAGTAGACCCTTTAGCATTTCTTGCATTGCTGGTTTGGTAGAGATAAATTCCTTTAGTCTTTTTTTGTCTGTGAAGTTCCTGATTTTCCTTAAATTTTGATTGATAGCTTTGCTGGGTACAATATTCTTGCATTCAGACCCTTCCTTTGCATGACTTTGTATATTTCATCCCATTCCCTCTAGCCTAATAAGTTTCTGTTGAGAAATCAGTTGCTAGTCTGATGGGGGTTCCTTTATAGGTAACTTTCTGTCTCTCTCTGGCTACTTTTAAGATTTTTACTTTGGCATAGGTCTTCTGAGATTCATTTTGCTTGGGACTCTGCTAGCATCTTGGATTTGTGTGGGTTTTTCTTCTCTATCTCAGGAATGTTTTCTTATCATTATTTCTTGAAATACATTTTGACATATTATGGGCTTCTAAAATCAGGTGAAACTGGGGGAAGGCTGTACCATCTAACCAAGAAAGGATGACCTTCTCTGAGGCCTGGAAAACCCACAGCAGAGGGGACCATCGAGCAGCTGTGACACCCTAATTGGCACAAACATGTGGATTCAAGGGAGTTCTTCAATCATCCATTAGAAAGGAGAAAGAAAACCACGTAACCAAACATCCTGAAAAGAGAGGCCATGGGCAGACAAAGAAATACCCCAGTTTCCTTTCCTCAGTTTCCTTTCCTTCCAGAACCCCTATTATTTGAATATTGTTTTGTTTTGTATTGTCCCAAAGCTCCCGTAGGCTCTCCTCTTGCTTTTTAATTTTTTTTTTCTAGAAGCTGCTCTAATTGGGTGTTTTTTTCCATCTTGTCTTCTAGCTCACTGATGTGGTCCTCTGCTTCTTCTAGTCTGTTCTTGATGCTTTCTATTGAGATCTTCATGGTAGTGATGTCATTTTTCATTTCTTCTTGGTTCATCTTAATTTCCTCTTGGTTCTTCTTCAATTCCTCATGGTTCTTCATTTCTTCTTGGTTATTGTCAAATTTCTCTTCCATTCTTTTTAGCCTTCTTATGATCATTACTCTGAATTTCTGCTCTGGTAGGTTGCTTTCTTCTAACTCGTTTACTTCCTTTTTTGGTGCTGCCTGCTTTTCTTTCATCTGCGGGGTATTTCTTTGTCTGCCCATGGCCTCTCTTTTCAGGATGTTTGGTTACGTGGTTTTCTTTCTCCTTTCTAATGGATGATTGAAGAACTCCCTTGAATCCACGTGTTTGTGCCAATTAGGGCGTCATAGCTGCTCGATGGTCCCCTCTGCTGTGGGTTTTCCAGGCCTCAGAGAAGGTCATCCTTTCTTGGTTAGATGGTACAGCCTTCCCCCAGTTTCACCTGATTTTAGAAGCCCATAATATACCACTCCTTCCTGATCCCACCAAATGCAGAGCATTGTCTTTTTTTCCAAAGGAATTTGGCCTTGCAGTCAATGTTGATGGTTGACCTGGATCAATCCATGATTTTGTGTGTTTGGGATTCTCAAAATAAATCCATTTTTCTTTTTTAAAAAAAATATTTTATTGATTTTTTACAGAGAGGAAGGGGGAGGGTTAGAGAGTTAGAAACATCAGATGAAAGAGAAACATCGATCAACTGCCTCCTGCACAACCCCTACTGGAAATGTGCCTGCAACCAAGATTCATGTCCTTGACTGAAATTGAACCTGGGACCCTTCAGTCTACAGGTCAAAGCTCTATCCACTGTGCCAAACCAGTTAGGGCAATAAATCCACTTTTCATGGCCAGTCACAATTTGATGCAAAAGAGACTTTCATGCAATTGAAGCAACATTTTACTGATGACTTTTCGGTTTTCCATTTGTCTTTTATTCAGTTGACATGGCTCCCATTTTTCTTCCTTTAAAATCTTTCCCATTGCTTGTAAATGATCAGAAATTGTTTGCTAAGCAAAGTTTAATCTTTCTGCAAGTTGTTTTTGAGTTTGACATGTGTCTTCATCCAATAATACTTGTAACTATTGGTCTTCAAAGTTTTTCAGTTGACCTGGATGTTCTTTGTCTTTCACATCAAAATCATCACTTTTAAAGCATTTATTTATTATTTTTTTAAATGTATTTTATTTTATTTTATTTTTTAAAATATATTTTTTGATTTTTTTTTACAGAGAGGAAGAGAGAGGGATAGAGAGAAACATTGATGAGAGAGAATCATCCATCAGCTGCATCTTCCACACCCCCTACTGGGGATGTGCCCACAGAATCAAACCCAGGACCTTTCACTTCCTAGGCTGACGCTCTATCCACTAAGCCAAACTGGTTTTGGCTAAAAATATGTTCTATTGATTTTTCACAGAGAGGAAGGGAGAGGGATATAGAGCTAGAAACATTGATGAGAGATAAACATCAACCAGCTGCCTCCTGCGTTCCCCCTACCAGAGACGTGCCTGCAACCAAGGTACATGCCCTTGACCAGAATCAAACCTGGGACCCTCCAGTCCGAAGACCGATGCTCTATCCACTGAGCCAAACTGGTTTCGGCAACTTTTAAAGCATTTAAACTAGCATTCACAATTATCTTGAGATGAAACATGTTCACCATAGCTTCCCAAAGTATAACAATAACTTTCAACAGCACTTTTCTTCAAAATAAAGTAATGAATTAAAACTTCCTGCAAATGCTTTTTTTTTTTTTTTGGCACAAAATTAGACATTTTTAGGTGTAAAAATATTTATGATGTTAACACCTTCAGAAAATTTGACGTATGAAGTTTGGAAGTTTGCTGTCAATACAATAAAATAGTATACATATTAAATCACATAGGTATGCTGCATATATCTATCTAGATGTTTAACTCCATCTATTGGGGAAAAAAATCCACATTATTAAGTGGTACACCTAGTATGTTGTGAAATGATTACCACAATAAGGTCAGTTAACACATCCTGCTTACTGATGCTTTCAAAGGTGGAGGGGAATCTATTCTTTTTTTGTGTGTGTGTGTGATTTAGCATTTTTTTTTATTATGGTCTCACATAATTGTCCTTATTCCCCCATTCCCATCCCAACCCTCTCCCTAGATATGCCCCCCCAATCTCTCTTCCCCCACCCCCGTTGTCCATGGCCACTGGCTAGGCCCATATGTATGCACACAAGTCCTTTGGTTGATCTCTTCCCCTTACTCCCATCCCCCCTTATTTTCCCTCTGAGGTTTGAGAGTATGATCGCTGGTTCTCTTTCTCTGGGTCTGTTTGTGTTGTTCATTATTTCCTCTAGATGTGTGAGATCATGTGATCCAAGAAATACCCTTATAAAAACCTAAACTGCAATAAACCATAATGGCTATGCTTAGAGGCAAATGGATCAGTCTGTAGTGAGTTCCTTTCTGGGCCAACAGTTCTTTTGAGTCCCAATTTCAATTCCAGATAGTTCCTTATGTGTACATGCCAGCCATGATATTTCAGATCTGGTTGGTGGACAAATGGGTGTAATAGTTTAAGGGTGCAACCTGGAGGATTCATGATAAACATTATCTGTTGCAGTCTCTACTCCTTTCAGACTGGGTAAAAGAGCTGTTGTCCTTAGAGATGTTGCAAAGTGTCACTGACCATAAACAGTGGTAGAGTTGATAAAGTCCCTACTATTCTACCAAGAGAGGCCACTACCAGTTTATTGTAGACTTCTCTCCTTTCACATCCACACAAGAAGAGCTAATTGATAACTTAATGTTCCAGTTTGCTACTTTAAGGATAAAAACAGGAAAATCAAGTCAATTTTTTTTTTTTTATCAGTTAAACACTGACAATCTAGAATTTCTCACAACTCATTTTGGGGAGAAAATACTGATGTTAGACTGTATTTCCTACTCTTGCATTTTGCCAAGAGTAATCATTTTTTGGCTTGCACTAGTGGGTTCTTTCTGAAAATATTTAAGTGCCTAATAGCAAAGCCAGACCCTCACCTTTCTATTGGGTTCTCCTTCAGTAGTTGGATTAACTACCTGTTTCCCATTCTGACCTGTGTTGTCAAAATAGTCATATATGATTTCTTGGCTTTCATTATCTGGACTCTAGCATATTTCTCACTCTTCTGCTACTGCCAAAGGTAACACCATCTTTCCATAACACTTGCAGAGCTTTTATCATGTGTCAGTCACGAAGCTAAGGTCTTTACAAACATTATGAAATTTAATTGCCACAAAACTCTATGGGATAGATACTGATATTATGGTCCCACTTTTCCCCCAATTATAATTCACATTCAATATTATTTTCTTTCAGCATAGTGGTTACACAATGATATACTTTATTTTTTTAATTAAAAAATATATTTTATTGATTTTTTACAGATAGGAAGGGAGAGCGATAGTGAGAAACATTGATGAGAAGGAAACATCCATCAGCTGCCTCCTGCAACACTCCCTACTGGGATGTGCCCGCAACCAAGGTACAAGCCCTTGACTGGAATCAAACCTGGGACCCTTCAGTCTGCAGGCCAATGCTTTATCCACTGAGCCAAACCAGTTAGGGAACAATCATATACTTTATGAAGTAGTCTACCTATCATTCCAACTACTGATCTTGCACTGTACATAGGTGTTGCAACATCACTGACTATATTCCCTCTGCTATCCTACATCTCTGTGACAACTCTGTGACCACCAATTTGTAGTTCTTTATTTTTTTCAATCCTCACCCAAATACATGCTTTTATTGGTTTTAGAGAGAGACAGAGGAAGGGAGAAGAAAAGAGAGAAACATTAATGTGAAAGTCAAACACCGATCAGTTGTCTCTCACATGTGCCTCAACTGGAGATCAAACCTGTAACCTGAGTATGTGCCCTCATTTGGAATAGAACCAGCAACCTCTTGGTGTATGGGACTACACTCCAACCAACTGAGCCACACCAGCCAATGCAAATTTGTACTTCTTAATCCCTTTACCCTTTTCACCCAGCCCCCAACCTACTCCCCTCTGACAACCATCATTCTGATCTTTGCATATATAAATATGTCTCCATCCTGTCTGTTCTGCTCCTCAGGTTCCACATATAAGTAAAATCATATTGTATTTATCTGTCTCTGTCTGACTTATTTCACTTAGCATAATAACTTCTAGGCCCATGCATGCTGTCTCAAATGTTAAGATTTCATTCTTTTTATGGACGAGTATTATTTCATTGTCTATAGGACCACAGCTTTCTATTCACACAGCTATTAATGGGTACTTGTGTTGCTTTCATTTCTTGGCTATTGTACAATAGCTAACCTGGAATGAATAGAGGTGGATATATATATATATTTTTTCTAATTAGTGCTTTCAGTTTACTTATACTAGTATATCCAGAAGTGAAATTGCTAGGTCATAAGGCAGCTCCATCTTCAATTTTTTAAGTTACCTCCATACTGTTTTCTACAATGACTGCACAATTTTGCATTCCCACCAACAGCGCAGGAGGTTCCCCTTTCTTCACATCTTCACCAACACATGCTGTTTTTTGATGTATTGATGATTACCATTCTGACAGATGTGGGGTGATATCTCATTGTGTTTTTAAAAATATATATATTTTATTGAGTTTTTACAGAGAGAAAGAGATAGGGATAGAGAGTTAGAAACATCAATGAGAGAGAGTCATCAATCAGCTGCCTCTTGCATATCCCCTACTGGGGATGTGCCCGCAACCAAGGTACATGCTCTTGACCAGAATCGAACCTGGGACCTTTCAGTCCACATGCCAACGCTCTATCCACTGAGCCAAACTGGTTTCAGTTCATTGTGATTTTATTTTGCATTTCTCTTGGTGGCATTGAGCATATTTTCACATGTCTGTTGGCAGTCTTTATGTCCTCTTTGGAAAATTATCTATTCAGGTCCTCTGCTTATTTTTTAATTAGATTTTTTGTTGGTGACTTTTATGAATTCTTTATATTAATAAATTTTGTATCAATCCCTTATCAGATGTATCATTGGCATACATCTTCTTTGTTGATGGTTTGTTTGGCTGTGTAAAAACTTTTGATGTAGTCCCATTTCTTTATTTTTTCTTTTGTTTTTCTTGCCTAAGGAGATAATTCAGAAAAAAATATTGGTAAGAAAAATGTCGGAGATTTTAGTGCCTATGTTTTCTTCTAGAAGTTTTATGGTTTTGAGTCTAACACTTAAGTCTAATCCATTTTGAGTTTATTCATGTATAAAATGATCTAGTTTCATTTTTTAAAAAAATTTTAAATATATATTTTGTTATTTTTTTACAGAGAGGAAGGGAGAGAGATAGAGAGCCAGAAACGCTGATGAGAGAGAAACATTGACCAGCTGCTTCCTGCACACCCCCTACCAGGGATGTGCCTGCAACTAACATACATGTCCCTGACTGGAATCGAACCTGGGACCTTTCAGTCCGCAGACTGACGCTCTACCACTGAGCCAAACCGGTTTTGGCTCATTTTTATTTTGAATATACCTGTCCAATTATCCCAACAACATTTATTGACTAGACTGTGTTTATCCCATTGTATGTTCCTGCTTCCTTCCCACTTTTTATAACAGATGAGAAAACTGATGCTTAGAGAATTTAAAAACTTGCCCAAAGTTAAACAGTTAGTGAATGTTAAAACATGCATTCTATTCCACGAATCTTGATTCCAGAGACACATAAATAAAACTGCAGCATAAGAATTGGCAGCTTGCCCAGCCAGTGTGGATCAGTGGTTGTGCATCAACCTATGAACCTAGAGGTTATTGTTCAATTCCTGGTAAGAACACATTCCTGGGATTCAGCTCCATCCCCAGTGTGGGGCAAGCAGGAGGCAACTGATCAATGATTCTCTTGCATCATTGATGTTTCTATCTTTCCCTCTCTGAAATAAATAAAAATAAATTAAAAAAGAATTGGCAGCTTAATGGAGTTTTTTCATTTCAGAGGTTCTAGAAGAGAATATTAAAGAACATCTGTGGATGAGCTAACCAGAGGCTAACCATGGATAGACTAGATTAAAAAAAAATCAGGCCCATTTCTGTAAAGTTTTGTAATGGCTCACATTATGCTAGTTAAAAAATGTCAGACAGAGATTTGTGGATTACAGTCAGGAGGGGCTGGAGAATGGAGGATTGAGGGAGTTATTCTTTACTCTGCCAATACGGAAGTGGTTGTTTCAACAACATAAGCAAATGGAGGTTGTTTAAAACAAGTGCATTCTATATTCTTTTCCCTTAGGAAAAATCTAGTATTTACTGGTTGCTTTAAATTCATCATTTGGTGAGTCAATAATATTGATTGCTCTGTGGCTGAGTGCCACACATTATACTAAGTAATGTGGGGCTAAATAAAGACATCAAGAATGCAAATTTGCTTTCTGGGGCTGCTAATAAAGAACATGAATTGTGTACAACACATAGGTAGAAGACAATAAAGCACATATAAGGACATAAGCATATGACATAAAAATATTGAGTGTAGGGCTAGAATTTTCAAGGCTGTACGTCAAGAGGGCTCAGAATCACCACCAATACCTATCACACAGTGATTTATTTAGAATCATATTCAATATTTTTAGAAGGCTTGGAGCATGTCCATTCAAGTTCATTTAGTGATATCTGTAAAGAAAATCTCCAATTTCTGTACCAGATTAATGTATTGAAATATTATATTTGTACATACAAAAGACCAGGTTCCTATCCAGATGTATTGAACTGAAAATCTTTAGGTACTGAGGAACTGAAAATCTCTACACTTAACAAGAATCAAATAAATATAGAAAAAAATAATGCTAATACTGCTTGTCTTAGATAATTGAGGTTGTCTCACAAAACTATCATACACTGGACAGTTTAAACAACAAAAAATTATTTCTCACAGTTTTTAAGTCTGGAAACATCAAAATCATGACAATGGAAGATTTGGTATCTGGTGGGAGCCTGCTTCCTGGTTCATAGACAGTTTTCCTCACTGTGTCCTTATATGGTATAAGAAACCAGAGAGCTCTCTAGAGTCACCTTTTACAATGGAGCTAATATAATCAATTAGGACTCCACTCATGACTGATTCACCTCTCAAAGATCCCAAATCCAGACTAAATCACATTAGGGATTAGGACTTTAATGTAAGAATTTTGTGATGATGCATTCAGCCTACAACACTGTTGATTTTATTTAAATGAGACATAAAATATAAAACTGACAAGCTACAGTTACATTTATTGTGTGCCAGCCATTATGTTAGGTGCTTTAATTACATTATTCAATTACTTTATTTCTGCAGTGTTCATGTAAGACTCAGCCTCAAGTTCTTCATCCAAGTTGTATAGTTTGGATAATATACACCAAATATTAGTGGTGGATAACTTTGGGTGATAAGATATAGATTCTTTTTATTTTCTTCATTATACTTTCTATATTACATCTTTTCTATTTTGCAAAGATCATATGTTGCTTTTAAAATCATATTTTCCAAGTTCACAAATTGTACTACAAATCTCTTAGTTATGCAGTTCACAATAATAGTACTAGAAAATATCTAAAACATTATTTGAATAAAGTGTTCTAAGATTAAGAAATAGTTGAAGATATTGCACACTCTAAACAAAATGTCATGACAACATTCCTTTATTTTCATGGAAATGTCTTCTATTTCGTTGGAATGTCTCAAGAGCATGAAATATTGATAGAAATGTTTATAAAAAGAGAAAAATATGAAGAAAATGCAGGATGGTGGAACTTACCTCCAACATTGTACCACGGATAAGAATCCCAGTTATTATGAGGACGTTATTAAGGTCTTTAGAATATGATAAAGGATGATGTATATACGGAAGCAAAAATGGTGGATTCTTGGGGGGAAGAAAAATGGTGGTGGAATAGACAGGCGGGTTTTAAACTGAGTCCTGGAGCAGAAATAAAGAACAGCTGAGGGTCACATGGGGAGTATTTGTTAGTAAGCTAAGGGACAGCTATACTCCAATAAAAGGTGGGGGACTGCTGGATGGGGTTCTCCTGACAAGGCAGCTCCCACTGCTGCTGCTCCCCGCCCCCAGAGCTATAGGATCAGACCCAGAGACCACAGCATCTTGAAGGGGAAAGTGGATCTTATTGGAATCCTTAAACTTTAAGGATTAAACCGCGCTGTCATCACTGCACTCCGCTGCGTTTCCATCACAATGACAGTTTATGACTGTTCAGTAAACCATTCGGCCCGCAATTTAGGCTGGATTTTAGATTTTGGCCCCTTCTCTGATTGAGTTCGACACCCCTACCTTAAAGTCTACAACTGCGGCACCCACAGAACAGCTGCAAACTCCAGAACACCAATCCCCAATTGGCGCAAACATGCAGATTCAGAGGAGCTCTACACTCCACCACAGAAAAGAGAGAGAGAGAGAACTACATAACCAGATACCAGGAGAAGAGAGACCATGGGGAGACAAAGAAACAGCCTGCATATGAAAGAAAAGCAGGCATTACCAGAAAAGAAAGTAAATGAAATGAAGGTAAGCAAACTGCCAGAGAAAGAATTCAGATAAATGGTCATAAGGTGGCTGAAAAGAATGAAAGACAAATTCGACAATATGAGTAAGAAACAAGAGGAAATGAAGAACCAAGAAGAAATGAAAAAATGGCATAGCTGCTGTAAAGAACTCAATAGAGAGAATCAAGAGTAGACTAGAATAAGCAGAGGGCCACATCAATGAGCTAGAAGACAAGGTAGGGGGGAAAATCCGAGTATAGCAGCTTCTAGAAAATAAAAATTAAAAAGCTGGAGGAAAGCCTAAGGGAACTTTGGGACAACATGAAACAAAACAACATCCACAAAATAGGGGTTCCAAAAGGAAAGAAAACTCAGCAAGGAATAGAAAACCTGTTTGAAGAAATAATGACAGAAAACTTTCCTAATATAGGGAAGAAAAAAAATCCACACAAATGCAAGAAGCTCACAGAGTCCCAAGCAAAATGAACCCCAAAATACTTAGACCAAGGCACATTATAATTAAACTGGCAAACATCAACGATAAAGTAAGAATCTTACAAGTGGCTGGTTTGCCCTGAAGGGTGTCCCAGATCAGGGTAGGGGTTCCCTTGGGATGTGGGGGGTCCTGAGCAAGGGGCCTGTGGTAGTTTTCAGGCCAACCATTCCCTCTGGTGACCCAAGTGGAGGCCTTGGTATCTGGAATTTATCTTCTACAATTGAAACTTTGTAGCCTGGAGGGGAGCCAAGCCTCCTGCTTGCTTAGTTGCTGCAGCCATTTCTGTTTGGATTTGTTTACCTTCTATAATCGAAACTTTGTAGCCTTGAGTGGAGGCTTAGGCCGGCAAGGGCAGGTGGAAAGCTTGGCTTCCTCCATTGCCTGGGAAACCCAAGCCTCCCTCCTGCTCTCTGTGGCTGTAGCCATTTTGGTTGGGTTTATTTGCATACTCGCTCTTATTGACTGGTGGATGTGGCTGTTGGGTGTAGCGGAGTGAAGGTTAATTTGGTAGGGTGTATATATATATGTGTGTGTGTGTGTGTGTGTGTATGATCATGTGATATTTATCTTTCTCCATCTGGCTTTTTTTGCTTAGCATAATGCTCTCCAGGCCCATTCATATTGTTGCAAATGGTAAAAGTTCCTTCTTTTTTATTGCAATGTAGTATTCTATTGTATAGATATACCACTGTTTTTTAATCCACTCATCTGCTGATGGACACTTAGGCTGTTTCCAAATCTTAGCTATTGTAAATTGTGCTGCTATGAACATAGGGTGCATATATCCTTTCTGATTGATGTTTCTGTTTTCTTTGAATATATTCCTAGATGTGCAATTACTGGATCAAATGAAGTTCCATTTTTAATTTTTTGAGGACTCCATATTGTTTTACACAATGGCCGAACCAGTCTGCATTCTCACCAACAGTTCGAGTTTTCCTTTTTCTCCACATCCTCGTCAGTACTTGTTTGTTAAATTTTCAATGACAGCCATTCTGACAGGTATGAGGTGGTACCTCATTGTCATTTTGATTTGCATCTTTCAGATGATTGGTGACTTTGAGCATATTTTCAATTGTCCAAACCATTATGCTCAATTAATATTTGACAAAGGAGGCAAGAACGTACAATGGAGTCAAGATAGTCTCTTCAATAAATGGTGCTGGGAAAATTGGTCAGATACATGCAAAAATGAAACTAGACGACAAACTTACACCATAAACAAAAATAAACTAAAAATGGATAAAAAACTTAAATGTAAGATAGAAAACTATAAAAATCTTAGAAGATTCCATAGTCAGCAAAGCATCAGACTTATGTCATAGCAATATCTTTACAAATACAGTTCCTAGGGCAATGGAAACTAAGGAGAAAATTTAAAAAAAAATGGGACAACATCTAAATAAAAAGCTTCTGCACAGCAAAAGAAACCATCAACAAAACAATAAAAAAGCCCACTGCATGGGAGAACATATTTCCCAATGTTATCTCTGATAAGGGTTTAATCTCCAAAATTTATAGGGAACTCATTCAACTTAACAAAAGGATGATAAACAATCCAGTCAAAAAATGGGTAAAGGACCTAAATAAACATTTTTTGAAAGAGGACATACAGAAGACTAAGAGACATATGAAAACATGCTCAAAGTCACTAAGCCCTGCTTTATTTTTAACTTGTAGTTTATGAAAAAAAATATAATTAGGAGGAGGAAAATATACTTAAAGGAAAAAATGTACTCCAAAATGGGCCAAAGGTGAAAGTAAAAATGTGCTCAATATTTGCTTTATTTGTATTTTGTAGTTCAGTTCTTCAGATAAAAGATGCAACTTATGTGTGATACCCAAAAAACACAATGTTTAAAATTCAGAGTCTCTTTTTCTTGATAACCCATAGAGATATTATGCACATTTATTTTGGCTACCCACTGACCACTCAGATTCATTCACCCTTTTTAATACAAATTTATTTTTCATTTGGAAAATTGTCTGTCTCTCATTGTATTCAATGTGGATCAAGTAGTCAATAGAAGTATTGTGCATACTACAAGGGTTCTGAGCAATATTAGGGAAAGCACAAAGAGAACAAAAGTGCAGATTGAAATTGTGAGATGGGATCCTGACTTGTATATTACTTTGAATGCCAGAGAGATGTGACCTTATTTTGTACTCTAAATCAGATGATACAGGGCATTGGTAACCAGGGATACACAGAATGGAAGAAAAAAATACCAATTGCTGGTGGTGCTTATCTCTGGGTGGTAAAATTATTGATGTTTAGTAATTTCTTATTTATAAAAGTGATGCTTCCTTGTGGTATAATATTTAAAAATACCTCAATACATGTGCTGTCCTAGTTTGGGAAATCAAACAAGTCTTTTTCTTGTGAGATGTTACACTTCATCTCACAGCCTGAAGGCTTTGAGCACAGATTCCCTTTCTTGTTTCAGAATCACAAGTTAATCGATTGTTCCTACCACCTAATATATGAAATTTCCACACAACTAATTCATGTGAATGTGCAATCCAGCATAAATACTTTATCAGAAACTTTGATATACTTTGAGTCAAATCACAAGAAAAATAATACTCAACTTTCTTAATGCAAGTATATAGTCTCTCTATTGCCATTGCCTCTGTCAGTGTCAGTCTGAGTTTGAGTCTAGGAATATTTTTTGTTTTTGTTTTTTTATTTCTTCTCTCATGTTTTCTGTCCTTGTCTTGGTTCTTTGTTTCTGTCTGAATATAACCCAGAACAGTTTATTATATTGTTTCTATGGTCTTTCTTGCCTGATCAGATTTATAAAAAGTTCTCTTAGGTCTTTACAACTATGTCTCCTGCTGTAAGCAGCCCACACAACCTAACTGATAACTCATTCCCTATGCATTTACACCATATGTCTTTTGCACAGACTGGTGCAAACCACAGAACTGGTTTGCATATTAATGACAACATCATTTTCTCCCTGAAATTTTCATAGCCCTTTCTTGCAAACTTTAATATATTTAAACCACTTTTAATTGCAATATATTGGGGACTGAACTTATCCAGGGTCCTTTTCTAGTTCACAATCAAATCTGGGAATCTAGTGGGAAGAAGAAAATATATTTTTGAACTGTTCCTTTGTGCAAATTAATATATCTCAGAATGTAAGTAATTGAGTTGTGATTTTTTTTGCTAAAAGCATAAAACAGAACAGACTAAAAGTGTTATATGGCAAGAATAAAAATTAATGAGGTTTGAATTTATAGTCACAGAGTAAATTTTGTCCAGATACAAAATAACAATTTTACACACATGTATTTCACTTTTAACTTCTATATTTGTCTTGGCTCTCTGCAATGAAGGCATTTATTCCACCTTCTCTGTATTATCTACACTGAGGACTCCTGGCTGTACTAATCGTACTCTTCTCTGACATCTTTTATCACTTTCAGTTCATTTCAAACAATGAATACCTAACTGCAGACTGTACTAAATGATTTTTTTTCATTATTCTTAATGTGTTTCATTTCATTCTAATTTAAATTTAATCCTTTTAAAAGAAGATTTATATTGTGTCTTTGGATCTAGATCCTAATCCTAAATTTACCACTATTCACAGGGAATGCAGAGTGGGCATGATAAATAACATTCCTGCTATCGTGGACCTTACATCTAATGGAAAAGAAAAGAAATAAGCAGTAAGCAATGTAATAATCAAGATAATTTCAGTAAGTGATGAGTTCTATGAAAAAAAACCAAAAAGGAATGTAATAGAGATTGATTTGTGGAGTAGAAAAGATGAAATAGGAAGTAAAGGTCCTGTAGTGGCATGTATAAGAAATATGCATGTAACATAGTATGCAGTGGTGAGGGGTGGGAAACAAAGTTAGAGAGGTGGGCAAGAGCATATATCACAAAGGACTTTTTTGTATATTATTAAGAATTTTTATTTAATTAAAATTTTGATAAGAAGCCATTAAACAGTTTGAAGCTTCATATGTTTCAAGAATATTTGACTCTTGTTTAAGAAAGAATATAAAGAAACGAGTAGAATTAGGGAAACCCATTATGGGATATTGAATGCCAGTGTCCTAAGTGAGAAGTGATGGTGATTTGGATTAAGATTGTAGAAGTTGAGAAAGTGGTCAGATTTTGAATATGTTTTGGAGGAATAACTTTCAGGACTGACTTTCTGATGGATTTTATTTGTTACCGATTATGGCCTGAAGAGTTCAAAAGGAGACATTATTGGAAGACATATTTCTATGCTTATACTACATCATTCAGAATGACAAATTTAACATGGCCATAAAACAAATTATTGCTCACATTTTTTTACATACTCTGGGCAGACTTGCATTTGGGGTCATCATCAAGAGGGTACAGTAATGATGTTAAATAGAGTCACTAGAAATTAGTAGTAAGAAGAAACAAGATGAATTATGTAGTGTCACAAGTGATGCTTTAATCAGCATTAAATAAATGATATTAGAGGACTGCAAATGCAAGAACTATTATTTCATAATAAACTGGTTGTGAAGAGCCATGTTATTGTGAATAATAACAATAATGCTATGTGGTTTTTTTTCCCCATGGTGAGAGATAAATAATTAGCAAGGAATGGCACATTTGATGATAAAATAATACAAATAGATTGTTTTTGGACTTAGAGAGAAAATAATGTCCACACTAAGATTTTTCTCATGTATTTTTTTTATAATAAACAAATAAAAGTATATGTTCTATATCCATTATTCTAAATCTATTATACTTTATGTATCCAATATTCTAAATCCCCATGTAAATCACTATAGTTTATATGGTCCCATAGATTTTATATTATGTTTTAAAATTAAGTTGTTTTAGTTACTTGCCTCATAAAAATACTTACCCAGACCCCACTACACCACAACCTAGGAATGGCCCTGCTTCTATTTATCTAGGCAATTGTTATATTTCTTTCCTTGTATTAAGACTCCATATTTCTTTTCTGACACATGGCAATTTTCTTTTAATCTAGAATTATCAACAGATATATTCTAGAAATGTTAATTTTTGAAAGACTTAAACCTTTTTCTTTAAGAACTGAAATACTTAGAAAGGCAGCAAGAAATTGATTATATTTTATACAAATTCATATCCAAGATGATAAAATATAACAGAATATTAAAACTGTTTGCTTGATGAGTGAAAAAATAGATCAATATGGTCATAAAACAGACAATGTAACACATTATAATATCCTTGGTGTTTACTGAGATACTAGAGGCCCGGTGCATGAAATTTGTGCACGAGGTGGAGAGGTGTCCCTCAGTGCAACCTGCACCCTCTGCAATCCGACATCCCTCTCACAATCCAGGACTGCTGGCTCCCAACTGCTTGCCTGCCTGCCTTCCTGATTGTCCCTAACAGCTTCTGCCTGTCAGCCTGATTAACCCCTAACCATTCCTGTGCCAGCCTGATTGATATCTAACTGCTCCCCTGCCAGCCTGTTTGCCCCCAAATTTCCCTCCTCTGCCTGCCTGGCTACCCTTAACTGCCCTCCCCTACAAGGTTGATCACCTCCAACTGCCCTCCCTTGCAGAACTGGTTCCTCTCAACTACCCTCCCTTGCAGGCTTGGTGCTTCCCAACTGTCCTCCTCTGCTGGCCATCTTGTGGTGACCATCTTGTGGTGACCATCTTGTGTCCACATGGGGGCAACCATCTTTTGTGTTGGAGTGATGGTTAATCTGCATATTACTCTTTTATTAGATAGGATAGAGGCGTAGTGCATGGGTGGGGGGCAGCTGGTTTGCCCTGAAGGGTGTCCTGGGTCAGGATGGGGGTTTCCTTGGGGTGTGGGATGGCCTGGGCAAGGGGCCTGTAGTGGTTTGTAGGCCGGCAATGCCCCTTGGCAACCCAAGTAGAGGACTTGGTATCTGGAATTTATTTACCTTCTATAATTGAATCTTTGTAGCCTGGAGCAGAGCCAAGCCTCCTGCTTGCTCCATGGCTGCTGCCATTTCTATTTGGTTTTATGTATCTTCTATAATTGAAACTTTGTATCCTTGAGTGGAGGCCTAGGACAGCCAGGGTGTGTGGAAAGCTTGGGTTCCTCCATTGCCTGGGAAACCCAAGCCTCTCAACTGCCCTCTGTGGCTGCAGCTGTCTTGGTTGGGATTAATTTGCATACTCACTCTGATTGGCTGGTGGGCATAGCTGGTGGGTGTGGCTTGAGAGGAGTGATGGTTAAATTGCATATTACTCTTTTATAAGGTAGGATGCCATCATACTCCAAATAGCCCCAAATTGTAATGTTTTTAATTGTTTGTGTATAAAGGCTTTATCCGGTAGATTGCTACAAAAATGTCTGTCATTTTTCATTGTGGTATGTCAGCCTGAAGTGATAACTTCTTTTCCTTGCTTGCAACTTCAAATATGCTACTTCTAGTCTTCTATAAATTGAAGAATTAGTAAACTTATTTTCTCTATATACTAAGATATATATATATATATATATATATATATATATATATATATGAATCTAAACAAGGGGATAAAATATTTATATGGTATAAAATACTTGGACTTTTTGGAAACGATTCCAGTTTAATTTTTTGTTCATCTTTTTCTAGGTTTCCAGGTTGAAGTTTTGGAAGTCTAATATTCTTCTTTGTGTTTGTATTTGCATGTGTGTGTTAAAATTAGATTTTTTGTTTTGATTTAATTTAATTTGATTTAATATTTTAAACCAGAGGTAAATAATTATAACAGTCATTAATGGGGGCATGTTTATACCTCTGATGTTAGCATTCTTCATGTTTATGGTGGAGGCCCTCTTAATTCTTTAGTCTTTAGTGTTTGAGTGTTTGTTAATAAAAGAAAAATAGTAATTGATTTTTGCCAATGTATATGAACTGCATTGTCCAGCAGGGTCCCAACCCAAGGCAATAGTTTAACTTAATGAAAAATAACCTGGAAGGCCATACTATTTTAAACATATTTATATAATATATTTACAGATAGCAATTAAGGGTTTTATAATAAATAGTACATACTTGTACCTTGGCACTCCTAGCAACCCTCTTTTATTATATCCTCAAAGTCATAAAGAATGCCTATTATTTTGGCTTTCTTATTCTATTGCTACTGTGCAACAGTACCATAACAATCCTCTAATTGTCTTTAAAATAAGAATGAAATTTCTCTTTTGCCTTTGAATAATTGGAAAGGCAAATGTTCTCACTCTACCCTATGGACTCTTGTTCTGTTAGTTATTCACTGTGGAAGATATAACTGAACTACAAATCTCTTAGAAATAGCACTGGTTTTATCTTTCTTTAATTCCATTTCCTTTATAAAAATTATCTTAGTTACCTTTCCAGCCTATAGGAGAATACATATCAAAGGTGGCCCAAGGAGTGTTTTAAGCTTTCGAGTTTTTGAAGATAGAAACACTGCTATGATTTAGAAACTCTAAATTATTATTTGTATTTCCTTGACAACTCATATCTTGATCATTAATAAGTTACTGAAGGCCTCACTGGGCCTCAAATTCCTCACCTTTAGAAATGGCCATATCTCCTAATTAATGTTTGCAGTCCCATTTTATCTTTTCAATAATGTTGAAATTTAATCATATGAATAATCTCTCCTTTGGCATATGGCCTATTTAACATGTGATGGAATTGAAACAATGATAATGAGAGTATCTTCCTAGAGGTGAAGGAAGAAGGTAACAGCACAACTTGAATACCATATAATATAGACAGAATGGTTGTGCTCCTTTAAAATGTGTATGTTAAATCCTATTCCCCAATGTGATAGTATTAGGATGTGGGGCCTTTGCGCGGTGATTAGGTCATGAGAGTTGAGCATTCATGAATGGAATTAGTGCCCTTATTTATATAAGAGACCCTATAGATCTCTCTCATTCCTTCTATCATGTGAATACACAGTAAGAGATGACCATATATGAACCAAGAAGAGGGTTCTTACTAGACATTGAATTTGCTAATGCCTTGATCTTGGACTTCACCACCTCCAGAACTGTGAGAAATAAATGTCTGTTGTTATAAGCCACCCAGTCTATGCATTCTGTTATAGCAGCCTGGAAGAACTAATATACTACAGATGCATATGTAGTAATCCGTCACCCCTAAGCCATCCTTGCAAAATTTGAGTGATTTCCAGACATGATATGCAGTGGCTGCTTTGAACATCTGTGTTGAATATGATAGCTACCCTGCTAGAACTAGTGCTTAACCTCTTTCTCCATCTTTCTCTCCCTTCCTTTGGCTCATATCTCAGTCTCTCTTGGCAGAGTTAAATAATCCTTGAGTTTAGATAAGGTTTGGGAGGATAAGACATGTGTTGATTCTACTTTTAAGCATCAATGGTTCCCTTCTGACCTTTCACAAAGAGTCTGCTGCCAGCTGAGTCTTGCTTATGGTCTGAATATTTGTGCATTCCCCAAATTTATATGTCAAAGCCCTAAACATGTGATGCTATTTTTGAGGTGGGCATTTGTAAAATGATTAGATGAGGTCATGAAGGTGGAGCACCCATAATGTGGATCAGTTTCCTAATAAGAAGAGGAAGAGACACCAGAGCTCCCTCTTTCCACGTGTGCTACCAAGGAAAGGCCATGTGAGCACACACTGAGAAGGTGGTTGTCTGCATGTCAGGAAGAAGATTCTACCATATTGGAGCAATGATCTCAAACTTCCAGAACAGTGAGAAAATAAATTTCTGTTGCTTAAGCCACCTAGTAATGATATTTTATTATAGCAATCAAGCTAAGACAGTCTATAACAGAAATCCAGAAAATGGTAAAGTTGTCTCTGAATGACCTTAATTCACCTATTGCTGGAAATGTTCAGGTCTTACTATTTGCTTTTAAAAATAAAATCCACACTCGCCAGTCATATGTGCATGTAATCTGAAAGCCTCAGCAGCACTACAGCTTTGTATTGAGGAACACGAATGGCTTAAATCATTTCCTTTGATGGTCATAAAGGCAAGATTGAGGGAAATGTGACAATTTTAAGGAGGAAATGGAGGTCTCCATGCTACTGTGTAAACATGCTATGAGCTTTTCATCGAAATTCCCCTTCCTTTTAACTACAATTTAACCCTAATAAATTAACTCCCTTCTTTCAAATGCCCCCCTTCCACTTTATGCAGCCTGATTTCCAAAGGCTCTCTGCAGTTTATAGAGGTGATACCATCTGCTTTAAAACATCTGAATAACTTGCCCTATTGCTGAATAAATTTGCTCACCATCTAGATCCCACAGTTTTTTACAACCTGAGTCATAGTACTTACTTTGTTAGTAATCTTAATTAATATTTCATCCGCCATTTACTTTCCAAAGGGATGAGGCTTGCACTTTTCCTGTTATGCTAGGAGGGAGGGATAGAGGCAGAAAAACTTACTGATTTACATAAAGATTGCAAACTATTATTCTCCTAGTATTTTAAATTATGCAAGCGGCATGCCACTTTCTGGTGTAATCATATCCCTGCCTATTGAGTCTGACATGCATGAAATCCGTAATTGAAGTTAGTTTTCTAAAGAAGGAAATCACTTCTTACAAGGAGAAGTAAGTAGTGTTACCATTTAAGAATGCCTTTTAAAAAGAGCCAATGGAGTCATCCTTTAAATATTCTATTCAGGTATTCATTTCACTAAAATAAGCATAGACTGTTGTCAGGCATATTTCCTTAGGCTCCCTCTCATATCCAACTCAGTTCTACCTTCTCACTTTTAATTAAAGTCTTCTTTTTTATTTTTTTAAATTAAATTATTATCTGTGTACATATTTTAACATTGCCCCCCCTTCCATACATACCCTCCCTCCCCTGAGTTTTGTGTCCATTGGTTGTACTTATATGCATGTATACAAGTCCTTCGGTTGATCTATTATCTCCCCCAGATCTCCCTATCTCCCAGCTGTAATTTGACAGTCTGCCTGTTGCTTTACTGTCTTTATATCTGTCTTTTGGTTCATCAGTTTATAATGTTCTTTAATATCCATAAATGAGTGAGGTCATGTGGTGTTTCTCTTGCATTGACTGGCTTATTTCACTCAGCATGATGTTCTCTAGTTCTATCCAGGTTGCTGCAAATGGTGAAAATTCCTTCTTTTTTATGGCAGCATAGTATTCTATTGTGTAGATGTACCATGGTTTTTTGATCCAATCATCTGCTGATGGGCACCTAGGCTGTTTCCAGATTCTAGCTATTGTAGATTGTGCTGCTATGAACGAACATAGGGGTGCATATATCCTTTCTGATTGGTGTTTCTAGTTTCTTGGGATATATTCCTAGGAATGGGATTACTGGGTCAAATGGGACTTCTCCCTCTTCTTTTCCTTCATTGTCTATGCCTAGTCAAAAATTTCTCATCTGTTCAAATTTCAATCTTACATTCTCAAATATTGTAGTTCATTCTCAGAATTCTTTCTTTGTTATTTTTTTTCCAACTCATTTTGGCTTGGCCAGTGTGGTTCAGTTGCTTGGGCATTGTCTTGTGCTCTGGAAGATTGCTGGTTTGATTCCAGGTGAAGGAATATGTCTGGGTTACAGGCTCAATCCCCATTGTGGAGTATGCAGGAGACAGCTAATTGATGTTGAGCTCTCAAATAGGTCTCTCTCTCTCTCTCTCTCTCTCTCTCTCTCTCTCGTACTTGGTCATATACCATTTTGTGCACTGAGAGTTTTGACATGCCAACTTCATCAAATACAAACCATATTTAAAATATCTAGAATCATAATACATTTAAATTTTCTTAGGACAACCCTTGTTTACTACTTGTTTTTGCATTACAATTTAATAGTCATGCCATTTATTCTTAAAAGTGTTCTGATTTCAACAAAAAATTATGGTCACTTTATCAAGATCCATTTAGTTGTTGTACCCCACAATCTAAGTGAGGCAAGAAGCTAAATTCTCAATATGTATTTGTTAAAGGTAATCAGCCTGCTTCTTGCTTTGCAATTTTATTACCATTATTTATTGTCTATGCTATCTCTGTGAATGGTGTGTCATAACCTTCATATGTACTATTAATTCAATTCCAACATCTCAGGTGAGGAGTCTTATCAACATGTCAAATGCAGAATTGGTTGAAGCAGAAATTGACTACAAATAAAATAACTGAGGTAAAGTTAGATTTCAGTCTTATTTTCATTCTTGGATCAAAATATAGGCAGCTGTCAGCTACCTATATTCATTAAAGGGAACACATATGGATGATATGACAAAGCACATTATTCAAAGCCATACAGTAAATTTGTTTGTTTGGCTGAAGATTTCCCGTTTTGCCAATCATATTTAATCTGATGTTCATGTCATTTTCCTTTTCCTGAGCTGACACATACTATTCCACTCAATAATCATTGTGCATAGTATATCAAGTAAAAGTGCTAAGGTCTGCATAGAAAGAAGTAAATTAGATATTTCCTCAGCACAGAGCTTCAGGTACACTCGGGTTAATCACTGAGCTCCATAAAAAATCAACTCTATACTTGGATAAGAACTGCAGCCAATAAGACGTGTTTTGTAGCCTATAAAAGAACATTTGTCCATCTACCCTTCCTGTCAGACATACAGTGAAGTCATTTCTGGGAGATGAAGCAGTCTATTATCACTAATTGTCCAATTCCTCAGTACCAAACCATTTTCAATTTGTTTAGCAATGCACTCTTGGCACCTCCCCCATTCTGAGTGGGCTTCTGATTTATCATCCCAGTCTTATCTGCCAGTGTACCCCTTCCTGTCATTCATTTTAGCCATGCAGCACTACTCATGGTTACTAAATATGCTTTTTACTTCTCAGCAGGTGTGTGTGTGTGTGTGTGTGTGTGTGCACACACACACGTGTGCATGCATGCATGCATACATGGCATAATGTCTCTCCTAAAATATCTTCTTTTCTTGTCCTCCTATCTCTATAAGTCTAAATCCTAAATATATTTTTAGGTTTAACTCAAATACCATTTCCTTCACATTCTTTTTTAAAAATATATATTTTATTGATTTTATACAGAGAGGAAAGGAGAGGAATAGAGAGTTAGAAACATCGATGAGAGAGAATCATTGATCAGCTGCCTCTTGCACAACCCCTACTGGGGATGTTCCCGAAACGCAGGTGCCTGTCCTTGACCGGAATCGAATCCCGGACCTTTCAGTCCACAGGTCACCACTCTATGCATTGAGCCAAACCGGTTTCGGCTCCTTCACATTTTTCCTATCCAAAAACAAGATTTCATTCTTCTGAAATTCTAAAACAATTTAATTTCCCCCTCTTTTGTGGATTTTATAAACTGGTACTCTGGATTATTTATTTGTACATAAATTCTGTAATATGTTGACTAAACTGTAAAGTATTTCATAACAAAGATAACATATCTGTACCATCTTTAGGTCTAGATAGCAAATACTAAGAATTTGCAATCATACTAATGATTAATGAATGAATTAATGTGTCCAGCTTAGCTTTGGACATAAGAATTTCTATTTTCACAATGGCTGACCTGGCTATATTTAACCATTTTGTGATTATTCCTATATCTATTGTAATAGTACTCAGTAATGCTCACAAATAGTTCAATATGCTTTGAAATGCCTAAAAATGAACCTGTCGTCTGGACTACACATTGACAAAACAGACACAGTTCTGATCTGGGCATATAAATTTTATGTCAATTTGATAAATAACTCAAATTCTCATTTGTAGAACCCTTGTTTTGCTTTATATTCTCTAATGTCATTAAATTGAATGCCTTTCAAGGAGTATAATTACACATCTTTCATCATAATAAAAACGGTTTGACTGACATTTAATTCTTAAATCACAGTGATATTTTCTCTCTATGAATTATGAGAGTAATCATGGCCTTTGATACCATGGTGATATTACTTTACTATGAGTTTTGTCTATAATTCATATTTTCTGTCATGCATAGAGCATTATCAACATCATGTGAACAGTATCATAATAAATATCTATATTATGCTAGTTGAAGTACCATTATCTTAATGACTCTCTAGAGCTTTCTAAATCAAATTAGAAACATTTTAAACTTAATTTTTTGCTTTATTGAAAACTCTTAAGTAGTATCAGTATACACATTTTTCATCATATGGACTTTACAATTTTAACCTAATAATAGATTTAAATATCATGTGAATAAGTAAGTCAAATAAGAATTTGACATGTTTTGAATGATCATAAATGATATAGAAAAGTATTTGTTGCTAAATAAAGGTGATCAGATCGTCTTAGAGTCAGAGAATCTCAAGGTTGAAATAAACATTTTGGGTCATCCAATCTACCTTGCCACTTAAAGCAGGAATCTTTCTATAGTTATCATGACAGTTGACCAACTAGTTTCTGCCTGAAACTACTCTAGTGAAATTTAACTTTGTTTTTATTTCTGTCTTTTTAATTTTGTTTTGCCATGTTTTGGGGTGGCAGAAGACAGCCTGTTCCCTAAGATAGTATTCAAATGTTATAAAATGAATTTCCCTCTTAGTTTTATCTTGATTGCCATCCTTGGTCCTTTTAACCATTTTATATACATACATACATACATACATACATACATACATACATACATAAATTGAATCCTCACTACTCTGGTAAACCTTTCCTGCATGCCTTCTAGCTTGTCAATATTCTTTAAATACCCAGAACCAAATGCAATATAATCTTTCTTGACTAGCCATTACAAAAATGTGTTGAACTGTTGTGATCCATGGATGGGACACTATATTTTTGTTAATGAAGTTGCCTGGATAACTAGTTCACAATGATAATCTAGAGAGAAAAATGTTAATTGATTACGTCCACAGCCAATCAGAGCAAGTATGCAAATTAACCCAACAAAGATGGTGGTTAATTTGCATGCGCTAAGGGAGAGAGGAGTGAAGACTGAAGACACCATAGAAGGAAGAGTAGGGAAAGCTGAAAGCAAGATGGCTGCTGAGGGTGGGGGGGGGCAGGGGGTCAGGTAAGAGGAAAAACGTGGGGGGGGGTAGGGGGAAAAGGCAGTAGGGAAAGAGCAGGGGAGGGGTGGGAGAGGTGGCGATGGTGGGAGGGAAGCCCGCAGAAAGCCCTGTTCTTACAGGAATCTTTCTGCTACGGGCCTCTAGTTCTTTTATATAAATCTTGTGTCAATTAAAACTCCAAGAAATATTTTTCACCTGAGTCGCTTCACAGTTCAATTTCTTTTGAGCCGTTATTATAATAGAAAATTAATTTTTCACAACTAAAAATAGTAATGCATACTATTATATGCACCTTGTAATATGTAGAACAAACACAAAGAAAAACACATAATCCAACCATATACAGCATGTAATAATTTTTTTTTTATGTTTTGGCATATTTCTTTCTACTTTTGATATTTAAATAATGCAAGTTTTCTGTGTTTCTATGGTCTGTACACTTGTATCCTCCAAAAAAATTCATATGTTGAAATCCTAATGCCCAATGTGATTTTTTTAAATTATTAACCCCACCCTAGTATATTTTTATTATTAACTTTTTAAGAGAGTGGAAGGGATGGGGAGAAACACAGAGAGAAAAACATTAATGTAAGACACATTTATTGGTTGCTTCCCTCATGGGCCCCCACTGAGGCCAGGGATCAAGCCTGCAACCACGGTAGATGAGCCTTCAGTCCATCGGCCAACACTCTAAGCACTGAGCAAAAACTGGCTAGGGCAAAGAGCACACTTTTTATATAATAATTTCTCTTTTAAGAATATACATTAAGATAATAATCAGAGATTTGGACATATATGTATGTATAAGGTATTAACTGCCTAATAAAATGCCTAACACTAAAATAATGTGTGATAAAGTTATAGAATGCAGTAAGAGTCTTCAAAACATAGTTTTAATATTTGTCAATGTAATGTAATGGGAAGATGCTAATAATGTTCTTTGTAAAAAGCAAAATTTAAGATGTTATGTATGTACTAGTGTCCCGATGCATGAAATTCATGCAGGGGGTGGGTTCTCTCAGCCCAGCCTTCACACTCTCCAATGAGGAACTCCTTAGGGAACATCCTTCTTGCAATCTGGGACTGCTGGCTCCTAACCGCTCACCTGCCTGCTGGCCTGATTTCCCTAACTGCTCTCCCCTGCTGGCCTGATCACCCCTAACCACCTCTGCCTCTGTCCCGCCACATGGCTTTGTCCAAACGGATGTCCAGAAAGTTGTCTGGAAGTTGTTCAGTCTAATTATCGCATTACCCTTTTATTAGTACAGATTGATTTCAGAGAGGGAGGGAGATAGAAACATCAAGAATGAGAAAGAATCCTTGATTGGCTGCCTCCACCATGCCCCACACTGGGGATCAAGCCCACAAACCAAGCATGTGCCCTGACTGGGACTTGAACTTTAGGCCCTTAAGTCCTCAGGTGGAGGCTCTATCCACTCAACAACAGCGGCCAGGGCTACACTTTCCTTTCTACTGGAACGTGTTCTGTCTGCTGGAGCTGAAACACTGAAGCTAGCTCACTGGGGCAGAGTTGGGTGCACTGGGAAGCTCATGGAAGAGTGGGGTGCACTAGGTTGAAGCAGATGGAGCCCCCCAAAAGTTGGAGAGGGACCTTGTTTAACAGCTGTACTGTTTCATGGCTGTGCTGCCTCGCAGTTGAGCAGCCACACTGTTGGACTGTGCCACAGTCAGCGAGAGTTTACACAACTATCTGCACTGATAGCTTCCTCCTCACAACACCCCCAAACTGGGGGCTCCTCTTAGGTTTGAAGTGACACTGACCACCCTTGGTTGGTAGCCCAATCGGCCACTTTGGGAAGAGAAGTGGGGAATCCTGAGTTTACTTGAATACTCCAATTTCTTAAGTTGAAAACTAATGCAAACTTCAGATGTTTGGGCCAAACCAGAGAGGCGATCAGGATTGGTATCCAGGCCACTGGGCAGCACTGGGCTCAGCCCAGCTGTAAAGGGACCTAGCCGTCTGGGCAGGTGAAAGGGTTGTGTGCACGCTTGGGTAATTTCAACATCACCCCACTTGTTTTTTTTTTATTTTCCACTGATCACAATTTATTATAATCTATTGGCAGCACAGATAGATATTAATTACCAGATTGTCTTTATATAAGTGGATAGTATGTAGCCATTCTATGGAGAACTGTGTGCACTTAATTATCAGCATGATCTTTCAGTTTCTTTTTTTTTTTTTCTTTCTTTTTTTTGGTTAAAGAAAATAAGCTTTATTACATCAAGTAATAAATACATACAAAGATGTAAACACTATTAGTCACTTTCTTTCCGATGTTTGAATCCACTGATAAGAAAGGTGGAACTGAACTCTATGTACATCCTTAGGAGAAATTTGAGGGGTCATTTTCAGGCAAGTTTCAATAAATTGCTCTTTCTTCTGTATTTGTAACTTTGCATTTATTTATTTATTATTATTATTTTTTTTAAATATATTTTTAATTAAATTATTATTTTTGTACATATACCAATGCCCCCTCCTCCAGTACATACCCTCCCTCCCCAGAGTTTTGTGTCCATTGGTTGTACTTATATGCATGTATACAAGTCCTTCGGTTGATCTCTTATCTCCCCAAGATCTCCCCAACCTCCCCGCTGTAATTTGACAGTGTGCTTGTTGCTTTACTATCTCTATATCTATCTTTTGGTTCTTCAGTTTATAACGTTCTTTATCATCCATAAATAAGTGAGGTCATGTGATGTCTCTCTTTCATTGACTGGCTTGTTTCACTCATCTTGATGTTCTCCAATTCCATCCAGGTTGTTGCAAATGATGAGAATTTTTTTTTCTTTTTTATGGCTGCATAATATTCCATTGTGTAAATGTACCATAGTTTTTGGATCCAATCATCTGCTGATGGGCACCTAGGCTTTTTCCAAATCTTAGCTATTGTAAATTGTGCTGCTATGAACATAGGGGTGCATATATTCTTTCTGATTGATGTTTCTACCTTCTTGGGATATATTCCTAGGAGTGGGATTACTGGGTCAAATGGGAGTTCCATTTTCAGTTTTTTGAGAAAGCTCCATACTGTTCTCCACAGTGGTTGCACCAGTCTACATTCCCACCAGCAATGCACGAGGGTTCCTTTTTCTCCGCAACCTCGCCAACACTTTTCGTTTGTTGATTTGTTGATGTTGGCCATTCTGACAGGTGTGAGATGGTACCACATTGTTGTTTTGACTTGCATTTATCTGATAATTAGTGACTTTGAGCATGTTTTCATGTGCCTCTTGGCCTTCCTTCTGTCTTCTTTTGAGAAGATTCTATTTAGATCCATTGCCCATTTTTTAATTGGGTCATATATCTTCCTTTTATTAAGTTGTGTAAGCTGTCTGTAGATGTTGGAGATTAAACCTTTATCAGTGATAACATTTGCAAATATGTTCTCCCATACAGAGGACTTTCTTGTTGTTTTGTTGATGGTTTCCTTTGCTGTAAAAAAGCTTTTTATTTTGATGTAGTCCCATTTGTTTATTTTCTCTTTAGATTCCATTGCTCTTGGGGAAGTATCAGTGAAGAAGTTCTTTTGGCATATGTCTGAGATTTTGCTGCCTGTGGATGCCTCTAGTATTTTATGGTTTCCAGTCTTATGTTTAAATCCTGTATCCATTTTGAGTTTATTTTTGTGTATGGTATAAGTTGGTTATCCAGTTTTATTCGTTTGCATGTATCTGTCCAATTTTCCCAATACCATTTATTGAAGAGACTGTCTCGACTCCATTGTATGTTCATGCCTCCTTTGTCAAATATTAACTGAGCATAGTGATTTGGGTTGATATCTGGGTTCTCAATTCTATTCCATTGATCTATATGTCTGTTCCTGTGCCAGTACCAGGCTGTTTTGAGAACAGTGGCTTTGTAATACAGCTTGAAATCTGGTATTGAGATCTCTCCTACTTTACTCTTCTTTGTCAGGATTGCTGTGGCTATTCAGGGTCTTTTGTTATTCCAAATGAACTTTTGAAGAGTGTTTTCTAGGTCAGTGAAATATGCCATTGGTATTTTAATTGGGAGTGCATTGAACTTATACTGTAGATTGCTTTAGGAAGTATGGACATTTTGATGATGTTGATTCTACCAGTCCATGAACATGGTATGTTCTTCCATCTGTTTACATCTTCCTCTATCTCTTTTTTCAGTGTTGTGTAGTTTTCCTTGTATAGGTCTTTTACCTCCTTAGTTAAGTTTATTCCAATGTATCTTAATTTTTTTGGTGTGATGGTAAATGGGATTGACTTTTTAGTCTCTGTTTCTGTAAGTTCACTGTTGGTATATAGAAATGCCATAGATTTCTTGGTGTTAATTTTGTATCCTGCTACATTGCCAAATTCATTTATTAAGTCAATTAGTTTTTTAATGGAGTCTTTCGGGGTTTTTATGTACAATACAATATCATGTCATCTGCAAATAAGGATAACTTTACTTCTTCTTTTCCAATTTGGATGCATTTTATATCCTTTTCTTGTTTAATTGCAATGGCTAGAACTTCCAGTACTATGTCAAAGAGGAGTGGCAATAGTCGGCATCCCTGTCTTGTTCCTGTTCTTAGAGGGAATGGTTTTAGATTTTGCCCATTGAGTATGATGTTGGCTGAGGGTTTATCATATATAGCTTTTATTATGTGGAGGTATGATCCTTGTACTCCCACCTTGTTGAGAGTTTTTATCAGGAAATGGTGTTGGATTTTATCAAATGTTTTTTCTGCATCAATTGATATGACTATATGATTTTTATCTTTCAATTTGTTTATGTGATGTATCACATTTATTGATTTGTGGATATTGTACCATCCTTGCATTCCTGGAATAAATCCTACTTGGTCATGGTGTATGATCTTTGTGATGCTCTGCTGGAGCCGATTTGTTAGAATTTTGTTGAGGATTTTGGCATCTACGTTCCTGAGGGATATTGGCCTGTAATTCTCTTTCATTGAGTTGTCTTTATCTGGTTTTGGTATTAGGGTGATGCTGGCTTCATAGAAGGAGTTTGGAAGTATTCCTTCCTCTTGGATTTTTTGGAATAGTCTGAGGAGGATAGGTTTTAGTTCTTCCTTGAATGTTTGGTAAAATTCTCCTGTGAAGCCATCTGGCCCTGGGATTTTGTTTGCTGGAAACTTTTTGATGACTGTTTAAATTTCTTCCCAAATTACTGTTCTATTGAGATTTATAGATTCTTCCTGATTGAGTTTTGGAAGGTTGTATTTCTCTAGGAATATGTCCATTTCCTCCAGGTTGTTCAGTTTGTAGGAATAGAGTTGTTCGTAGTATTTTGTAACAATCCTTTGTATTTTGGTGGGGTCTGTTGTTATTTCACCTCTTTTGTTTCTGATTTTGTTTATATGCATCCTCTCTCTTTGTTTCTTGGTTAGCCTGGCTAGAGGTTCATCTATCTTGTTTATCCTTTCAAAGAACCAGCTCTTGGTTTTGTTGATCTTATGTATTGTTTCTTTGGTCTCTATGTCGTTTATCTCTGCTCTAATTTTTGTTATTTCCTTCCTTCAGCTTACACTGGGCTTTTCTTGTTGCTCTTTTTCTAACTCTTTGAGTTGTAGAGTTAGATCATTTGTTACCATTTTTTCTAGTTTTTTGCAATAGGCTTGTAGGGATATGAACTTCCCTCTCAAAACTGCTTTTGCTGTGTCCCATAGATTTTGGATTGTTGTGTTTTCATTGCCATTTGTTTCCAAGATGTTTTTAATTTCTTCCTTGATTTCTCTGGTAACCCAGTCCTTTTTTAATAGCATGCTGTTTAATCTCCATGTGTTTGATTTCTTTGGATTATTTTTATTATATCGATAGTTAATTTCTAGTTTTATGCCACTATGACCGAAGAAAATGCTTGATATGATTTCTATCTTCTTGAATTTGAAGAGACTTTGCCTATGTCCCAACATGTGGTCTATCTTTGAGAATGTCCCATGTGCACTTGAGAAGAATGTATATTCCGTGGCTTTGGGGTGGAATGTTCTGAAGATGTCGATTAATTCCATCTGGTCTAGTGAGTCATTTAGTATTGATATTTCTTTGTTGATTTTTTGTTTAGATGATTTGCCAAAGGATGACAGTGGGGTATTAAAATTTCTTACTATGATTGTATTGCTATCAATCTCTCCCTTAATGTCCTCCAGCAGTTTTTGTGTTTTTTTTTAATGTATTTGGGTGCTCCTGTATTGGGTGCATATATATTTACCAGGGTTATATCTTCTTGTTGGATTGCTCCCTTTAGTATTATATAGTGGCCTTCATTATCTCTTATTATGTCCTTCACTCAGAGATCTAATTCGTCAGATATAAGTATTGCTACCCCAGCTTTTTTTTCATTTCCATTTGCCTGGAAAACCTTTTTCCATCCCTTCATCCTCAGTCTGTGTGCATCTTTTTTTCTGAGGTGGGTTTCTTGTAGACAACAGATGTATGGGTCTTGTTTTCTTATCAAATCTGTTACCCTATGTCTTTTGATTGGAGCATTTAAACCATTTACATTTAATGTTATTAATGATAGGTACTCATTTGATTCCATTTTTATTCTATACCCATGTGTTCCTTCATCGCTTCCTATTTCTTTATTTTTACAGTAGACCCTTTAGCATTTCTTGCATTGCTGGTTTGGTGGAGATAAATTCCTTTAGTCTTTTTTTTGTTTGTGAAGCTCCTGATTTCACCTTCAATTTT
Organism: Pipistrellus kuhlii; assembly: GCF_014108245.1. Classification (NCBI taxonomy): domain Eukaryota; kingdom Metazoa; phylum Chordata; class Mammalia; order Chiroptera; family Vespertilionidae; genus Pipistrellus; species Pipistrellus kuhlii. The sequence continues at coordinate 19,166,381 of NW_023425504.1, forward strand.
GATTGCTGGCCTTGCTGGGTACAGTATTCTTGGATTCAGACTCTTCCTTTGCATGATTTTGTATATTTCATCCCATTCCCTTCTGGCCTAATAAGTTTCTGTTGAGAAATCAGTTGTTAGTCTGATGGGGGTTCCTTTATATGTAACTTTCTGTCTCTCTCTGGCTGCTTTTAAGGTTCTGACTTTGTCGTTGGTGTTTCCCAATTTAATTATAATATGTCTTGGCATAGGTCTTCTGGGATCCATTTTGCTTGGGACTCTGCGAGCATCTTGGATTTGTGTGGGTTTTTTCTTCTCTATCTCAGAAAGTTTTCTGTCATTATTTCTTGAAATACATTTTCCATGTCTACCTCAGTTTTCTTTCCTTCCGGAACCCCTATTATTCGAATATTGTTTTGTTTTGCATTGTCCCAAAGCTCCTGTAGGCTCTCCTCCTGCTTTTTAATTTTTTCCCCCCTAAAAGTTGCTCTAATTGGGTATTTTTTTCCATCTTGTCTTCTAGCTTTCGGGACACACACCCCGTGTTGTCCCCGGGCAAAATCCAACCTTTCTGTGGAATGCGTGTGTTCGCACCTGTTGGACAGCCCCGATTCTTTTTTTCTTTTTTTCTTTTCTTTTTTTTAAAATATACTTTTATTGATTTTGTATAGAGAGGAAGGGAGAGGGATAGACAGTTAGAAACATCGATGAGAGAGAAACATCGATCAGCTGCCTCCTGCACACCCCCTACTGGGGATGCGCCCGCAACCAAGGTACATGCCCTTGACCGGAATAGTACCCGGGACCTTTCAGTCCCCAAGCCGACACTCTATCCATTGAGCCAAACCGGTTTCAGTCAGCCTCGATTCTTAACAATCTGTTCTGTGTCCCTTGGCATTTTAAAAGAGTCCCGCTTCTGGGGAAGATTACACCAAACCCAGCACTGGGTCTCCCTAGGCAGGATTCTCGCTGCAGCCACAGCCTGGCGCAGCTCGGTGCGGGGCGCGCAAAGGCTGCAGTTGCTGCCAATGCAGCTGGGCCCCGGAACCCTCAGGCTATCTCCACAAACTGTGACCTTTCCGTGGGTGATTGAAGAACTCCCTTGAATCCACATGTTTGCACTGATTGGGGCGTCACAGCTGCTCGATGGTCTCCTCTGGTGTGGGTTTTCCAGGCCTCAGAGAAGATCCTCCGTTCCTGGTAAGATGGCGCAGCCTTCCCTCTGAGCCCGTAGCTCCGGGAGAGGTAGCCGCCACCGCAGTGCTGGCTGCTTGGTAAGGAAATCCTGTCCAGCGGACCCTTCCTTACCTTCCTTTAGTGTTCCCCTGCCCCTTAGCTGCCAATCAATATTCCCTGAGCGACTCAGATGCTGCTTCTATCTGTTCTGGGACTAGGGTCAGAACAAGTCCGTCTGTTTGGTCGCCATCTTGTCCCCCAATCTTGTATAACTTGTGCATTTAAAAGATCGACTTCAAAGTACTAATAGTCATGCAAATGCTTAAGCAAAAAATAAAAGTTACATTGAGCAGAATTTATACTGTGTGGTAACTGGCACTGGTTACTAAAGCGCTGCCTCTGGACTTGTTGAAACAAACCCTCAGAGTTGGATCAGCTTAGAAGAGAAATAGAGAACCATGTGAGTAACAGAAATTTATCTAGAAGAGAAACACGGGTATCTGGGAGGCCAACTACGGCTTGCTATGATAGGTCACTGATGTGCATCATATAAATCAATGCTTTAAACAAACAAACAAACAAACAAAAAACAACAACAACAAAAACACCACCACCACAAAATGCCCTGGGTAGTTTCTAACTAATATGTGAACCTAATAACTGCAAAAATTTCTTCTCCATCTCAGTGATAGGATATTCGGAGCCTGACGAACCATGGGAGGGGCAAGGGGAGGAGAAACCAAGCTGTTACCATTTTGCAACCAAGTTTCATCTGAAAGGGGTGTGGGGAGTGGCATGAGCTGTCATTTCTTAGAAGAAGATGGAAAGCCTTTTGTGCTGACTCAGAGGCTAGGACCTGGAGATCCACTCCATTTCGGCCAGGCTAAGCACTCGGAACCAGCCCTCTCTGAATGATGACTGGATGATGACTGGATGATGCCTCATTTCAGTCTTTCCATTGTGCTCTTGCTGCCTGCGAAGGTGGGTCGGATCTCCGTCCCCAGTTCTTCAATGATGGCCAGCAACTCAGCATATTTGCTCTGGGGCACCTGGCTGTTTCCTGTTCCCTGTGTGTAGCCTAGAGATGGTGGTCTGTAGGCACTCAGCAACTGGCAGTACTGGGAGGAGGTCGCCATATTGTTGGAAGGCAGGTGGACGCTCCCAGCTGCGTTGAGGGAGGCAGAAGGCATATTATGATTGTGACACCTTCCCTTCCAGGGTGTGCGTCCTCTGAGCTCCCATGAACTTTTTGTTGTTGACAGCTCAGGCCGCACCAGCAAATATTGCTGTTCCTCACCCTGAAACCACCACAGTATCATGATCTTTCAGTTTCTTGATGTTCTGCAATGTTGTTTCTTCAAAGCTGCCAGCTGTTCTTTAGTCTGCTCTCCGAAGTAACCTTCCCCTTCAGACTTCTCTTTTTTTTGAAAGGTACCACCTGCTTCCCTGATCATGCCCACCTCAGAGCTGAAATAAGCTGACCATTTGCAGCCAAAGCCTCTGGCTTGCATGGCTCTCACTCCCCACACTCAGAGCCGCAGCCCTGCTGCTGGCTCAAAGACTGCCATGGTTGTCAGTACCATGCAGCTCCGGACCACCCCAGTTGGTTTTAAATGCAAACCTTCCTTGAACAGGCCTTGAAGGTATTTTTTTCCTTCTGTCTGCTCACATTCAAGAGCCGGCAGCACTGGTCCGTTGGTGCCTGGCCTGTCCTCTTAAGATTCAACGTGCAGGACTATTGGAGTCTCTTTCCCAGCCGGCATAGAAAGAGTTCCAATTCAGGGTTCAGCTTCTGGAGAAGGGCCTCACACAAATGAAGAGACTTAAAGAAATTTAATTTGGCAACTTGGGGGGCCAGGCGGTAGTCCAACTCTAGTGGGAGAACTACGACTGCTCTGGCCCTGCCATCCCCTTTTATTGAGGCTTAACAGCTGCTTCAACTTAACATAATCTCAACTAAAGGTTTAAAGCAATTGAGGTTGTTGACCAGCCTTCCTGGCTTCCTGTCAACATCTCTTTCCCAGCTGAATAAGATTTGGTTTCCAGCACAGGACTACCAAGGAAGCCAGTCGAAGGGATGGGAAGTGGCCTCAGTGTCCGAGGCTGAGTTCCAGGAGGTCTTCAGCGCTGTTGGGATCATGCTGGCAGCGCTGGTCCATTGGTGCCTGGCCTGTCCTCTTGAGATTGACTCTGCAGACCTATTAAGGAAGCCAGGCCCCAGTTCAGCCCTGCTCCCAATGCTGCTTGCACAACCTCCTCCTGTTCCATGGCGACCCTTTTCAGCACCCCAGCATAATTAGCATATTTCTCTACTATATATATATATATATATATATATATATATATATATATATATATGGAATATTTGTGCATAATATTTAGTTGTTACTCTATACCTTTCAACATTCCTTAAATCTGTTATTTAAAAATTAGAAAAATATTTGCATATTGACAAAACATTGTCATAAACATCTTTGTATGTAAAATCATGTCTTTAATTTCTTTTTATTATATTTTGTAGTTTCAGTGCATATGTCTTTCATATCCTTGTTTACATTAGTTCCTAAACATTTTATTGTTTTTTTATTATTTTATAAATTAAATTGATTTTTTTATTGCCTTTTAAGATTGTTCATAGGCTGTGTATAAACACAAAACTGATTTTTGAGTTGTTTATTTTGGAACTTGCAATTTTGTGCAATTAATTTATTACCTCTAATTTTTTTGTGGATTATTTGGGTTTTCCATATAACAGACCATGTCATCTGAAGATGCAGTTTTACTTCTTCCTTTCCACTATGGAAGCCTTTTCTTAACATTTTGTTTTTTCAGTTGCTCTGCCTAAAACTTCCAGTACAACAATATATAGCAGAAGTAAAAGTGGGCATTCATATCTTGTTCCTGATTTTAGGGAAAAAGCTTTCAATCTTTCACCACTGAATACGTTAGCTGTGGTTTTTCCATAAATGTAATTTATCATGTTGAGAAAGTTCTGCTTTTACAAATGATTTTACTATAACACAATGTTGGATTTTGTCAAATTCCTTTGCTTTATCAGGTAAGATAATAATATTTTCCTTCAGACTATTATTTGGTATATTATATTAATTAATTTCCTTATGTTGAAACACCCTTACTTTTCTGGAATAAATCCCACTTCATCATGGTTTGCTTTGCTAGCATAGAGAGGAGAGGTTTTTGCATTTATACTCAGAAATCATATTGGTCTATAATTTACTTTTCTTGTACTATCTTTATCTGACATTGATATCAGGATAATAGTAGATTCATAGAATGAATTAGAAAGTATTTTCCTCTTCTATTTTTTGAAGACTCTGAGTAGGATTTGGTATAATTCACCAGTGAGGCCATCTGGTCAAGGGCCTTTCTAGAATTAATTTAGATAACTTAAGGCCTGGTGCACGAAATTCATGCATGGAAGCAGTGTTCCTCAGCCCCCCCTGCACCCTCTCCAATCTTGGACCCCTTGGAGAATAACCGACTGTGGAATTAGGCCTAAACCAGCAGTTGGACATCCCTCTCACAATCAGGACTGCTGGCTCCTAACCAACCACTCACCTGCCTACCTGATTGGCCCTAACTGCTTCTGCCTGCCAGACTGATCACCCCTTAACCACTCTCCGGCCAGGCTGATTGATGTCTAACTGCTCCCCTGACAGCCCAATTGCCCCTAACTGCCCTCCCCTGCTGGCCTGGTCAACCCCAACTGCCCTTTTCTGCCAGCCTGATCACTCACAACTGCCCTCCCATGCCAGCCATCTTGTGGTGGCCATCTTGTGGTGGCCATCTTGTGGTAGCCATTTTGCGATGATGTCGTGAGAGGGTGTGACATCACTTAGGCTTTTGTTATATAGGATTATAATTTTGTTTTTCATTTCTGTAAAGTCAATAGTAGTATTCTCACTTTCATTTTTTAGTTTATTCCCATGTTTTCTGTTTTTCATTGTTAGTCTAGGTAAGTGTATGTCAATTGTATTTTTCTGCTTAAAGAAACAACTTTTGCCAAAACCGGTTTGGCTCAGTGGATGGAGTGTCAGCCTGCAGACTCAAGGGTCCCAGGTTCAATTCCGGTCAGGGGCATGTGCCTTGGTTGTGGGCATGTCCCCAGTGGGGGGTGTGCAGGAGGCGGCTGGTTGATGTTTCTCTCTCATTGATGTTTATGATTCTCTATCCTTCTCTCTTCCTCTCTGTAAAAAATATATTTTAAAAAAAAGAAACAACTTTTGGCTTTGTTGATTGTTTTTATTATTGTTGTTTTTCTATTCTCAATATCATTTGTCTACATTCTAATCTTTATTATTTTATTCCTCTGCTAGCTTTGGGTTTATTTTGCTCTTATTTTTAAAGATCCTTAAAAAAGTAAAGTTAGGATGTTGATTTGGGATCTTTTTTTCTTTTTTAATGTAAGCAATTAAAGTTATAAATTTCCCTCTGAGAATTGATTTTTGCTGCATTCCATTGGTTTTTATATGCTGGTTTTTGTTTTTAGAGAATACTGATTTTACTTGTAAATTCTCAAAGTAATTTCTAATTTTACTTGTAATTTATCCTTTATCCACTCATTGTTAAAGAGTGTTGTTTAACTTCCATAGACACTGAGTGGCCAGATTATTATGATCTCTGAGCACATAATAACCTGGCCACTCAGTGTATATCCTATATAACAAAAGGCTAATATGCAAATTGTCCCCTCAACCAGGAGTTTGACTAGCAGGCAGGCTGTCTAACCACCCATGTCTCCTCCCCCTGGCCAGGCTGGACTCCACCCCACCCATGCACAAATTCATGCACTGAGGTATATATATATATATATATATATATATATATATACACACAATATATATATATACACACACACTGAGTGGCCAGATTATTGTGCATTGAGAGATTATATTTAATAATCTGGCTACTCAGTGTATTTGTGAATATCCAGTTTTCTTTCTGCTGTTAATCTTATTTTCATTTCTTGGTGGTCAGTGAAGACACTGTATTATTTTAGTCTTTTTAAGTCTATTAAGTCTTGGTTTGTGTTCTAACAAGTGTATATTAAACATCCTGAAAAATGTTCCATATACACTTGAGAAGATGTGTATTCTACTGTTGTTGGGTGGAATGTGCTGTATATGTTTGGTCTAATTGGCTTGTAGGGTTCTTCAAATTCTTTATAACCTAATTGATTTCTGTGTATTTTTGCTATCAGTTATTGAGCTGGGATATTACATTTTCCAATTATCATTGTAGAACTATATATCTCCTTTAAGTCTGATAGTACTTTTGGTGCCATTTTTATACCTTGTTCTTTGGTGTATATATGATCATAATTGCCATATTTTCTTGGTGAATAGAACCTTTTATCAATATATAATGTACTTTTTTCCCATTTTTTAAATTGATTATGATATGACATAATTATCCTCATCCCCCCAATCCCATCCCAAGCCCCTCCCTACATATGCCCTCACTCCCCGCCCTGTTGTCCATGACTACTGGCCAGGCCCATATGTACTTTTTTGTCTATCAGAGGAGTTTTGACTTAAAATCTGTTTTTCTGACATCAGTAAAGCAATATCATCTCTCTTTTGATTACTATTTTCATGGTATATTTTCCCCCCTCTTTTCACTTTCAATCTACTTGTGTTTATGACTGTGAGTCTACTTTGAGTGTCCTGTAGACAGCATGTCTTTGGTTCATGCATTTTATCCATTCTGTGAAACTCTTCCTTTAAAGTGGATTTCTTAATCCAACTAAATATGTAATATTACTGGCTTTTATATTTAACTGTACAGCTAGTGTTTTAATATAACCTATTGTTTGTTTGTTTTTTATATGTCATTGTGTTACTGCCTCATGTCCTTTCTTATATATAAGCCTGGAGGTCTCCATTTAGCATTTTTTAGAGCAACTCTACTAGTGATGAACTCCTCAGTTTTGTTTTATATGCCTTAATTTCTACTTCATTTATTAATCATAGGTTTTTAAAAGTAACTTGTGATAGTTCCAAATTTTATGTCATTCCTGAATCATACTCTATTGCTTGTGTAATCTCTTGACAATAGGTTAGGGTTCTTTCTTGATTTTTTAATGTGATTATATATATACCGTGTTTCCCCGAAAATATCACAAAACATCCTCCAAAAATAAGACCTACTTACAGGTTTCCTTCTGAGTGAAATATAAGGCATCCCCTCGAAAATAAGGCCACCCCTAGGCTCTGTCTCAGAATGAAAATTAATTTACCATAAACTGGTCACTAGGGCTGCCCCGACTGGCGTCTAGCAACCAGTGACATTACATGGAGTCCTGACTTCACTGCTGTGTGGAGGCAGAGCCGAAGTCAGAGTGAGCAGTGAGCGCGGGGCAGGAGAGAGGAGGAGACTTTCACAGATGCGTGTAGAAGAACAGGAGGATTAGAGTGGATGGGATGCGTCTGAGGTGGTGAGTGCTGATCTGTCTCTGGTGACACTACCTGATGCTTGCAGCTGCCCTCATGATGACTGAAGGTTCTCAGTCAGTGGCAGACCCTGCTCCAGCCCAGATCCAGGCCCCAGCAAGCCCAGTGACAGTCCCCAGGCAGGCCCCAGGGGGTAAATGTCTGATAAAGGGGTAAGGGGGATGTCTGGTGAAGATGTTCAGTGGCACAGGGGTAGGGGTAGGGGGATCACTTAAAATGACACAGGAGGATCAAAAGGGGTTATTAAAATGGTAATCCCCCCTCTGATTCTCCTGTGCCATTTTGATTCCCTCCTCAGATCCCCCCTGTGACATTTTAAGTGACCCTCCTCCCCCCACCTTGATACCCAATTTATTTTTTTTTACCCCTAGAAATGAGTGCAAAAAGAAAAAGCTACTTCGTGGAGTACAAGAAAGGAATCGTGGAAGACTCTTGGGGCCAAAATCTTACTGCTTTCTGCAAAGAGAAGATGTTGAGTATCTGATTGGTCCGAAAATGGCGAGCAGAGTATGGTAACCTCATTGAACAAGTGGACAAGGGAAATGCTAAAAAGCACAAGTGTGGATCAGGTCGGCAACCATTGTTTTCCGAGCTGGAAGACCTGATCTGTGAATTGGTTGTTGACAGGAGAGCAGAGGCTTTGGTTGTGAATAGGGCTCAGATTCAAGAATTTGCCCTTGCAATGGCACCACAGTTTGACATAGCCCCTGAAGACTTCAAAGCATCACAACACTGGCTGGATAATTTCCTTCAGTGAAGTGAACTGTCTTTAAGAAGATCTACAACATTGATTAGGTTGGAAGATACTCAAGTTATTAAGTGAACACTTGCATTCAAGTCCTTTATTGATGATGCTGACTTCTCTAAATACAATCTTTCCAACATGATTGCTATGGATGAAACTGCAGTGTTTATGGGCCAATCATCTCAAACAACAATTGAACAGTGGGGTGCCTCCTTAGTGTACATTCCCTCCACTGCTTACGAAAGTGCATGTGTTTCCTGTATTTTGGCAATTCATCTGGATGGCACTAAAATCCCACCTTTAATCATTTCTAAGGGCAAGAAGGAAAAGATTGAACGTGTTTTGGGCATTTTTATTCTTGAAACTGAAAAAGCCTGGGCCACACAAGCAGTTATAAGAAAGTGGGTCAACTTAATGCTGCCACTTGTTATGCGAGGGAGCCAAAGAAGTCTGCTAGTATGGGATGCAGCCAACACTCACTGTGCTAAAGACATGAAGACATTTCTTCACGAAAGAAAAATAGATCAGATAATGATTCCCACAGGAATGATGGCCTATCTCCAGACTCTTGATATTGCAACAAACAAGCCATTCAAAGACAATTTGCACATGGAAATTAATGACTACATTGAAAATAGAATGGAGAGAAATCAGCGTGGAAACTGTGAAACCTAAACTGCAAGAAGTTGTGACTTGGGTGAAGAATTCATGGGAGAAAATCACTGACAGTTGCATTACAAATGCACTGAGAGCAGGCTACCTTGACAAGAAGTATTCATTTAAAGACAGTGCTATTGCTAAACATGAGAGATTTGGTCCACTGATTCTGAAAGAAATAGAGTCACAAGAAATTCACCAGGAAATTCAGGAATTGGATTGTTATGATGATGTTCCAGAAGATGATGACATGATTGTCATTGAATAAATGAGTAAATTCTTGATACTGTAGGATTCACAGTTTGTCTGGTTTGTGTTGACAACTACCGTACTACCATACCATGTACAGATAATAAATATCCTTTATTTTCATTTAACAATAAATGTGTACCGTATTCTTCTTCATGGAAAAATAAGACATCCCCTGAAAATAAGACCTAGTGCATCTTTGGCAGCAAAAATTAAAATAAGACACTGTCTTATTTTGGGGGAAACAGCGTATATATATATATATATATATATATATATATATATATATATATATATATTTTTTTTTTTTTTTTTTACTTTGGCCAAGATATGTTTTTATGTTTAATTTAATATCTAGGGTTTTTTGTTATTGTTGAGTTGTACACCTGAAACTGTATGTGATGTCTTTACATTCTATTGTACAACTATAATTAAATGCTATGTGTTTTATATTTGCATAGATGCTAAAATTGAAAATAAAACAAAACATAATTACCAAATAGCTAGGCAAATATTATTCTTTATAGAACCAAGAGGTATGATTTAATGAATTTATATAAAACAATCATTGTAATTAACATTTTTGCTACTTAGGGGAGAATATTGCATGTAATAAGGTTTAATGGATCCTCTTTAATTTTTTTCTGGATTCCTTTACTTCTTCAAAACCACACATAGTTCTCACTTATTCATGATTTAAAATATCCCATGCTATCTTATTTCTTATATAGTTTTATTAAATTTTGGGGGGTGACATTGGTTATACTACTCAGTTATTAGAAAAGACAAAACACTGCTACAACATGGATGGACCTTGAGAATACTATGCTAAGTGAAGTCAATCAGAAAAAGCTAATAGTCACACTGGTTTAAAAAATAAAGACACATTATTAGCATATATAATTCTAGAGGTACTAGTGCTTCAAACACGGGTTGATTTATCAAGACAGTGATGAATACCCCTTTTAAATCCTACTTTCTACTTTTCTTTCCATAATGTCAACCTCATTCTAAAACTGACTCTTTCCAAATATAAAGATGGCCCTCTATAGCTCCTAGGTTTATAAGCTTCTTTGTTCATATTTAGTGTGTGAGAGAGAACATTATTTTATGTATCTTCTATTGAAGTGACCGAGAAATTCAAGTCCTGTTAGGAAGAGGAATGCAAACAGGGGAGCAAATAAGAAATCACTAGTATAAGTATCAAAAGAAGAGGAGGATCTAAAAACACCTCTTTGTAACTTTCCAGAAAATTATTTCTCTCAACTGGATGGCACATAATTTGGAGATCATTTTGATGTGTGTTTTTTAATTATGGCTATAAGGCTATTATTCTATATTACCAATTGGAAAATGATCCATTAACATTACTTATTTCAGAATTTGTTTTATTTTAATTTTTTTGTTTTGGGTTTTAAAAAATCTTTATTATTGAAAGCATTACATATGTCTCCTTTTTAGAGACAAAAGGAAGAGGTAAAAGCATTATCTTCCTACTATGACTATAAAAGCCTATATTAAAATTTCCCTTTCTAGATGGAAAAACACCAGTATTTCCTGTAGAGAAATTATTCTTAAGACACACCATAGCCAGGCTATCAACTCCATTTAGACAAAAGTAATTCCAAATATGGGAACTGTTTTCATGGTTTGGGTCAAGATAAGAAGAAACAGTTACAAATATATGATGAAAAGAGGGTTGAAAAGTGCATTTGCAAAGTAAAGAAAATTATTGTTGATATACTTCAGAAACCTGGAAAATGATGACATAAAAGCAAGTTCCTAACTATGAAATTTCCTTTTTGTATTAATATTGCAATCCATCTATTTTTACTCCATCTTGTTATAACCATTCTGAGTGGCAGAACCCAAAATAGAAAAATAGAATCAATTATGCTTAATACTAACAACTGAATAGATGTCATATCCTTATTATCTTATTATCTACACAGATATTAATATGGTAGTATTTTAGGTCACAGAGGAATGGACTTTTTAAATTTATTGATTTGAGAGAGAGAGAGAGAGAGGGAGAGAGAGAGATGGAGAGAGAGAGAGAGAGAGAGAGAGAGAGAGAGAGAGAGAGAGAGATTGATTTAGTGTTCCAATTATTTATTCATTCATTGGTTGATTCTCGTATGTAACCTGACCAGGGATCAATCCTACAACCGTGGTATATCAGGACAATGTTCTAACCAATCGAGTTACCCTGCCAGGACAGACATTGACTTTTTAAAGTTATATGGATAATACAAATATAAACAGATTTGGTTTTCATAGAAACTACAGCTATGTTCTTTCCTTTTCTTCTTATCATTTCTTTTTTCCCTTGGAGCTTACATCCTAGAGACTTTTATTGGTGTCTAGGAATCAAAATGGAAAATTTAATAAGAGGAAAAGTGAAGCATCTGGGATCCCTCCATTTTATGAATTCTATGGAAAAGAAACCATTGAGAAATACTGTAAGTAGTGGAAAATCAATCAAAGGCTTAGTCCCTTCATATAACCCAGTCCACATACCATAATTCAGCTTGACAAATAGAATTTATCATGGACTTGTCATTTTCAGGAACCATTTGATCTGCAACAAAGCTGTTATCACATATATGCAGAATATGAACTGAATATGGAGAGTAGCAGTAAATCTCCCCTCTAAAACTCTCAAATCCCTCAATCCACACATCAATATAGGAATGTCATCTTTAGAGATTTATAAATTCACAAATTACATTGCAAATTCGGGTATTTCAGATTAGTTAGTGATATCAGTTTCTTTCCCTTTTTGTACCCGAAACAAGATCCTAGATGAAAATAAATTTTTATTTGGAAAGAGAAATGCTTATTATGGGTAGTGTTAGGGTTATTAGGAAGAAGAAAGGAAGGGGAAAAAATCTGAGAGTTTGAGGCAATGTCCCCAAAAGACCTGCCATGTGCAATGTGAAGACATTGTCTTCCTATGGAACATATCAATAAAGGGTATGAGATGCCAGGAAGGGAAGAAAAAAGTGCTTTGTAGGTCATCTCCTCCTCTAATTGTTCACTTAGGCTTACATATTGATATTCTTTACCATTTTTACAACTTCCACTGCTCCTTTTTCCAAGGTACCCACCTTTCCTCTTGCTTTCATGTTTGACATCAGAAACTACAGACAGATACTTTCTGGCAGCCAGTAATGATAGTTATCATTTCAAGGAAATGCTAAACACCAACATTCAAGCTGCCAAAAGAAAGAACTTGTGGACTCAGATTTATTTTAATGTAACTCACTATATCAAAGCCTAAGATTCCTTCTAAGAATAACTCCTTTGCTACATAAAAGTTTACAAAACATTAACTGCTTAAATTCAGGGAACAGAATAGCATATAATTACTTCAAAAATTGTGACAGGAATATTAGAATAAGCTGATCGGTGAAGAAAACTGTGCCCTCAGCTTCACAAGGTAATTAATATCCACTTAGATCTCTCTGGTCAATAGGGAGTCCAATGTAATGTGAGCCCAAAATAAAGTGGAAAGGAAAGAAAGAAGAAACCTTATTTTTTTTTCTAGACTGAAACCTTTTCTAGCCAGATTGCTTTCTATTTAGATTGTAGTCATTAGGACCCATGAGCCCCTTCACCACGCTCCTAATTCCAAGAGGCCTAAACTAAGATTTATTTTGTGAATGAAGTTTGTGTCTATGGTCTCCTTAATAGTATATGTTCTTTAACAGACATATCTATTAAAAAACACACACATCAATTTGTGGGAAAGTCACTGAAGTTAAGCAGTTGGCTGCTTCCTGTAATTATGAGTTGGAAAAAATTTGGAGTTTGCTTTAAAGTACAGGTTATATGCAACATGTACAAACCCTGAAGAGCTGCTCTGGGAATTATTTCAAGGGCTCAGGAAATGATTAGCATATATCTGAGGTCCCTTCCTCAGTGGAACTACAAGTTTTTATCTGAATGTAGCAGGCAAATGATTAGCATATATCTTAGGTCCCTTCCTCAGTGGAACTACAAGTTTTTATCTTACTAATAGGTGTACATCTGTAAGCAGTAATTCTGATAATCTTCCTTTCTGGCTAGACTCAAATAATGTCATTTTATGTTTTTGACCATTTTATGTTTTGGACTAGAATAAAATTGCAATGCTTTGTCTCTTATTTTTAGAGCATTTCCATTGCAGTTTAAATATTTTCCTCCCTCTCCAATAACCTTTCGGTATTTAGGAACTCTCTTTGAGTTCTCTCTTTATCTCCTTTCCCCACCTTCTTTAATAGAAAGCTAAATGAAAATATTTTAAAATGCTTGCTAAAGAAGCAGGAAATGAGTTAACACTGAATGAGAAAATTAATCCAAAGTTCAGCAGTCTGGCATTCAAAATCCATGCTGTAGTCCAAAGCAGGTGATATTATTTAAACCAAATTGTTATCTAAAATAACATGAAGGAAACATAATGAAAAAACAGTGTACCATGAAAAGAACTTAAATTTGGCTTTCCAAAAACATAACACTTCAATTTCTGTAACATAACACTGATTGACTGCCATGGCAGCTCCGAAAGCTAAGAAATTAGAACACTCTGGGCTGTTCTTGGGTCTAGGAAACTAAAATAGAGGAGAATCAATGTGGAGTTTTCTTTTAAAACAGCTTCAGTATCTGAGACTTCTGAAATGTCTAAGGATTATTGAAACTTAATAAAAACTTCTCAAGACTTAATAAATATTTGGGCATTCTATCGATACAACTAAATAATTGAATACATATGGTCAGAGAGGTATTCCTAAAAAAATGTTCAAAAGCTATCTATGAATATTTAAGTATTTTTATTAAAGTATTAGTGGTCCAGTGCATGGACTCATGCACATTGAAAGAAAATTAATAAGAAGAAATATTTTAATATTGTTATTCACCCTTTCTCTATAATAGAAGTGCCAACCAAATTCATAATCAACAATGACAGGTCAAAACACAGGCCTGTGATTGGCACCAGTGAGAGCTTTACATGTATCGCGCATGTGCAAGTTAACTTAGCCATATATATATATGTGTGTGTGTGTGTGTATGTATATGTGTGTATATATGTATATATACATATACATACACACACACACACACACACACACACACACACACATATATATATATATATATATATATATAAACTTGCTTAATTAGACCTGCTTTCTGACTTAGCTAAACTTTTTCCAGCCCAGTGAAGCACCCCAACTTCTCTTTCTGGTAATTGTCAGCAACACAGCAGTAAATGGCAACACAAAGCAGATTATCAAGTGACCTTCTTATTGAACTATCTGAAGACACTGTAGAGTAAGGCTCCTGAAACAAGTTAATTTTTTAAATAGCTTTTAAGGAAGTCTGACCACTAGGGATCTCATTTTCATTTATAAATAACATCTCCTTTGGTCTTTCTTTAGAAAGAGTATCATAGAAAACAGTGTTTATGTGGCTCCACAAACCATTTTTGCTGAGCATGGATACTAGTGAAATATGCCCAATAAGACAGACAACCTTTGGAGGTTAGGAATAGGGTAGACCAAGGGTGAGAGATAAGGTTTTTCTTCCACCTCCCTTTCTGCTTACAGAAAGTGAAAAGGCAAGTCAACAGATGAAGGCACCTTCCTAAGTACAGTATTTAGAATATAATCTATGATCCTTCCAGGAGAAACACAAATACCATAATTTCCAGCCTTATAATTTCTCAGGTGGGTAAACTAAGATCTATAGAGATAAGGCAATCTGTCCAAGGTTTCTCAGGTAGTTCGCATCAGATCTATTGCTAGGATTTAAGTCTCTGTATAACCCTTTAAGGCTCTTGGCCTGGTCTATAGCCTTTGGATTGTATAAATGAGACCCTGTCTTGCCTATCTAATGATTCAGTTCCAGGGAGAGAAAACATGCCCAACCATTCAAAAATAAGCATTGACTTTCTTTTGCTGGTGTTTGAATTCTTCAAAGTTTTGGGTCACCAAAGCCATATCTTGGGTCTCAAAGGTGAAACCATTAAAGCACATTTGTTTTCTGTCTAAAGGGCTCCTCCAGTGTCAATAATTCTGGAATAGCTGTTGAAAAAGGCAACATATGCTTCTGATGGCGTGTAAAGTATGAAAAATCAGATTAACTGCTTATGGATAAATCCATTTGCCTGTTCAGATAGCAAATTGGCATTCATCCTTATGAAGGATGTGTTATAAAGTGGCAAGTAAAGAAGTTTTCCTAAGTTGCTGTCACAGTCCCTGAACACTCAAAGTACTTAAATACAGCAATAATATGGCACTATTGTACAGTAAAAATCATCTTAGTAGAAGATGCAAGCCCTATTTTAAAATACACCCTAAATAGTCAATTTTCTCCAACAAATGGCAGCTGATTGGGCTGTGCTGTAATTGGATACAGCATTGAAGAGCTGCTTTGCATATTATTTAAATTTTCAGTGAAGAAATAGCTAGCTCCTTCATCTCTACTCCTCTCATTTTTCTTTCACGACCACAGATGTATCTTGGCCATAGCACAGTTTCAGAGAAGGAAACAAGTTAGGGAGTTTCTGCCACAGCACAGTTTGCAGTCATGACAACCAAGAGGCCTCTGCAAATGGCATAGGTACACCTTCTTTCCAGACATTTGCTTAGTAGCTTAAACAATTTAACTGACAGCAAGGATAATTTGCAGGCTACAATCCTGCTCTATCTGGCTATGTGGACACCCCCATCTTTTCCATTCTCCTTGCCCAGGTGGCTGTGGCTGTGGTCGGTGGCCTGAGGTAGGGTGTATGCAAATAAAATCAAGTCAATAGATATATTTGAGCACCTGTTCAGTGTCTGACTTTGTATTGGATTTTGTGGGAAAATATAATCCTGTAACACCATGAGGAAATGTTAGCAGGGAAGAATTGTAATAATTCAAATGCGTGTATATTTCACAGTGATCATAGATTCAATAATTCCAAGATGATCTTCCTACTTAAATCTGCTCCTCTTCTTATGATCTTTAAGTGTAGAGAAAAGGCCCTGCCATCTACTTACTTCCCCAAACAAGAAGCCCAGAAGGAACCTTCAACTTGTCCTCTTTTCTCATTTATTAAATCCAACCTCCTTACATAGAGTTTCAATTGACTCTATCTTAAATATCACTTAAATCTATCTCCTCTCCTCTGGTACTTACTAGCATAATTTCAGGTATTAATCATCTTTTCAACAAAAATATAGGAATAACCTCCAAATTACTCTCGCAGCTACCTTCTCCAATCCACGCTTATCACTACTACCCACTTGAGTTTTATAAAAAGCATAATCTAAAATTTGATCTCATCACTTCTCTGCTTAAAACCTGACAGTGATGGTTTATAACTTTCAGGAAAAATATAAAACTTTAGCATGGCCAAAACCGGTTTGGCTCAGTGGTAGAGCATCGGTCTGTGGACTGAAAGGTCCTAGGTTCAATTTCGGTCAAAGGCAGCTGGTCGATGTTTCTCTCTCATCGACATTTCTAGCTCTCTATCTCTCTCCCTTCCTCTCTGTAAACAATCAATAATATATATTAAAAAACAAAAAAAAAACTTTAGCATGGCATAGAAGTCACATTGTAATCTGGCTCCTGTCTCCCTCATTAAATAGGCAATGTTTGATGTGTTATTATAAATAATTCTTACCCATTAAGAGGTATCTAATCAAGTTATTGATACTAAAGGTAACAAAATATATATATTTGATTACAGTCTGTAATTGGGGCATTTTAGTGCTACAGATAGACCTTCCTTTATGAGTTACTAAATTGTATTTATTTCCTGAATTGGGATAAGTGGTGAGACTTGATTCTGTAATTAATATTCACCAGGGAATCTATTGATCTGTGTTCCAGGACCCTTTATGCTGTTGAAATCTTGTTTTATAGATATAGGCATATGTCCTCAGCTGTATGTGTGGTTTAGAAATGCTGTTTCTTGAGCTTTTGTTCTTGCTAAGAATCACTGTGGCTGAAAAGAATCAGGGAGGATTAGAGGATAAATAAATGTTATAATAAAAATATTAATTAGATAAGTTTTAATCATGTCTTCTTGTAAATATTCAATTGTTCATCTCGGATTGAATTATCTAGAAGTAACAATGTCTAGCACCCATGGGTGTTGATGAATAAAGTTTGTCTTCCCATAGGACAGAATTATGGAAGCTCAGCTGGATGACTTCACAGAATTTACCTGTCTGGACCTTCTACTCCTCTCTCCCTTGCCTCCTGACTTCACAATGGTACATTTTTCTTGTGGTATACTGAATATATTGGTAATGTATTTACTGCAAAAATATTTATCAAAGAGATGCTCTGTTCTAGGCTGTGTGCTTAAACCTATAGATATAATGTTGAACCAGAAAATCATGCTAATTATATTCTAGTGTGTGTGGAGTAGAGGTAAGAGACAGATATTAATCAAGTTATCATAGAAGTAAATGTGAATTTTTAATACTGACATGTGGCATGTACTTCAAAATAAATTATCAATAGCAGAAAATGTTACCTGAATAAAGTGGTCAGAAAAGTCTCTGACAATATGTCATATAAACTGAAACCAGATAGATTTAAAAGAGCTAATAATGCAAAGGGTTGAGGGATGATCATACCAGTCAAATAGGAGAGAATGTACATTGAATGCTTTCTGTTATAAAAGCAGAGTCAATTTTAATGTTGCTAGTGGGAGGGTGATATTCTAAGTCAGGGTAACAAGTGTGAGATTAATTTTCAGAGGTAGATAGGCAAAACATATAGGGCCCTGAAGATGAAGATAAGTGGTTTAGGTTTCATTGTAATGCCAATGATTAGTCTTTATATGTGTTTGTTTTTTTTTCAAATCCTCACTTGAGGACATTCTTCCATTGTTAGAGAAAGTGGAAGTGAGGGGAGAGACAGAGAAAGAGAAACACTGACTTACATTGACCATCAGGTTCAGCTTGCTTAGCTAGGTAGACAAGCACAGAGGCCCTCTGGTGATGTGAAAGGAATAAGGTCTTTGGAGTTTAACAGACCTAAGTAGAATCCTGAATTCACCACTTACTAGAAATTCTTAAGTGATTACTTAATGTTTCTAAACCTCAGTTTCTTTGTCTGTGAAATTGCTTATGAAAATCACATTAAACAATTTAGCATATGCAAAGCACTTCATATATGATAAATTATTAATAAATAGTGGCTATAATGTTCATAGAATAGATTTCTAAATAATAGCTTTATTGAGATATAACTCATGTATTATATAATTCATTTATTTGAAGTATAAAATTGAATGGTTTCTAATAATTTAATAAAATATACTTATATTCAGTAATTATCAGGAAAAATTTAAACTAGACAAATACTTTTCAATGAATGAATGAATTATCAATCTTTTTTTTCTTTTTAAAAAATATATTATATTGATTTTTCACAGAGAGGAAGGGAGAGGGATAGAGAGAAACATTGATAAGAAATAAACATTAATCAGCTACCTCCTGCACACCCCCTACTGGGGATGTGCCTGCAATCAAAGTACATGCCTTTCACCAGAATCAAACCTGGAACCCTTCAATCTGCAGGCTGACACTATTTACTTAGCCAAACCAGTTAGGGCTGAACGATCAATCTTTTATTGGGCACACAAAGACACTCAAATACTAGTAAATAAAATTAGGTTGACCTGAAATCTCTGTGACCATACAATCATTTATCTAATTTTAAATTTTTACCAAAAGTGTCACCTGCATCTGTCCACATGAACATGAGAATGTAAATGACATAATAGAATTGGTAGACGGTTTTATGACATCACTACTCTGAATCTGCACCCATAAATATGAGAGCTTGTGGACTCTTTCACACACACACACACACACACACACACACACACACACACTATACAGAGAAGGTAGCTTTCTTTTCATGTTGTATATTCCCTCTTGTTCTTACAATGACTTTTAAGCTTACTCAGGGCATGGCCTGAAGAAAAATGAAACTAGAAAAAAAAAATTTTCTCTTAATCCTACCACTTTGGGATAAAATAAAAGGACTATGAGGAGAAAAAGAAAAGTAAAGGGAGAAAAATATGTATAAGTATTAACATATGAGATCAGTTGCTACCTGATAAGAAAAAGTGTGGCCCAGTGGTTTTCCATGAGAAACTAGACTATGTGGAGATATGAGCATCTTTGAGAATTTTCCAAGGCCAATTTCTTAATCTAATGGCAGATTTTTTAAAATTGTTATATGAGATTTTTTATTTTATTAGATGATTTTTCAGGTGAACTGTGTGTGTTCATGTATGTATGTGTGCTTTATGAAAAACATATTGCCTGCCTAAACCGGTTTGGCTCAGTGGTAGAGCATCGGTCTGCGGACTGAAAGGTCCCGGGTTCGATTCCGTCAAGGGCATGTACATTGGTTGCGGGCACATCCCCAGTAGGAGGTGTGCAAGAGGCAGCTGGTCGATGTTTCTCTCTCATCGAAGTTTCTAGCTCTCTATCCCTCTCTCCTCCTCTCTATTAAAAAAAATCAATAAAAATATATTTTAAAAAAAGAAAAACATATTGCCTGACCTTTTTATCAAGTCATTTTTCCAGACCACTCATTGGCTATTTTGTCACCAACTAGATTATAATTTGTTTGATAGGAAAGGTCTTAAAAAGGCAAGTGAATGCATTTTGAGTGAATAATGTTGCCTTTTCACAGTTTTCTCATTAGTTCAAATGCCAATTGTGAAACATCTCATCAAGCCTTTGGATTTTAACAGTCCAATTTTAGTGATTGTTCACACTTCAGTACCCAAGTGTCACCAGTAACATTATTATACTGAGTGTTTATTAAACTATCTTTTACATTATATTCAGTTATTTTCTTATGGAAACTTTCTCTGAATATTTCTAAATCTTTGATTTAAGCTTCAGAGTTTTGACCAATAGATGAGTAATAATCTCTCTTTTATGCTTATGAGAATTAAAATATCAGAAATGACTGGATGCATTAGCAAGCAGGAGACTCTATTCAATAGCAGCCATTGTATATATTATCTCCATGTGTTTTATTTTATTACAAGCATATTATTTCATTATAAATACATCATGTATGATTCATTATATAACACATGTATCATACTTTATTTCTGAAGTTGTCAGCTGTGTTCTTCATTCATATAAACACTGTAAAGTACTCAGTTAGATAGCCAGATATTTTGCTTGCCTGGCCTCTAATACCTAAGTATGTAAAAAAGTCAGGTTAGCAGGAAAACCTCAGTTAAAGGGACTGCATGAAAAAGGTAGTTCTGATTAATCAAGTATTTTGATAACCTGAAGGTTAGAGATAACAAAAATGTTGTTTTACTCTTTTGATGGTGGATATTTTTCTTAAGTGTCAAAGGCTATATTATCTCCTTAGTAAGTTAAGTCTAGTGATCAGTACATTTTTGTTTGTTGACTAAGGATCTTCCAGGACAAGCAACATTTTCTAGAACTGTTTGCTTAAACAAAGCCTATAACATGAGCATTATAGGATTCTTTATTCTCAAAGAAGAGGCATTTTGTCTAAGGGCTTCAGTTAGTAGTGCTCTGATTAATTGAAATCTTATTGTAATGAAATATATTATTTAACTATAGTGATTAAGAGTGTAGATTTTTAACAAGGCTTAATTCCTTGCCCTGATTCATCCTAGTAATTTCATGTTGAATATCTATTTTAATCTTTGTGATCCTCAGTTTCCAATATCTCTTCCATTAAATGAGAATGATAACAGTAAGTTGCTGTAGTGATCAAATTCTTCACTGCATATAAAGTGCTTAAGATAGTAGTGGTATGTAGTTAATAGTCAATTAATTTCAATTGTTACTATTGTGTTTGCTATGGTATGGATTTGAACATAATATAATTTTTTTTAAAAAGTATTTTATGACTTTTCAGTGTTCTATATGGTATCTCCTAAACTTTCCAGTGAATGAAAACAGTGTCTTCCTTCTTCCCTTTATTCCACATAAAGGACAAACTCTTAAGGACTAGAACACCTGTGTGGGTCAGGAAATTCAATATTAGGCTCAGGAAAAGTAATTTTTTGTAATAGAAATATTATAGAAAATAAATTTTTATTCAAGCAGAATAATATTCAGAGTTGGTCTGTACTAACAGGAGAAAATGAAGTGTTTGTTGTTGTGGTGTTTTAGGGCAAGGAGCTGAACCTTGAGCATGAGACATGTGCAGAGATCAAAGCCAGTTTTGAGCATAGGTACACAAACATCTTTTTATTTGGAGTAAGACTGAAGTAGAAATAAAATGTTCCCATTTTTGTCCCCCATCCGTTTATCCCTATATATACAAAAACCCAAAAGAGTGTTTCATTTTCCCACTCTATAATTCTAAATAAACACTCCATTCTCTGGGAAAAGTTATTTAAATATTAGTGACTTGTTAAGAGATAAAGCACTGGGTGGGAAAATTTTAATGAAGAAGCTATGTAGATGGAACTCAGAAGGGAAGAAAATTAGAACTAATTCATTTTTTACTATGGCTCAAGTATTCTATGGGCCTCAACTCTTGAGCTTCACACACAACACTAACAATAGGCATTATTATCTTCACATTAAAATAAACATAGAGTCAGAGAAATAAATTGCCCAAGACCACACTGGAATTAAGTGTTGGAGAAAAGAGTTGAACCTAAGATAGTATGAAAATTTCCATGTCTAAATTAAGAGGAAGTGTGTAAGAACATTGGAGGTGGGGAAATTAGGAAATAATGGAGTGTAGTAACCCACAGGAGGAAAAAATATCTTCCAGTTTTACATCCATAGCTTCAATGAGAATGAGTTTACAGATGTCATTCGATGTAACATATAGAATACATAGAGGAGACAGGCCATCAGAGAGTCTAGTGCATCAAGTAACATTCACTAACATGTCTACTATGTATCAGGCACTGTGCTTGGAACTAAGAATAAAGAGATAAAACAAACCCACTCCCTGCCTTCAAGGAGGTCGCTTCCTAATATGACAGACTATTGCTTTGTGAGAAAGTAGTTCTCAAACTGGATGCATGCACAAGGATTACAAAGGGAACATAAAATCAAAGGCTAAATGTAGGAAGTATGTTGAATATAAATTTTACCCAAGTGGCAAATAATTTAAATTAATATATTAATTATTTAATGAAATGAAATAAAATGGAATAGTATACATCATTTGCATAATATTTTCAGTCCTTATTGAAGTAAACTATACATATTAAAAGTACACAATTCAGTAAGTTTTGATGTATGTATACACCAATGAAACTAATACCACAATCAAGATAATGAGTAAATTTTTGTATGTTTCCTATCCCTCACTTCCCTCCCCAGAAAAAATTTGAACTTCTCTCTGTTATTATAAATTTCTGTTATTATAGAATTTTACATAAATTCAATCACAGAGTATGTACTTTTTTGTTCTGGCTTTTTAACTCAGCAAATTTATTTTGAGATTCATTAAGGTTATTATGTGTATCAATAATTTACTTTTTATTGATGAGAGGTATTCCATTGATGAGTGGATACACCAAAAATTTTTCCAGTCACCTGTTGATGGACATTTAGGACTATTTCTAGTATTTGACTATTACTCTTAAAGCTACTATGGACATTTGTGTACTAGTGCTTATGTGAACATATACTTTAATTTCTCTTGGGTAAACAAAAGAAGTAAAATGGTTGAATCATATAAGTTTATGTTTAACTTTTTAAGAATTAAATTTTAGGAGTCTACCAAATAAAGTGGATGTACCATTTTATATTCTTACTAGCAGTATATGAGAGTTCTAGCTCTTCCACATCCTCACCAACACTTGGTATAGGTACCCGTTTTTATTTTCTCTAATATAATAGGTGTGTATTAGAATCTCAGTGTGGTTTTTACTTCAATGTCTTCAGTGGCTAATAATGTTAAACATCTTCTTAGGTGCTTATTATATCTTATTTGGTGACACATCTGTTCAAATTTTTGTCCATTATTTCTTAGATTGTTCATTTTCTTATTGTATTTTGGGAAAATTTTACATATTTTAGTTTCATGTTATTTATCAGTTGTATAATTAAAAATGTTTTCTCCCATTACATTTCTTTCTCTTACTTTGGTCTTTCAAAGAACATAAGTTCTTAATTATGATAAAGTCCAATTTATCAACTTTATAAATAGTTATTTTGGTGTTGTATTTAAGAAATTATTAGGCTGGCAGGCAGAGTGGTTAGGGGCAATCAGGCGGGCAGGCAGGTGAGCAGTTAGGAGCCAGCAGTCCCAAATTGTGAGAGGGATGTCCAATTGTTGGTTTAGGCCTATTCCCTGTAAACTGGCAGTAGGACATCCTTCAACAGGTCCCAGATTGGAGAAGGTGCAGGCCGGGCTAAGGGACACTTCCACCCCTAGCCTGTGCACGAATTTCATGCTCCGGGCCACTAGTAAGAATGATAATAAAAGTAAAACCTTGTAATATATGGCAACATTTTTTATAGATTCAAAGCATTTAGGCTAAGCTTTTTAATTAGTTACAGAGGTAGGGCTAACAAATATAGAACATAGATTAGGAATAGTGAATGATCCACCAGATTGTCTCATGCATTTTTCCCCTTTGGTTTCACAAATAAGTTTTGTGGAAAATGGAAGAGATCTAATCCTTTTACCCCAAAGCTTTACCAACAAATTTAGCTATTGGAACTTGATATAATAGATGCCATTTTAAAGGATTATGATCTAGAAATTCCATAGTTTCAGCAACTATATAAAATGAAAATGTTTAATAGTATAGCTTTTCTTCTCTTTTTTATTTTTTTCCTAGTGTTTGCATCCTGAAAGAACTTTTGGCTTTTCTGCAGTGCCTCAGCCTTGCTCTGATAGCATTAGGTATTGCTTTGTCAGAATAGCTTTGAGCTTTCTTCATGATGTCTACATTGAGTCCTATATTAATTTTTTTATCCATTGTAGCTATTATTCTTCAAATGACCTTTGACCTGGTTAATAACAAATTGCTTCCTATGTTGCTGGACTCGGAGATCATCAGGTAAACAGCTCTATAATCTCACTGGACTAAAGGCAAAGACAGAAATTGAATTTAAAGAGACAATTAAACATATAATTTTTAGAGGTAAGTAGGAAAGTCTATATAATAGCCAACATAGAAGACTTTTCTGGTTCTAAATAAAATGTTGTCATTTGAGTTTGTCACTATGGGTTTTCTCTAGTTTTGTATTTGTAGAGTTGTGAGGAAAGGGGAATACAAGTTGATGATCAATAATTTCTATGTAGACTTCAAGCCATATCTGAGGAATTATTTTTAAGTAAATCTTTACTGGAGTTCAGCTTCAACAATAACCAGGTTCCTTTCTCTGTTAATATGCTTAGGTTTACTTTGTGTTTTGTTTTGTTATTTTGAAATGAAACTGTCCCATTGGTATAGAGTATCTTTTATTGTGCCTGTTTCTTCATATCAAGCATCTTCTCATCACAATGGCATAAAACTGGAAATCAATTATAATAAAAAAATCCAAAAAATCAAACACATGGATACTAAATAGCATGCTATTAAACAATGACTGGTTACCAGAGAGATGAAAGGAGAAATAAAAATAAAAAAACAAACATCATGGCAATAAATGACAATGAAAACCCATCTTATTGAATCTGAAGAGACTTCGCGTGTGACCCAAAATATGGTCTATCTTTGAAAATGACCCATGTGCACTTGAGAAGAATGTATATTTATTTTGCGGCTTTGGGGTGAAATTTTTTGAAGATATCAATTAATTCCATCTGGTCTAGTGAGTCATTTAGGATTGATGTTTCTTTACTGATATATATATACATATCTATCTATCTATCTATCTATCTATCTATATATATATATATATATTAATATTTTATTAATTTTTTACAGAGAGGAAGGCAAAGGGATAGAGAACTAGAAACATGGACCAGCTGCCTCCTGCAGACTCCCTACTGGGGATGTGCCCGTAACCAATGTACATGCCCTTGACCCGAATCAAACCTGGGACCGTTCAGTCCATAGATCGATGCTCTTTCCCCTGAGCCAAACCAGTTTCAGTGCTTTGCTGATTTTTTTTTTAGAGGATTTGTCAAATAGTGATAGTGGTATATTAAAGTCTCCTCCTATGATGCATTGCTGGCAATCTCTCCCTTTATATCTTCCGTAAGTTTTCTTTTATGTATTTGGATGCTTATTTTTTTTTTTTTGGGGGGGGGGACAAATATGTTTACCAGAGTTATTTCTTCTTGTGGAATTGTTCCCTTTAGTTTTATGAAATGGCCTTTATCTTTTGTTACGACATTCATTTTGAGATCTAATTTGTCAGATATAATTATTGTTAACCAAGCTTTTTTTTTTTTTTTTTTTTTTTTTTAATCATTTCCATTTGCCTGAAAAACCTTTTTCCATACCTTCACCATCAGTTTGTGTGCATCTTTTTTTCTGAGGTGGGTTTCCTGTAGACAACAGATATAAGGGTCAGTTTTCTTATCAAATCAGTTATCCTATGTCTTTTGTTTGGGGCATTTAATCCACTTACATTTAATATTATTTACAGGTACTTGTTTGTCACCATTTTTATTGTTTACCCTTGTGTTCCTTCTTAGCTTCCTATTTCTTCTTTCAATAGCAGTCCCTTTAGCTTTCTTTCATTGCTGGTTTGTTGGTAATAAATTCTGTTAGTCCATTTTTGCTTGTAAAGCTCCTTATTTCACCCTCAATTTTGATTGATAGCCTTGCAGGTTACAATATTCTTGAATTCAGACTCTTCTTATGTATCACTTTGTATATTTCATTCCAGTCTCTTCTGGCCTGATGTGATTCTGTTGAGAAATCAGTTGCAGGTCTGATGAGGGATCCTTTGTAGGTAACTTTCTGCCTCTCTCTGGCAGATTTTAAGATTATTACTTTGTCGTTGGTGTTTACCAATTTAATTATGATGTGCCTTGGTGTTGCTCTTTTGTGGTTCATTTTGTTTGGGACTCTGTGAGCTTGGATTTGTGTGGGTTTTTTCTTCCCTATATCAGGGAAGTTTTCTGTCATTTTTTCAAACAGGTTTTCCTTGCTTCTCTTCCTCTCTTTCTGTTACCCCTATTATGTGGATGTTGTTTCATTTCATGTTGTCCCAAAGTTCTATCAGGCTCTTCTCTTGCTTTTTATTTATTTTTTTTTTCTAGAACCTGCTCTACTTGGATATTTTTTCCTACCTTGTCTTCTAGCTTACTGATGAAGTCATCTGCTTCTATTCTATGCGTTATACTTTCTATGAGTTCTTTATAGCAGCGATGTCATTTTTTTATTTCTTCTCTGTTCTTCATTTCCTCTTGATTCTTACACATATTGTTGAATTTGTCTTCCATTTTTTTCATTCATCTTATGGCCATTTCTCTGGATTCTTTCTCTGACTGGTTGCTTGCCTCTATTTTGTTTATTTTTTTTTCTGGTGTTGCCTGTTTATATCTTTTATATCTGTGGTGTTTCTTTGTCTCTCCATGATCTCTCTTCTCTGCATGTCTGGTTATGTAGTTATCTCTCTCCTTATCCTAGGCGACACCTGACCTTTCTGTGACAGGGTGCAGAGCTCCTCCTTATCCACATGTTTGTGCTGCTTGGGGACTGGTGTTTAAGGTTTCATAGTTGTTCACTGGGTGGTGTAGTTGTAGATTCCCAATATTTTTAGACTTCCAATAACAATCTTTTTCCCATTCAAGATGGAATTGTCTCCGCATCAGAGCTGGTTCCTCTGGGAGGGATTTAAGCAGCAGTGTAGACTGCCCCATCAGGGGAACCCCATCTTGAAATCCCCTACAGTCCCTTGGAATATAGGTGTCCCTAAATTCACAAATAAACACTCCCTGTATTACCACACAGTCCCCTTTTATTCTCTGATTCACACACTATCTTACAGTCTGCCTACCCATTGGCAGCCATTTTCCTCCTCTATAAGAACTTTAATAGCCAAAATTATTTTATTCAAAATTCAGAGTGTTGCAGAAACCTGTTTGGCTCAGTGAGTCGGTCTGCGGACTGAAAGGTCTCGGGTTCGATTCCGGTCAAGGGCATGTACATAGGTTGCAGGCACATCCCCGGTAGGGGGTGTGCAAGAGGCAGCTGGTCGATGTTTGTCTCTCAAGGACGTTTCTAACTCTCTATCCCTCTCTCCTCCTCTCTGTAAAAAATCAATAAAAATATATTTAAAAAATTCTTAGTGCTCAGAGATATTAGATAACTTGTCCAATTTTTACCAGCTGAAAGAGCCAGTATTTGAACTCCAATCTGTATGTTTTCAGAAATCAGAGTTTTTATTGCTGTTAATCTTCACACAAGGATATATTTTCCATTGACTTTTAGATAGAGTTGAAGGGAGGAAGGGAAGAAGGAGTAAGAGAAAGAAAGATCAATATGAGAGACACATTGATTAGTTGCCTCCTGCATGATCCCAAACTGGGCCAGAGATCCAACCTGCAATCCAGGTACTTTCCTTAACCAGGAATCCAACCTGTGACCCTTTAGTGTCAGGCCAATGCTCTGTTCATTGAGCAACACCAAACAGGGTGAGATCACATTCTCAAGCTTGGCTTTCCCACTGAATATGTTCTGGTAATACAAATTCCAGTATATATTGAATTCATAAGAAAAGTACCATTTGTGTGTATTTTTTCCTCCTTTATGGAATCTCTCCAAAACCTTTCAAACCTTCAAGCATATTCAATATAATAATTACTATTTACTAACTGCTTTCTTGTTGAAGGCCCTGTGGTAGGAGCTTAGCATTAATTAATGTTCAGACTGCTCTATGAAATTGGGACTATTATTATCCCTTTTTTATAGATGAAAAAACAAAACTGAGGCATCATAGTTGGTAATCTAATTAAGGTCATACAAATGAGGATTCAGAGACAAATTCAAACCCAGCTTTGCCTTATTTAAAAAAAAATTTTTATTGCTTTCAGATTTTATATTCTCAGATGTGAATGTAGGGAATGATAGACAAGAATCTCTCCCACATGTGGGCACAAGCACTTCCCCCTCAATATATGCCTCAATTACTTATAAAGCTATTTGGAGTATGTCAAGATGCTTGAAATTCTAAAGCATCTGGCACTGAAGCCAACAGGAAATGAAGATGGATGGGAAAAAACACATTTTGGATCATTGAGTGGGTTTATGTTGCCTCCACATACTGTGTACTCTTTAATTTGGTCAACTGTTATTCTATTTGCAAAGTTATAGAACAGTTGGTGCATATTTGCCTAACTTTAGCTTCTCATGAATAATTAATAATTTCTGCCAGTGTCTCTCAATTGAAATCAAGTCTTGTTACCACCTAGTAGGCGAACCTAGCACATCAAACATGTAGGAACATAAACAAAACAAAACAAAAAAAGTATAAGGAAATCTCAAATACCTTCATGTTATATTGGGACAAAAATGGCTTTCTAACAAGAAATGAGACACATTAGTATGACAAAGAAGTCGAGTCTTAGTAAGAAAGGAGGAATCCAACAATTTTCCCAAGAAGGAACTACATATTCTTTTTTTTCTTTATTGATTAAGGTATTATATATGTGTCCTTATCCCTCAATTGTTCCCCTACCTCCCCTCACTCATGCCCTCACCCCCTGCTGTGTCCATTGGTTAGGCTTATATGAATGCATACAAGTCCTTTGGTTGATCTCTTCCCCTTACCCCACCCTCCCCTACCATCCCTCTGAGGTTTGACGGTTTAATTGATGCATCTCTGTCTCTGGTCTGTTTTTGTTTATCAGTTTATTTTGTTCACTATATTCCATAAGTGAGTGAGATCATGTGGTATTTATCTCTCTGACTGGCTTATTTCGCTTAGCATAATGCTCTCTATTTCCATCCATGATGTTGCAAATTGTAAGAACTCCTTTTTTACTGCAGCATAGTATTCTATTGTGTAGATATACCAAGGAACTACATATTCTTAATATGCTGTTGAACTCTTTAAAAATTCTTTGAAATAAATGTATCTGCTTTAGAGAGAATAGAGGTACTCTGGTAATGAGTACTTCATTAAAAGAATTTCTGTTAATTGGATCCTATTTTTGCACAAATATCTATATAAAACTAAATATTTGTTTACTTGAAGGAAATATGGAAAAAATATATCTATCCCTTAATAAACTGAGTAAATATAAATCTTGGTTTAAGGAAGTAATTACATTTTTCATCAAGATTTTGTTACTCCCAAGATTTTATATTGCATTTTAACAATTATAAACATTTGATCAACCTAAGTACCTTTACCTGCTTTTCCCCAAATGGCTGGAAATCCTTCATTGTGTGACATCACATGTAGCTTGGAAAGGTTTCCCTCATCTAGAGGTATACACAATTGCTTCTAAAGTTTAATGATTGCATTTACCTTCACATGTAGAAATTATTCATCTCCCTTATGACCATTGTTTTGTCATAGTCTATAATGATGTTTAATAATCAAGTATATTTCTTTATCATGGCTGCAAGTCCAAATTGAAACTATGTTTACTTTCAATAAAGGATCCCATATATCTCAGCTCTATCTCTAAAAATTAGATTACATTAAGATAAAATTAGCATAAGACATATAAATGCAAATATAAGTTTTTTTTGGAAGCTTGCTCCCCTATAAAGGGCCTTTGTATGACCTAAGAGCATCTTGTCCTGTGAAGGCAGGTACCTACCTCTTGGATATGCAACGCTGGCTGGATCAGTAGCTAAATCCTTTTGCAAAACAAATTATGCTTGATTTTAAAGTTGGTGAGGGAAAGAGGGGCAGGCATTTTAAATCCATGTCTAAATCCTATCAGATAACAGTGTTATATGGTGAAAAATTTGTTGGGTTCATAGACCCTTAAAGCTGGAAGGGACATTTAGAATCCATTTTTCGGTTTGTTTTGTTTTTGTTTTTCATTTATAGGTGAAGAAAATAAGGCTGTAAAAAAGAAATGACCCGATTAAGGCCACACAGCTAATTAGTGGTAGAACTAGAATTTAAATGGGGTTGACATTGTTTAGACCAGACAGCTCACTGATAGACTCTATTTCAAACTAAAATTGAAACATCAGGTATACTTGCAGATTGGGAATATGTTCCAACCACTGACGTTTCATTCTTATTTGCTTTATTTTAACTAACATTCCATGGACTAGAGGGCACTGAAACTTATTCTGTATTGTATTCAGGGAGATAAAATTAGGTTCCAGTAGAATTGATTTAAGTGGTAGGTTTTCATTTCACAGTTGATCACAGCAAATAGAAAGACCATTTGGTGCCTTTTTCAATGTCTGCCAAAAAGTTACTTTGTGACTCAAATACTGATTGTTTCATTGATGTGCAAAAAGAGCTGAGTCCCTAAGGAAACCCTTGTAGTTGTTTGAATGCCAGAGTTGGTTTATTTCTTTGGTGAAATTGAAATGTTGAACTGTTGTTACATTTTAATACCATTTGATTTCATTTTTTAAAATATCAGGGTTTTTTTTTTTCCTAATGGATGAATTGATCTCTTGGTTTTTATTTCATTTTTGTTCTATAATCTACCCAGGCCTTTTCTATTCTTTTGCATATAAATATTTAATTCCTAAATGCTAGTTTAGGAAATAGATTTAAAATTGCTTAAAATTAGTGAACTGAGAAGATTTCTAGATAGGATAGAAGAAAAATAGTTTCATATAAAGAGTTGCCCTTTGATTTCACTCTTTTTAAATCTCAAACATAAAAACATCAATAAAAATCACTCTGGAGAAACTTTCCATTAAAATCTTAGACCTCAGCTCTCTCTTTTTACACAAAAATATGGATATAAAAACAAACAAGTCATTCATTGTGAGAGTATGACTATTCAGGTGCATTTTAGACATTGAGTTTTTGAGACCCTTTTTACGTAAACATGTTGATTCCTCAAATTCATTTTTAAATCTTCTCACAATTAGAAATGAAATAGCAGCTCTTTTTAGGAAACCCACATATAGTTCAGTCTTATTTTGGTTTAGGGAACATTAATAATATATAAGCTTTTGCTCTAATTAAAACAATTCAACCTGATATAAAATAAAATAATTCACAATTTCATACTTCATATAAAAAAAGAAACAAAAACAGACTTGGCATGAAAATGGCAAAGCATCTATAGTGTTCATACTGGGTTGGTCTTTAGAGTTGGTTCAAAATCCCATTTTTCTATCAATTAGCATATCATGTATATATTTAAGAGTTCTAGAATAGAACAATACTCACATGCATAGGGTAGACTTTGTATTCCTGTCATCCCTATGCAGTTGCATGATACCTGGTCCCCATTCCCAAAAAGTTGATGGGGAGCACAGAAACTATCAAGTCTGTTTATTAGCAAATCACAAAAGTGGTCATGAAGAAACACGGAGACCAACTTCACTTTCAAGGGGCTATAGAGATGAGTTCATCTAAAGAGAGAAATTAGGCTAAACAAAACCAATAAGATTGCATTGAACTTAAGCCTAGAAACAATGTCACCTATTATTCTTGCTCAACCTCTGTTCCATACTGCAGCATTTGGTTAACTATAGAACAGCATATCATTTGGGAATACAGATTTGAGAACACTTTCACTCTATTCAACCTTGTAAAGTAAGGAAGAGAACTAAAGCAATAATCTAGATTAGGTATGACATAAAACATACCTGTTTACACTTTAAATATCAAATTAGTCAAGGTCAATGCCATTCACCTGATTTTTCTGAAGAAGTTGCTTGCACAGAAATACAATGTTGTAGAGGGTTTATAAAGCCATCAGTTTTAATCACAAGTTTTAAGACTTATTTAAGCCAAACCTCAGAGGTAAGGCAGGGGCAGGGTGAGTGTGTAGAGGTAAGGGATGAACCAAAGGACTTGTATGCATGCATATAAGCATAACCAATGGACAGACAGTAGTGGGGTGAGGACATGTGATGGGGGGTGGGAGTGGCCAGGGAATAAGTCAATGGGGGGTGGGGTGAAGGAGACATACTAGTATGTAATACTTTCAATAGTAAAGAATTTAAATTTTAAAAACAGATGTATACCAGTCCTGACATTAAAAAAAATACTTATTTAAGCCAATTTTAAACAATATCCTTCCTATAAGAACACCTGCAATGCACTTCAGAAATTTTTAATATTGCAAAGTAGAGATTTCAGGAAATCTCAGCTACAAAATAAGATGATTTGAGGTGTTTTAGCAAATTAAAGTAGAAAATCTAAAATATTTTAAAAGGGGTATTGATGCCATAGATGACTACATTTAAGATTGCAATTATAGTACACACTCATTTGAGGATAATTTTAACTCAAAATGTTTTCCCCAAAACTCTAAACACCTCTCTCAAATGTATGTTTATGAGCTTTGAACTTATTGAATCTCAAATCAGTTTGCTTTTTTATTTACCACCATATGATATACATTCAAGAAAAGTCCATTGACTGATAGTTGCCAGAGGGGAGGGGTGCTGGGGGGTTGGATGAAAAGGGCAAAGATATTAAGTATATATTGGTAGTTACAAAATAGTCACAGAAATATAAAATATAGCATAAGGAATGTAGTCAATAATATTGTAATAATTATTTATAGTATTAGGTGGATACTTGGAATATTGGGGGGAATAACTTTGTAAAGTATATGATTGTCTAATCACAATGCTGTATACCTGAAAATAATCCAAAATAATATTGAGTATAAACTATAACTGAACAAAAATTAAATGTCTATTGAACTAAAGTGCAGTTTAAGAAAAAATTAAATAATTTTCTGTAACAAATGAGATACATTAGAAATTTAATTGTTGCATATAAGTCAAATATGTTGATGCATTTATATCTGCCCAGCAATTGCAAATAACTATCCAATCCAACAAATAAAAATTAATCAGCAATGACTTGACAGCTCCAAAGATACGTATATCAATAATATGCTTCAGCATATTGGTAGCACTAAACCATTTTTAAGACAGTTTGATCTATCAATAAATTGGAAGAAAAACAATTTAAGTTGTTCATAATTACTGTAGAAGGGTACCCTTTGATTTCAGATGAACAGGAACAAAGACAGCCTTTCATGCAGAGTGGATAGCTAACTATGACTAAAATAATCCACAGAGTTATATTTGTACCACTAAGATATGAATAATTGTTGTCAGGAACATTTTTGACAGAAAATAGACATACAAAAGGTTACTCAGTGCCTGTAGGTTGAAATGGTTGAGAGGGAGAAATAACACATGAACATAGCTGCATTAATATAGATTAAGGGTAGCCACATAGCAGAGACCTAAGACAGTGTAGTTTAAATATGACAGAGATTTATTTCTCTATCATGTAAAATAAGTGATAAGGTTGACAATTTAAGGCTGGTATAGCAGCTCCATGGTTATCAAAGACCAGGTCTTATCCAGATATTTGCTGTTTGATGGTTATGATATAGTCTTCAGCATTATGGTTTAAGATGGCTACTGCTACTACAATCATCATCTTTATGTTTCAGGGAGCAGAAAGGAGGAAGAAAGAAAGAAAGAAAGAAAGAAAGAAAGAAAGAAAGAAAGAAAGAAAGAAAGAAAGAAAGAAAGAAAGAAAGAAAGAAAGGAAGGAAGGAAGGAAGGAAGGAAGGAAGGAAGAAAGAAAGAAAGAAAGAAAGAAAGAAAGAAAGAAAGAAAGAAAGAAAGAAAGAAAGAAAGAAAGAAAGAAAGAAAGAAAAGGACATGTTTCCCACATGGGGAACCTCTCCAAGTCCCATGTACTCTTTACTGGTACCTTTAACATGCTGCCCTCAAGTGAGAGGAATTCTGGGAAATATAGTTTTTTAAGTTGGTGCCAGTGTGTCCCTCTAAAAATTATGATTATGTTATATTCAATGGAAGAAGATAATATATAATTAATTGATAACTAATTATTTATCTCTAGGATGCCTACTTTGAAGCCAATAAACAAGTTGAAGAACAATGAATGAGTTAAAATTCTCAAGAGAGAACATATTAGTTCCTTTTTTAGTATCCCTCAGAACTTCAAAAAATTCATATTTCAGCATTTTTTCTGATTAAAAGCACCATGTGTATATCCTATTGACAATATATCTATTGATGGTTTTTCTGTTTTCAGGAGAGTGAAACATTATATTGCTTAGGAAGAGTTGAATGTAGGTTACTCTTTCCTATATGGAAGAGTTCTGAATAAGGTGGGGTAGATATCACCATAAGTCTTTCTTAGCCAATTTTATATATTTTATATATTGGGCCACCCTAGAGCATGGCTCCTGAGAATAATAAAGCTTATTTTCAGAATAGTTTTTATTAGATAATTTACATATATAAATTATTAGAAAATAAACATATTTTTGAGTGAGATAAATTATTATTCCAACCAGATGAGGGAAAATTTAAGAAAATAGTGAGTATAAAACAGGGAGATCTTTTTCAAATAACTGCCTTCTACTTCTCTTCACAATTTCCTCCTCTGCTTTCTTTGTCACAGCCAATTTTTCCAGGTTTCTGCATGGCTTGTTTTTTTTTTTTAATTTTAGTGCTAAAAGAAGCAAGAGCAATAGAATGTGGATACATATTGGAAAGATGGTAAATATTTAATAGATCATATGGTAAATAATGTATATAATTTAGCAAGAAACAATGTAAATATTTCATGGACTGTGGTGGAGCAGTTAAGTTGGAATTAAATCTATGAGTCTGGAGAAGTGCTACAATTCAAAATGTCTTCTTTTTCTTATATATTTTATTGATTTTTAACAGAGAGAAAGGAAGAGAAACATCGACCAGCTGCCTCCTGCACACCCCCCACGGGGGATGTGCCCGCAACCAATGTACATGCCCTTGACTGGAATTGAACCTGGGACCTTTCAGTCCGCAGGCTGACACTCTACCACGGAGCCAAACCGGTTTTGGCCAAAATGTCTTCTGATGAGAGTACTTTGCTGCTCATAATCCACAACCTGGAAGGAGTACTTGACACTTAAGGTATAGCCACGTCTTTGATACTCCCTAATAGTGACATGATAATTCAAAATAGAACCTCAGAGGATGATTCAAAATAGAACCTCAGAGGAAAGGCAGGAGAGGGTGGGTGGGTGGGAAGAGATCTACCAAAGAACTTGTATATATCCTATGTAATAAAAGCCTAATATGCTAAGTGTCTGGTCATCTGTTCCACCAATCAAAGCATAATATACTAATGATATGCTAAGGCTGCTCAACTGCTCGCTATGACAAGTACTGACCACCAGGTGGCAGACACTCTGACTGGTACCTTAGCTTGCTGCTGGGGTCTGTCCAATTGGGGCTGAGCTATACAGACCGGACACGCCCTGTAGCCCTCCCTTGGTCCCACCCTGGCTGGCCAATCTCCCGTGTCCCTCCCCAGCCCCTATCATGCACTGGTGGGCTCTCTTGGCCTGGCCTGTGCCCTCTTGCAATCCGGGACCCCTAGGGGATGTTGAAGAGCTGGTTTCAGCCTGATCTCACAGGCTAAGCTGAGGGACCCCACTGGAGCACGAATTCATGCATGGGCCTCTAGTATATACATAACCCACCAGGGACAGGCTAAAAGAAGTCAATAGGAGGGGAAAAAGGGGAACATATGTAATAAATTCAACAATAAAGATTTTAAAACAAAATAGTCCATAATATAAATACCAATTAAACTTTGGAGTGAAATTTAATGTTATTCTTAGGATGACATTAAAAACTAGGTTTTATTCTCTCATGTACTCATGGACTAGGGAAAGCTGTCCCAGGACAAATAATTTTCCAGATATAATCCACTATTATAAAATTCAAGGATGGCTGTGTAGTCCTTCTTTCTCCCTGAACTCTTTTGGAAATCAAGCAATTCCTATAAAGATACTCATGCTTTTCTCTGATCTTGTTGGAAAATGGTGAAAGAACTAAGCAAAAATCTAAAAGTAGGACGATCGCAATTTCCAAGTTGAAAGTCTACTTCACATGTTTTTGGTCTTCGCCTGATATGTGTTGTGTCCCCAGCACTGTCATAAGTGTGATAGATAATATAAATGTTAGATAATAAATGTTATTTTGCCTAATAAAGTTACAATTGGAGATACAAAGTTAATGCATAATAAAATATGTCAAGATTAATCAATAAAATGTTTTTATAATAACTATTGATAATATTGCTATAAAATGAATTCACTATAAAATCATGTTACTTGACTTAAGTAGTCACTTTTTGTTGCTCTGCAGACTTTTTATTCTTTCTATATTACATTTATGCAGAAGTGGTAATTCTAACATTATGCAAATAGTCATGACTTTAATGTGGACTTTTCCCATTACACCCATGCTCTCAATGTGTGATTTCACCTTATGTTTTTTGAGGTGACCAAAGACATTTTCTTTTCAATCATGAAATGTCTATATATTTCTTCAATAATTTTTTTCCTCCCAACTCTTTTCTTAGGAGCAAAAGTAGCAATCTTGTTTTCCAAGGTAAAAAAAAAATAATAATTATACATGGGTTGGCAAAAGAAGGGTTATAATTATAATACAAATAAATAATACAATCATAAACAAATAATACTACAATAATAAACTCTGTTTCATGGACTCACAACTGTAAACCTATTTTACCCACTTTTGTACCCCATCAGAAATTTGGCCCCTCAATTATTCCCTCTTTGATCTTGTCCTCATTCTCTTGATTTCATTTGTTTAATGTTTCTTGCTACATTCAGTTAGCTTTCCTTATTATGAAGTTAAAATGAGATAATGGTGACAATAGTGATAATATAAGTTATTAAATACCCAGGCCTGAGCATTAGGCTCTAGACTGAGCCTCATCTTTCTTTCTTAATTTTTCTTCATTTTTTTCCTTTTTAAAAATTAAATTTATTAAGATAACATTGGTTAATAAAATTATGTTTCAGGTGTACAATTTTATAATACATTATCTGCATATTGTATTGTGTGTTCACTACCCCAAGTCATGTCTCTGTCCATCACCATTTATCCCCCCTTTATTCTTTCCTGCTCTCCTCACTCCCATTTCCCTCTGCTAATGATTATATTGTTATCTGTCTATGGAAAGTTTTGCTTAATCCCTTCACCTTTTTGGTACTTGGTGTGCTCACTAGTACTGGGTATCCTTACTACCAGGCCCTCTTAGTGGAAGGAATATATACAGATACACCTCTATTTCTCTGGCTATTTGTAACTGTGTTTATATGTACAAGGGGTCAATGAGAGGAAAATTGTACATATGTAAAACTTTCAACAATAAAGATTTTTTAAAATAATAAAAATAAATAATTAAACCACCAAGTACATACTGATTCCAATTTTATATGACAGAGTTAAATCTAGTCATCCTGGTTTCCTCAATGCAATTTGTTTAATGACACTGAGAAAACTGGTTCTATTATTTACAATATATTTACAAATTTGCTCAATCCTAGAATATACAATATATGTAAAGTAGTTTCAGAATTGCTAACTCTTAATTCTATGAAAAACCAACCTACTTATTAGTGTGCAGTATGTATAGTTCTATATATCTTTAACTTGAGGTAATATCTATATTAATAATAGCCTAGGTGGTTCTCATGTTATCACAAGATGGCCACAACAAGGTGGCTGTCATAAGATGGCCATCACAAGATGGCTACATGCACAGTTGAGGCAGAGCCTGGCAACTGCTCAGCACAGTGAGGCCTGGGGGTTCCATGGCTCTGCACTACACAGAGGAGGCCAGTCCCAGCATCTCTGCTCCCTCATGTGGAGGAGGGTGGTCCTGCTGGAGGAGTGGATCTGTGCAGGGGAGGGCAGTTGGGGGTGATCAGGCCTGCAGTCGAGGGCAATTGGGAGTTATCAGGCCAGCAGGGGAGGGCATTTGGGGTTGATGACACTGGCAGGGGAGCAGTTAAGCATTCATCAGGCTGGCAGGGGAGTGGTTAGGGGATAATCATCCTGGCAGGCAGAAGCTGTTAGGGGCAATCAGGCAGGCAGGCAAGCGAGTCTTTAGGAGCAAGGGGTCTTGGATTGTGAGAACCCAGGACTGCTAGAGGGATGTCTGACTGCATGCTTAGGTTGATCTTCAGGCAGGCAGACATCCCCAAAGGAGTCCCAGATTGGAGAGGATGCAGGCCTGGCTGAGGGACACCCTCCCCATACACAAATTTCATGCACTGGGCCTCTAGTAGTAACAATAATATACTCAATAATTATTGGGCTAAATTACCAACTTTCTATCTGCTTTCATTGTGAATGTGTTATGTTAATCATTTGACAAGCAGATGGCTTCCTTTATTTCCATTTTTTTATTTCATTCCTGAGCCTCCTCCCATCCTTGTTAAATGTATGTATATAGGAGTAAATGTATGTATTTTTTAATTGATTTTAAGTAAAACATTAATGTGGTTCCAAAAGTTAAAACTACTCAGAAACATACATTTAGAGAAGTCTGAATCCTATCCCAATCCCTTTTAAATTGTTCCTATCCTTTCTATCTTTCTCATGTTCACTGTTGTAGGAAAACCAATCTCTTAAGTTTTTTGTTTACCTTCCCTGGGTTTCTTTTTGCAAAAATTAGCATATATATATATATATTCTGTTATTTCTCCATCTTATTGCACCAAAATAGCATATGATATATAATCTTTGTTCTTTTAATTTTTTATTTAACAATATTTCCTGGAAGTCACTCCATGTCAGTTCATTCATTCTTCCTCATTCTTTTTTGCAGTTGAATAATATCCTGCCATATGGATGCACCATAGTTTATTCAACCATTCTCTTAAGAACATTTGGGATATTTCCAAAATTATAAATTTTCCAAAATAAAGCAAATAACCTTGTATGTACATATTTCTTTGTTGTTGAAGATATAGTTTCATGGTAAAGTCCTAGAATTTGGATTGATGCTTTGAATGATAAACAGATGTATATTCTTGATAAATATGGCCCAATTCCATTTCATAATGGTTGGAACTATTTGTTTCAACCAGAACATGAATGTATGAGTATATAGTCCTCTACAGCAGTGTTTCCCAAACTTTTGACATATGTGTACCCATTTAATAATTTTCGTAACGATGAGTACCCCTCATACTCATGAGAATGTAGAATTAGGCGCAGCTAAGCACAGTGCAGTGCATATCTCCACCAAACTCCAGTGCAACGCGTACCCCTACCAAACTCTTCCCATACCCCTGGGGGTACACGTACCACACTTTGGGAAACACTACTCTACAGCATCGCTAATAGAATGGATTGTCACACATTTACATTTTTTTTTATTTTAGAAGAAATTTAAATTTACAGAAAAAATGTGAAATAGTATACATAATTCCCTTGTATCCCACATCGAGTTCTCTCTATTATTTATATCTCACATGGTAAGCCATTTCTTACAATTAATGAACAAATATTGAAACATTATTATTAATAAATGTCCATATTTTATTTAAAAAATTGCTAGTTTTTACCTAATATCATTTTTTAAATTCTAGGATCTCAACCTATCTAATAAAAGAGTAATATGCAAATTAACTATCACTCCACTACACTACAAGCCATGCCTAACAGCCATGTCAAACAACCAATCAGGAGCAAGTATGCAAATTAACCCAACCAAGATGGCTGCAGCCAGTGAGAGAGCAGGAGGGAAGCTTGGATTTCCCCTGCAATGGAAGAAGCCAAGCTTTCTGCACACCTTGGCCAGCTCAGGCCTCTGCTTAAGGTTATAAAGTTTCAATTATAGAAGATAAATAAATCCCAACAAAAATGGAGCTGGAGAGAACAGAAGGCTAGGGTTGCCCCTTGTGATGGAGGAAGCCAAGTTTTCTGCCTGCCTTGGACTGCTTTGGCCTCTGCTTAAGACTACAAAATTTTAATTATACAACATAAATAAATCCCAGATACTAGGGCTTCCACTTGCATCCCTGGGGGCCATGGTCAGCCTGCAAACAACCACGGGCCCCTTGCCCAGGCCATCCCATGTCCCAAGGGAACCCCACCCTGATCCCAGACACCCTTCAGGGCAAACCAGCTGGCCTCCACCCATGAACCAGGCCTCTATCTTATCTAATCAAAGAGTAATATGCAGATTGAACATCACTTCAACACACAAGATGGCTTCCCCCATGTGGTCAAAAATCCTGCCCCCATGTGGACACAAGATGGCCACCACAAGATAGCCAGCAGGGGAAGGCATTTGGGAGGAACCAGGCCTGCAAAGGAGGGCAGATGGGGACCATCAAGCCTGCAGTGGAGGGCAGTTAGGGATAGCCAGGCTGGCAGAGGAGGGAAGTTGGGGGCAAACAGGCTGGCAGGGGAGCATTTAGACATCAATCAGGCTGGCAGTGGAGTGGTTAGGGGGTGATCAGGCTGGCAGGCAGAAGTTATTAGGGGCAATCAGTAAGGCAGACAGGCAAGCAATGGGAGCCAGCAGTCCTGGATTGTGAGAGGGCAGTCCGGCATCACTTGAGGGGTCCCATCTATATTTATATTAAACTAAACATGAGTTCATACCCACTGGCCAACTCTAATTCATCACCATGTAGATCATGGCTCCTCCCCTTGCTTATCTGTAGTCTTCCACTGCAGAAGTGAGAAATTTAATTTTCACTATTCAACGTCCATTTAGTTAATTGTTCAGTTACAATAACTGAATATCAGTATCAGAATTGTTAATCTGTACCTTCATGGGAAACAACTTTAGCAACTAGAATACAGTGTTTGTATAGCAGTCTTTATGTACAGTTTATTTTTATTTTAGTCTTACCTGAAATACATCCTAATTGCTCATAGTATGTAAATACTTTTACTCACTATTACATTTGATTGGCTAATATTTGGTGAGGGTTCTTATGTCTCTGATCATAGGAAATGTTGACCTCTAGTTTCCCTTTATCATAAAATCTTTAGTCTGGTTTTGGTATTAAGGTAATACTGGCCTCAGAGGATGCATTAGAAAGTATTCTCATTGATTCTGTCTTTTAGAAGATATTGTAAAGAATTGATATTTCCTCTTACATATCTGGTAGTACCCACCTATGAAACCATCTGGGCCTAGTGCTTTCTCTTGTGGTAAGTTATTAATCATGGATTTAACATATTTAATAAATATAAGTTTTATTGATCATCTATTTCTACTTACATGAGTTTTGGTACTTTGTATCTATTTAAGGAATTTGTCCATTTCATCTAAATGATCAAATTTGTGGGCATATGGCTATTAATAGCATTTCTTTATTATCTTTTTTTAAATACCCATGAGATCAGTAGTGATAACCTCGCATTCATTTTTTAAACTGGTAATTGCATCAACTCTTTTTTTTTATTTTTGGTTAGCTTAGCTAGAGTTTTACCAATTTTATTAATATTTTTAAAAACAGTATGATATTGGCAGAAAAACACTTAAAGACCAATGGGAGAAAATTGAGAGCCCAGAAATAAACCCACATATATGTAGTCAAATAATTTTCAACAAAGAAGACAAACATACACAGTGAAGAAAACAAAACCTCTTCAATAAAAGGTGCTTGGAAAATTGGAAAGCCACATGCAAAAAACTGAAAGTAGTATGCTATTTGTCAAGATACAAAAATTAACTCAAAATGGATCAAAGACCTAAATTTAAGACCATAAAATGCATAAAAAAACACATAGGTACCAAACTCATGGACCTTGGTTTTTGAGTTAATTTTATGAATTTGACCTCAAAGGGAAAGGAAGTAAAAGCATAATAGTAATAATAATAATAATAATAATAATAATAACAATAATAATAATGATAATGATAATAAACCAACCTAAAAAGCTTCAGCACAAAAAAATTAATCATCAATAAAACAAAAAGGCAACAAACTGAATGTGAAAATAATTTTGCAAACAATACATCCAATAAGGGGCTAATATTTAAAATATATAAATAACTCACAGAACTCAATGACAGCAATTAGAAAACCCTACACAGTTCAATTTAAAAATGGGCAGAGGACCTGAACAAACACTTATCCCAAGAAGACATGCAATTGGCTAAAATATATATACAGAAATACTCTATCTATTAAGGAAATTAAAATCAAAACTACAATTAGATACCACCGCACACCTTCTCATACCAACAAAACTAATAATAATAAGTGTTGGAGAGGTTGTGGAGAAAAAGGAACCCACATTCACTGCTGGTAGGAATGTAAAGTGGAATAGCTAGTATAAAAATCAATATAGATTTAAGAATAGAGTTACCCCTTTTCTTTGTATCTACTCCAAAGTAGAAAACACTTATTTGCAAAGATGTATGAACCCCTATGTTCATTCCAGCAGTATTTACTATGGCCAAGTCAGGGAAACAAATGAAGTGTTCCTTGACAGATGACTAGATAAAGAAGATGTGGTACATATATACAATGGAATACAATTGAGCCATAAGAAAATATGAAATACTGCCATTTGCAACAACATGATTAGATCTTGAGAATATCAAACTATGTGAAACAAGACTGATGGAAAAAGTCAAGAACCATATGTTTTTACTCATATGTGGAATATAAAACTGAAAGCAACAAAAAAGCTCACAGACACAGACAACGTATGGTGATTACCAGAGAAAAAGGGGTGGGGTTAGGTAGAAAAGGGTAAAGGGTCTCAAATATATGGTGATGGAAGAAGACTTGACTTTGGGTGATAGAACTGTACACTTGAAATTGATATTATTTTATTAACCAACTAGAGTCCTGGTGCACAAATTCATGCACAGGTGGGTCCCTCTGCCTGGCCAGCAATTAGGGTGATTGGGGCCAATCTGCATGGCTGGCTGGGAGGAGGGATCATGAGAGGTTGGCCCGCTATGGGAGTTTGGTTGTGGGAGCACACTGACCACCAGGGGGAAGTTCTTTTGTTGAGTGCCTGACCCCTGGTGGTCAGTGCACATCATAGCGACTGGTTGACCAGTCAGTCAGTCATTTGGCTGCTTAGGCTTTTATATATAGATGTCACTCCAATAAATTTAATAAAATTCAAAAACCACTAGACTTTGGTTGCATTATTTTGTCTACCTTATTTAATATATATACATATATATATATATATATATATATATATATATATATATATAGTTGATTTTTTACAGAGAGGAAGAGAGAGGGATAAAGAGTTTGGAACATTGATGAGAGAGAAACATCAATCAGCTGCCTCCTGCACACCCCCTATTGGGGATGTGCCCACAACCAAGGTACATCCCCTTGACTGGAATCGAACCTGAAACCTTTCAGTCCCCAGGCTGATGCTCTATTCACTGAGCCAAACCAGTCAGGACTGTTTTCCTGTTTTCAATTTAATTGAATTATGCTCTATTTTTATCAATTTATTTTTTCCACTTTTTTGGGCTCACTTTGTTTTGGTTCTGTATTTTGGTTTGGTATAATCTGTTATTGAGTTTATGTATTTTTTTTAAATATATTTATACAACACTATAAATTTTCCTCTGAGTCCTAATGGTGTGGTGATAATGTGTGGGAGAGAGAAAACTTTTTTGTAATCTTTTGGTTCAATCTCAATATTTTTCTGGGAAGTTGTCTCTTCACAAGTGTTTCTGCAGTGGGATAACTTCTTCCCACACTGGCTTTTGGTGAGAACGGAAGGTTAGAGGGAGGTGGAGTGAGGAATGCCTTTCTACCATATTAAATAAAGCTCTTTAAATTGTTTTCCCTAATGCATCATACATTTCTAATGGAGAACACTTTGAGAGTATTTCATGATGATTACTCTTCCTCTCCCTCAGCCAGAGCCAGGAGGGGGGATCTCTCGGGATCTTCACTGTGAGAACCAGGTGGGGTTCTCGGAGGTAAAATCCATTTATTTGTAGTTTTTCTAAAACCACACCTGTAGGAGATTATCCCTCTCATGCTACTCCTCTTTCAGCTTCTATGGATTGGATCAAAATTACAATTTAAGTGGTTCTACTTTTTAATGGCTACTGTGGATCCCGCTTTAGATAAACAGATATTAACTGTGACTTTCTGGATTTTCTTAATTCTACAGATTTCCCAGATGCTGGCTTTCTCTGTTACTTCAATTCTCTGCTGGGCCCAGGAAAAGTTATTGATTTTCTGTTTATCAGATTTTATTTTCTTATTTTAAGAATGAGCATGACAATACCAAGTCTCTTACATGTCAGGATGAAAACGGAAATCTTGCCATATTTTTTCATTGTTTCTGAGCTGACAAGTGAGATATAGTATCTCAGTCTAGTTTTAATTCATATTTTTTATTTTTTTGTGATGAAAATCTTTTCATATGTTTAGGGGCTGTTTGTATTTATTTTTTGCACATTCCTTTAAAAATCTT
Organism: Pipistrellus kuhlii; assembly: GCF_014108245.1. Taxonomy (NCBI): domain Eukaryota; kingdom Metazoa; phylum Chordata; class Mammalia; order Chiroptera; family Vespertilionidae; genus Pipistrellus; species Pipistrellus kuhlii. The sequence goes on from NW_023425504.1 coordinate 19,211,004, forward strand.
CCTATCTCTGTTGGTGGCACTATTAACATCCCACGTTGATCGCTGACTCATCACATTCCTCCCATGTAAAATGAATCATCATATACTAACCACTGTTTCTCTTGCTCCATATTCCTTTATTTAACACTAGAAGCCCGGTGCATGAAATTAGTGCACTGGAGGGAGGTGTCCCTCAGCCCAGCTTACACCCTCTCCAATCTGGGATCCCTTGGGGGATGTTCATCAGACATCCCTCTCAAAACCTGGGACTGCTGACTCCCAACTGCTCGCCTACCTGCATGCCTGATTGCCCCTAACTGCTTCTGCCTACCAGCCTGATCACCCCCTAACCAATCCCCTGCCAGCCTGATCAACACTTAACTGCTCCCCTGCCAGCCCAATTGCCCCTAACTGCCCTCCCCTACCAGCCTGGCCACCCCAAACTACCCTCCCCTGCCAAACTGGTCACCCGTAGCTGCCCTCCCCTGCTGGCTTGTCCCCTCCAACTGCCCTCCTTCTCCTGCTGGCCTGGTCCCCTCTAACTTCCCTCCCCTGCTGGTCTGGTCACCTCTAACTGTTCTTCCCTGCCGGCCATCTTGTGACCACATGGGGTGGCCATCTTGTGCGAGACTATGACAGTAAATTTGCATATTACTTCTTTATTATATAGGATTCTTTTTTTATTTTTTTTTTTTTTATTAAATATATTTTATTGATTTTTCACAGAGAGGAAGAGAGAGATAGAGAGTTAGAAACATCAATGAGAGAGAATCATCGATCAGCTGCCTCTTGCACGCCCCCCACCGGGGATGTGCCCGCAACCAACGCACATGCCCTTGACCGGAATCGAACCCGGGACCCTTCAGTCCGCAGGCCGACGCTCTATCCACTGAGCCAAACCGGTCTCGGCTAGGATTCTTGATATCACCACTCTAGTACAAAACCTGGCATAATAAATTAGTTTTCAAAATAAATTTCTTGTATTTGCTTCCTGTTCACTTTAGTCTTATGTTTATGAGAAGGATGCATTAATCTTCTGAGAGTTTAGGGGCATTATAGAGTATAGTCATTTAGAACTCCAGTTTTGGAATCAAACAGAGCTGGCTGAGTTCAACCTTTGTTTCTCATAGCTATGTGATGCTATAGATGTCATTTATCTCTCATAGTTTTCATTTCTTCATATGCTAAATGCTAATAATATTTACTCACAGACTGTTTTATTGATCAAGAGAGACAACCTAATCAGTGTACTTAGCACAAAGTTTAACCTATATGAATCCTTTTACTTAACAATATTTTAAAAATAATGTACAAACTCTTTATTGTGATATTGAAAATCCTTTTTTTCCCTATTATCTCTCATATAGGCACATTATCCTATACAATAAAAGGCTAATAATATGCAGATTGTCCCCTTAGGAGTTTGGCTGCTTGCTATGACATGCACTGACCCCCAGGGGGTGACACAGAATGAAGGAAGGCCCAGATGGGCCCTGATTGCTGGTTAGGCCTAGGGCCCCTACCTGTTCATGAATTTTGTGCACTGGGCCTCTAGTTTTTTAGTAAAATTAAACTATTCACCATTTCCTAAAGGTTTGTGATCTTCCCATGTTTATATCATTTTCATCCATTATATCTTTTGTTTCACCTTGTATATCATCTACTTCTGATCTCTAGATAATGAAATCCTATCCATTCTTCAAAATCTTGGTCAAATGCCATACTCCCCATTAATATTCCTCTTATTATACTGTTTTGAAATCATATCTTATTATTAAATACCTGTAGCATATATCTCTTTCCTGCTTTTGATTAAATATGAGAGCATTTGATAGGTTCCATAAGAAACTAAATGCTTCATTCTTATATGTATTGTTACATGCAAGTAGTAAAGGCTCAATAATTATTGTCCTTTGGAATAAAATCAATGTCATCCTAAAATCCAGTGACACCTCTTTGAATAGTTTAAAGTATAGAATATGTTATTGAACAATAAATTTTTCTCAGAAGAGCTCTATGTAATAGTGAAAAAAGGGACGCTTTTATAGGAAATATGGAAGATCTGACATATAAAGAACTAAGAGTAAAAGCTTTCAAGGCTTGAATGTGAAACCCTGCACAATCTGAATTACTAGGCACTGAAAGGGAAGACTTGAGTGCCAAGCAAAAAGTAAGAGTTACAGTAGAATGTAAGTCTTTAAACTTCTGCTGAGGATCACTATCAGATAGAATTAAGTATTTAAAAGCTCCATTTTTAATGATAAGAGTGACATAACCAGTAAGATTCTAAGTGCCATTAAGTTACACAGATAACTTACATAATATTTTCAGAAACTTTAAATATTCTCTTCCTGATCATAGATGCTTTGGAAGCATCTATTGAGTGAGCACCATTTTATTTCATTCAATGAATTCAGGAGGCCTCAGTCACTTTTAGGCTCAGTCACAGCTTGTGTTTATAAACTATTGGCCCAGTGCATGAATTGTTGCATGGGTGGGGACTGGCTGGCCCTCCCAGATGCGGGTCCATTGGGCCAGGCCAGTGGGGGGAGGGGCCATGAGTGGTTGGCTGGCCACCCCACCCCCCAATTGGAGTGTTAGGGACTTATCAGGGGCCGCTCAGGGGGTGGAGGGGGACACAGGGGGGCAATTGGGGCCTGAATCAGTCTGGTTGTCTGCCGCAGTGCGTTTCATAGCCACCAGTCATTCTGATCAAGTCCGCTATCCTAGTTGCTGGGCTTTCACCAGGTATATATATAGATTTTGACTTATCCTAGTATTTTCCCCCCCTAATGTATATGTCAAATGCTAGCTGTTGTTCAGAGGAAGGATAAGTTGAGATAATATATGTGACTCAAATAAGTTCATCTCTTTGATTGGGAAACTGAACTACAAATAACACAGTAGCATCATTTTTACCAACTTGGAAAACTTTTCTTAAGTACCATGTTTCAAGCAAAAAAATGAGGAAGAGGAAATTTGTAAATAATATTGTTCCTAAATTATGGGCAGCATCATTACATCTTATTATTCATATTTTGTCCTTACAGAACACACTAATTTTAAAAGAACCCAACCTGATTTAGACCAGCTTGACTATAAAATTAAATAGCTGTTACATAGCATAATTCTCAAGAGATCTCAGTACTAAGTTGATTACAAACAGCTGCAACATTCAATTGCCATTGAAATGTTATTCAAAGGATGATTAAATGCAAAGTGTCCATATGCATATCTTTGTTCTGTATCTCTTGTGCTGCTCACAAGCTAGTACTGACCTTCAAGACTTGCATCCCAGGTACCTGAATCACAGTAATCAAAATGCTGGGAATCCATTGACTAAGTTAAGTAGCATTAAGTGTTTGTTAGGACCTACTGCACCTATGGATGAGGACAATGGGGAGTGAGGAAAGGGCAGAGGGCGGGGTGGGAACCTGGTGGAGGAGAGCAATGGTGGGGGGGGGAAGGAACATTTGTAATAATATGAACAATAAAAACTTATTAAAAAAAGAAAGAAATCTTTATAACATAGAATAATGTGGGGGCATTATCTAAAATGGTCAGAAAGGGGCTCTGTGTAAAGGCAGCATATAAACTGAGACCTATGTGACAATAAGTATTCCTGCAAATTACTTGGTATAAATTTTGAAGAAAGATTACAGTGCAAGCACTAAAACCCTGAGGTAGTTTTCTCTTATGAACCAAAAGAAGCCCATTGAATTTAGGACATAATAGATGAGGGATTGAGTGGTATAAAGTAAAACTGGGGAGTGGGTTGGGTAGAGTCATTCAAGTTTTGTAGGTCATGGTAAGAAGTTTCAATTTTATTCTTAGTGAATTTAAAACCATTGAAGGTTTACATTATTATATTTTAAAAAATCACTCTGGCTACTTTGTGTGGAATGGGTTGTGATGGACTGGTGGGAATAGGGGAATAGAAATAGGAGACCAATTTTAAGGTTATCACTGCAAGCCTGATAAGAGATGAGCCTGTGCTAACGTGTGACGGTAGATATGAAAACAACAAAAACAAAGACATAGCTTCAGCAGTATTTTGGAGGTTTTATCACCAAGATTTTCTGATAGGTTAAATGGATGTGCATCTGGGTACATATTTGTGTGGACTGTGAAGAAAAGGATAAAAACAAAGATGACCAAATTTTCTGGCTTAAGTAATTGAATGGTGCTGTTGTTTTCTGAGATGAGGAAAAGTGGGTAAGAAACAGTTTGTGGGAAAATCAAGTCTAGCATTAACATCCCATTTGAAATACTTGTGAGACACATAAGATATTAAAATAATGTATTTTATGTAAATATCATGAACACAGAAGAAGTGTCTAGACTAGAGATACACATTTATGAACTAATCTCCATATAATTAGTAATTTATGTGGACATTACTGAAAATACATACAGTGTAGAGATGAGAAGAAAACTAAGTACTTTATCTTAATGAATCCAACATGACAGAGGTCTCTCAGAGAAAGAGGGGCCACAAAGAGAGAGAGAGTAGCGAGGAAGATAGTAGAAAATATGCATACGTGTGGTGAAAATCAAGAAAGGAGAGTATTATAAGAAGGAGGAATGGCAAAATCTGTTGATTCCTACTGAGAGATTGTATAAGATGTAGACAGAACAATGTTTGATGTTTTGAGTAACATAAAAGCCCTCATGAGGGCATTGTTAGTAAAAGGATGGGCATGAAACTCAGCTGGAAACAGGTTGAAGAGTAAATAGTGAGCATCTTGTTAAAAAGTTTCCACAAGTTTATTCTATGACATACCTTTATCAGACACATAACAAAGATAAAGTGCAAAAACTAAAATTAAAAACAACATAGTTGTTGTTGAACTTGACAGTAAAATAAATATTCTTATGACCACAAATGGAATAGAGATACAAAGAAGAGAGTGAGGCTAAATAAATAAAAAATCCTATGAGAAGTAGGCTCTCACAGGATGACAAAAATGATGTTTTTTCTATAAATGAAAAATGGGTATCACAGAAAGTAATACTGATTGTAGCCAAGAGCTGAAATGGAACACCTCACACTAGAGAAGTCTATTTTTGATATTCTACCTGGGAATATTACTTTATAAAAAGCTGTGAGTATAAGGAGTGGATAAAGTCCCAGAAAGTGAACAAAGCTCTCATTGGTATATTTATGGAATTTGAAATATTTTCAATATCACTTCAAGCCTGGAACTTTAAAATATGACTCTGTATTGAAAAACTGCTGGGCATGTGGGAAGCATGGGATATCTACCAAGAGAAAGAAAGATATAAAAATGGAATCAAATAATCTCTCACTCAGAATGACTGTGTAAACAGAAATCACAAACTATAAGAAATAATCTAATGGAATCAACTTTATTAAATGCTCAGAATAAGACAGAATGTACTGGTTGCATGCTCAAATAGATAAATATAGCCATAACAGTTGAAAAATAAAAAGTAATTGAAAATCAAAACAGAAATAAAACTAGAATAGGAAGTAATGAAAAAAGAAATAGAGGCCGAAACCGGTTTGGCTCAATGGATAGAGCGTAGGCTTGGGGACTGAAGGGTCCTGGGTTTGACTCCGGTCAAGGGCATGTACCTTGGTTGCGGGCACATCCCCAGTAGGGGGTGTGCAAGAGGCAGCTGATCAATGACTCTCTCTCATCGATGTTTCTAACTCTCTATCTCTCTCCCTTCCTCTCTGTAAAAAATCAATAAAATATATTTTTTTAAAAATAGAAATATTGATAATAAAGAATACAACCATTGAAGTAAAACAGATAATTAGGTCAGTTAAACTGTAGACTGGATACAATTGTGAAATCTAATTAGGTGGGGAAACTATAGACTGGATACAGTGATTTGGAATAGAATACTGAGGTATTCATTCAGAATGCTGTTAAAAAAGACAAAGAGGAAAAATACGAAAAGTAAGTTAAAAGACATGGGTTAGATTGAGAGATCTCAACAAATATCTAAGAGAAATTAATAAAAATAAAGTGGAAAGCAGTATTAGAAAAAAAAAAAAAAGAGAAAAATGTCCAGAATTAAAGAAAGATATGCTCCTTAATAAGAGTTTCTTTAAATACTAAGCATCATAATTAAAGAAATATGCAGTAAAACTGAAGACCATCAAATGGAATCTTAAAAGTTAACAGGAAGAAAATTTACTCTACTTATAAGGACTGTAATTACTTACTGAAGTCTGACATGTGGCTAAGAGTGAGATATAATAATATTAACTTTTAGGTAAGAGTTCCATACTCAGCTAAACTAATATCCAAACATGGAGGTAAAAGAAAGACATTTTCAGATATTCAGTCTTATATCACTTAAAATAAACTGCTGAAACAAAACCATTTATTTTTTTAAAATATATTTTATTGATTTTTTACATAGAGGAAGGGGGAGGAATAGAGTTAGAAATATCGACGAGAGAGAAACATCAATCAGCCGCCTCCTGCACACTCCCCACTGGTGATGTGCCCACAACCAAGGTACATGCCCTTGACCAGAATAGAACCTGGGACCTTTCAGTCCGCAGGCCGACGCTCTATCCACTGAGCCAAACTGGTTTAGGCAAAACCATTTATAAAGGATTAAAATTAATTCACAGATGAAAAGTATAGTTAATGAATACTAAAACAAAAGTTAAAAATGAATGCAAATCACAAAAAGTAGGAGGCAAGGAAATACACATTAGTAGAAGAGACACTATATTAGAAGGTACTATCAACCACATATTTGGCAATGGATTTTTAATTTTTAATACGTTTTATTGATTTTTATAGAGAGAGGAAGGGAGAGGGCCAGATAGAAACATTGATGAGAGAGAAGCATAATTGATTGCTTAACTCCTGTAAGTCCCCTACTGGGGATTGAACCTGCCCCTGAGCATGTGCCCTGAGTGGAAATTGAACCAGTGACCTCTTGGTTCCTGGGTCGATGCTCAACCACTTAGACACACAGGCTGGGCTGGAGAAGGATTTTTAGATGCACACCAAAATCACAAGCCAAAACAAAAACAAAAACAAAATAGATATATTAAAGATCAAAATTAAAAACTTTTGTACATCAAAGGACATTATCAAGAAGATAAAAAACAACCTATAGGATGGGAGAAAATCTTTGCAAATAAGATATCAAATAATACTATCATATTCAGAATATAGAAGAAACTCTTGTTATTTAACAACAAAATGTTAAGCAGCCCCAATTTTAAAATGGGAAAAGGACTTTAATAGATTTCTTCAAAGAAAGTATAAAAATATTCAATAAGCACATTAACAGAAACTTAATACAGATATTAGATATTAAAGATATATAAATCAAAAACTACAATGAGATCCCACTTCACACCCACTGGGATGACTATAACTAAAAATGGAAATAAGTGTTGGTGAATATGTGAAGACACTGGAATAATCATTCATTGCTTATGAAAATGTAGTGGTTTGGCTACTGTGGAAATCAGTGTGACTATTTCTCTAGCAGTTAAATATAGAAATAACAGCTGACCCAAGGATTACATTCCCATGTGTATCAACAAAAGAATTGAAAACAGATATGAAAACAAAAACTCTTACATGAATTCACAATAAACAAAGGTGGAATCAAACTAAATGCATATTAGTGGATAAATGGATAAACTAAATATTGTATATGCAACTAAAGGTAATTATTCAGCCATCAAAAGGATTCAGGTACTTTCATACATGTAATAATATGGATGAACCTCCAAAACATTACACTAAATTAAAGAAGCCAGACACAAAATGCCATATATTGAATGATTCCTTTTATATGAAATGTCCAGAATGTGTAAATACATAGGTTCAGAAAGCACACTAACATTTTTCAGGAATTTAGGGGAGAAGATTGATGGCTTAATAGGTACAGGGTTTCCTTTAGGGTGATAAAAATACTTTGGGCCTGCCCAGGGTGGTTCAGTGGTTGATCATCCACCTATGAACCAAGAAGTCATGGTTTGATTCCCTGTCAGGGAAGGGCTCAATTCCTGCAATGAGGGCTGGAATGTCAGTGTGGGACATGCAGGAGACAGCCAATCAATGATTCTTTCTCATCATTGATTTTTTTTTTTTTTTTTTTTACAGAGAGGAAGGGAGAGGGATTGAGAGTTAGAAACATAAATGACAGAGAAACATTGATCAGCTGCCTCCTGCTCACCTTCTACGGGGGATGTGCCCACAACCAAGGTATATGCCCTTGACCAGAATCGAACCTGGGATCCTTCAGTCCACAAGCCAATGCTGTATTTACTGAGCCAAACCGGTAAGGGTTAATCATTGATGTTTCTATCTCTCCCTCTCCCTTCTTCTCTGAAATCAATTAAAAAATAAATATATCCTATATAATAAAGAGGCACTATGCAAATTGACCCTCACTCCCTCACATCACTAGATGGCCACTCCATGTCATCACAAGATGGCCGCCCTCACATAATCACAAGATGGCCACCAAAAGATGGCTGCCGAATGTCATCACAAGATGCTTGCCACAAGATGGCCGCCCCCATGTCATCACAAGATGGCCACCCCACGTCATCACAAGATGGCCACCACAAGATGGCCACTCCCAACATTGTCACAAGGTGGCTGGCAGGGGAGAACAGTTGGGGGGGACCAGGCCTGTAGGAGAGGGCAGTTGGGGGGGACTGGGTTGTTAGGGGAGCAGTTAGGTGTCAATCATGCCAGCAGGGGAGTGGATAGGAGGCTATCAAGCTGGCAGGAAGAGTGGTTAGGGGCAATCAGGCAGCCAGGCAGGCAAGTGGTTAGGAGCCAGCAGTCTCAGTTTATGAGATGACTGTCTGACTGCCGGATCAGTCCTACACAAGCAGTCAGACATCCCCCAAGGGGTCCCAGATTGGAGAGGGTGCAGGCTGGGCTGAGGGACACTGCCCTAGTGAATGAATTCCATACACCAGGCCTCCACTGTATATATTCTTATCTAATAATAGACAAACATGTAAATTGGCCATACCTCTGCTACACTGAGAGCCAGTCAGAGTGAGAATGCAAATTAATCTAAGAAAGATGGTGGGTTAATTTGCATATGCAGGTCCAGAGAGGCCAGGAGGGATAGGACACCTGCTATGAGGGGGTGGGGCGGCAGCAGAGGCAGCTACGAGAGTGGTGCTGCGGACAGATGTGAGGACTTGCTGGCTCCTGGGTGGCTGGAAGTTAAGCCAGGGGAAGGAAGGCCTATTCTTGCACAAATATTGTGTAACAAACCCCTCTAGTGTGTGTGTGTGTGTGTGTGTGTGTGTGTGTGTGCACGCGTGTATATGTAAAATATTGGTAATAGTTGTTGATGTGTTAGATTCTACTCCATTATCACTTTAAATGATTAATTTTATGTTGTGTAATATTAACACATTACAAAAAAAAAAAAAGCAGCTAGAATTTCCAGAAGAAATTAGTAAACCTACAAAGTAGGCTATTTTAACACATTTGGCCTTAAAGTGATCATTCAAGGAGCCTGAACATTAATACGGATATAGAGTACTTGAACATTAAAATTAGTAGGCTTGAATTAATGGATATTTAGAGAATCATTCACCCAATAAATTCAGGACATCAGCCCTAACTGGGTTGGCTCAGTGGACAGAGTGTCAGTCTGTGGTCTGAAGGATCCCAAATTTGATTCCTGTCAAGGATCCATGCCTGGGCTGTGGGCTGGATCCCCAGTAGGGTGAATGCAGGAAGCAGTTGATCAGTGATCCTCTCTAAACATTGATGTTTTCTATCTCTCCCTTTCCCTTCCTCTCTGAAATAATATATGTGTGTGTGTGTGTGTGTGTGTGTGTGTGTGTGTGTGTATGTATGTATGTATATATGTATATATATGCATATATATTTTAAAAAGCATATATCTATTCTTTTTGACTTCACAGGGGACATTTATAAAGATTGATGACTTCTTACTTTACAAAGAACGTCCCCAAAAATTAAAAAAATCAATATAAACACCACTTTCTCTAATATATATAGAAATGACAGCATATTGAGAAACAAATGACACTGAAAGTACTACCTGCCAAACTTGTGGGATTCAGATTAAGAGGCCCTTAGAGGTATATTCACAACTTTTAATGCATTTATTTAAAAAACATAGAAAATGAAAATTAATGAGTTTTTAATTTAAATATATTCCTTCATTTATTTCTTCAAAAATCCTAAATATATTTATTTTTAAAGATTCTTTTAGATTGTTTATTAGCTTTATTTATTCTATAATGAATTAATACTCATTTTTGTGTGTGGCTTCACTTAAGTTTTTAATAAATTTTAAAATTTTGGATTACAATCTTTCATGGTGTTCTCTCTCTCTCTCTCTCTCTCTCTCTCTCCTTCTCCCCCTGCCTTCCACTCTTTCTCTCTCTAAAAATCAATGGAAAAAAATACCCTTAATGAGGATTAAAAAAAATTAAGAAGAGAGTTACTATATGATCCAGTAATCAGTAATCTCTTTTCTGGGTATTTACTCCATCCAGAAAATTTAAAAACATTTATTGATATATATATATATATATATATATATATATATATATATATATATCCCTATGTTCATTGCAGTATTATTCATGGTAACCAAGACATGGAAACAATCTAAGTGCCCTTCAATAGGTGACTGGATGAAAATATATACAATGAAATACTACTAAGCCATAAGAAACTAAGAAATACTGCCATTTGTGATAACAACAAAACAAAAAACAACAAACCACCAAGCCTTCATATGCTTTTATGGACTCCAGTCTAGTACCAGATAATGTATTCTCAGTATAGGTCTCCTGCCCTTAAATGATTTTTGGGAGATCACCAAGGGAAGTCAAAAAGTTATATGTGTGTTTTTCTCATTCTTAAACACTCAACCTTTAATTATAATCCTATGAATGAGTCCACGGGAGCATTTTTTAAAGAAAACTTATATATTAAAAAATGGACAGCACCAACATGACCCAGATTTTCCAGCTGGTAGTTGATTTCCATCTTAATTTAATCTAAGACACTTCTATGATATTCACAAGAGCCTAGCAACTGTCCCCTCTGCTTTTGAACCCAAAGCTCAGAAAACCTGTAGCTTCAGTTTGACACCAATTTTCATTTCTATTTCATTTATTTTCCACAGAAAGACTTATTGTTTTTGACATCAACTATGTAGTTGATTTGCCTCATGTTATATTTTAACTCTCAATGCTCTGGGTTCAACTAAAGAGGGGCTGTTCATAATGTGAAACTTCTAGGGCTATCTTGATCATAATTCAATCCATTTTTACATATATAGAATACACAATAAATGAACAATGACAAAGAACTTAATTTTCCTTTTTGCAAGTGGGGATACAGACAGGTAATGCAATTAGAAAAATACTGTCATTCTAGATTCATATGCATTATATACTTATTGAACCCTTATAATGCACCAAGTGCTGCATTAGATGTTATAGAAAGTAGACAAATATTACTGATATAACTATACCCTAAAAGAATTTACAGTTGAATAAAGTCTAAATCTATCACTATTTCTATCCTCTTGGTTACAAAATTGGTTATTGGTTATTGTCAAAAAGTGGCCCAAGGAAGAAGAGATCTACTTCATATAATTCACCTATAAAACAAAGCAGGTCTCCTTGTCAATGGCCCCTGTGAATATTTGATCAGAAGTAAGTAGTTTCAAGTATTTAAATATTATTTAGCTGTAACAAGTAACACTATAACAGCTTAAAGTATATTTTAGTTATATCAAGGCTGAGATGACAGTTTCCAAATTCATTAAGTGTAAACATTTAAGACACATGTTGGGCACTTGTCTGAAGCCATCAACGGGTCTTGTGTTACTTGTACTCAGTAAATGAAACTTTTGGAAGTTTGAAAGGTAAAAATAGCATGACTGTGACAGACTAAACTGAGTAGAATCTGGGACTAAATCTAGAGTTGGTATCTTCATTTGAAAAATATTTTTGAATTAGAAATAACTTTACTGTCTCATATTTAAAGAACACAAATACCAATTACTTTACAACCTTGCAGAGCAAAATATAAGATTGTCATATTATTATTTCCAATAGTTAGTAGGCCAACATTTTAATATCATTGTTTTATTTTAAAGTACAGGTTTTCTCTGATGAGCCACACACATATTTTGACTCTTTTCTTCAGAATCAGATTATTTAGTTTCAAATTATCTTGTGGAAGTCACTTAATCTATTTAGGTTTATTTTTCCTCCTCTATAAAAGAGGAATAATCAGAGTACCTTTTCAAATGGCCATTGTGAAGGTGAAATGTTAAGTCCTTACTACAGTGTCTGGAACATGCTGATAAGTTTATTGCAGCATTATTTACATACAATAGTCAAACTATGGAAATGACCCAAGATCCTATTGGTAGATGACTGGATAAAAAAGCAGTGGTACATACACTAATATACAATGGAATATTACTTGGCCATAAATATAATGAAATATTTCCATCTGCAACAACATGGATAGATCTTGAGGGTATATGCTGAGTGAAAGAAGTCAGACAGAGAAAGACAAATGACATATGATTTCACTCATATATGGAATCTAATGAACAAAATAAATAAAGCAAAACAGAAGTAGACTCATAGATACAGAGAACAAACTGATGGTTGCCAGAAGGGAGTGGGTAGGGACTGGATGAAAAATATATTAAGAAGTACAAACTGATAGTTACAAAATAGTCACAGGAATGTAAAGTACAGAATATGAAATAAATAATATTGTAATAACTATGTATGGTGCCAGGTGGGTACTGGACTAAATGGGAGGGTCACTTTATAAAGTATATGATTATCTAATCGCTATGCTATACACCTGAAACTAATACAAAATAATGTTAAATGTCAACTGTAATTAAAAGATAAACAAAAAAATTATTGAAACATATTAACACCAAACATTTGCCTTTTTGTACACAGGGTGCTATCTTGTGTTACCTCAATGTCACCAAATATTCAAATAATCTAACTAACTACATAGTCTCAATCGGGCTTCAGATTATGTTTTTTGCTCCCTTACTAGTGTGTATCTAGAAAGATAATTCATTTATCATGCTAAGGTTCATATAAACATCTGGTTTCATAACAATTCTGGGTATAAGATAATTATGCCAACTTGTTAAGTTGCTATCAATCTCTTGAGAACTTTATTCTATCAGTATGAAAACGCCCTGGGCAATAAGTATATTGAGTTTATTGTTTTCTTCTGAGGTTTCCTTCTTGTGATTTCTTTAATTTTTCATATTCTTTTCCCTTCCAATTTCTATAATATTCATATAATAAATTGTGATCCACAGAGCTTTTAATTTTCAGAAACCCATATGTAATTGATTGTACAACTAAAATTAGAACCCAGTTAACTGGGTTATTTAGAGGATGGATCAAAGGGAAACAATAAAATATATTTTATTTGGCTTTCCATGTCTAGTCATATATATATATAAAACGCTAATATGCAAATAGACCTTACAGAAGAACAACTGAACAACCAAATAACTGGTCGCTATAATGTGTGCTGATCACCAAGGGTGTGTGCAGAATATGGCAGGTGTCAGCAGCAGGCGGCAGAGTGTGATACATGGCAGGCATCAGCTGCAGCAGGACAATGGAGCAGATGAGCAGGGGCAGCAGACCAAGGCAGGGTGCCAGTCAGTGTCATCAGAGCAAGCCTCTGGTGGATAGCTTGGCACTATAGACAGGAGAGTGGCAGCTGCCAGCCTTGATTGCCCCTCTGGGATTCTCCACCTCCCCTTACTCCTGAGGTACAATTGGGGCTGGCAGCCACCTCTCACACCCACTGCTGGTGATGGCCCCCCTCACACCCGTTGCTGACACCCAGTGCCAGTCTCAATTGCTTGGTGCCATCAGCAGGTGGGAGCATCAGCTGCAGATCCCAATCACTTCTGAGGACTTCTCCACCTCCCCTTTCTCCTGAGGGGCTATCAGGGCAGCAATCACTGCTCTCACCCACTGATGGTGCCATCCCCACTAGTACCTGCTGCTGGCACTGGCCCCTATCACTCCACCCCATCAGCAGGCCCAAGTGGAGCCCGCTCAGTTAGCATGTGGAGCGGTGGTGGTGGCAGAGGGAGTTAGGGGGACTTAGGGTCACAGAGAGAAGGGCCAGATCGGGACACAGAGGATAGGCTAAGACCTGCCCCTGTGCCCACCACAGCCTCATGGCCCACAATTCCTTTCAAGTTGCACAAAGTCATGCAGTGGACCCCTAGTATATAATAAAAGACTAATATACAAATTGTCCTCAAGGGCAAGGGTTTGACCAACCTGGAGTTAGATATGCACTGACCAGCAAAGGGCAGCGTGGACCATGGTGGGTGTTGGTGATGCAGTGCTGGCAGCAGGTGACAGTGGAGGTGCTACCAGCCCTCATGGACCCTGAGAAGAGGGAACTTTGGTGGGATGGTGAAACAGATGATGACAGATGGTGACCAGCTGTGGCTGGGGGTGGGTGGTGTAGTGAGCGGCAGCACTAGGCCAAGGCGGGTATGAGCAGAGGCCCTGATAACCCTGACAGTTGCCCCACAGATCAACCCAGATTGCTGGCCAGGCCTAGGGACTTCACCTGTGCAAAAACTTTGTACACTGGGTCTCTAGTTTCTATATAAAAGTATAGGATTTTGATGCCAAATTTTACAGATTATTCTGACAAATTCTAAATCCCTTCAGGCTTTCAAATATATATATGAATCCAATCTCTATCTCTTTTTTCAGTAATTTTTTGCATCTACGTCTTTAATCATTTAGTTAAGTTTATTCCTAGGTATCTTAATTTTTTGTTGCGATGGTAAATGGGATTGCTTTTTTAGTCTCTCTTTCTGTAAGTTCACTATTGGTGTATAGAAATGCCATAGATTACTTGGCATTAATTTTGTATCCTGCTACATTGCCAAATTCATTTATTAAGTCTAATAATTTTTTGATGGGGGTCTTTAGGGTTTTTTATATATAGTATCATGCCATCTGTTTTACTTCTTTTCCAATTTATATGCTTGTTATTTCTTCTTGTTGTCTGATAGCAATGGCTAGTATTTCCAGTACTATATCAAACAGGAGTGGTGAAAGAGGGAATTTCCGTCTTGTTCCTTCTTTTAGGGGAAATGACTTAAGTTTTTGTCCATTGAGTGTGATGCCGGCTGTGGGTTTACCATATATGGCTTTTATTATGTTGAGGTATGATCCTTCTATTCCCACCTTGAGAGTTTTTATCAATAAAGGGTGTTGGATTTTGTTAAATGCTTTTTCTGCATCAGTTGATATGACTGTGTAATTTTTCTCCCTCAATTTATTTATGTTATCTATCACATTTATTTATTTGTGGATATTGTACCATCCTAGCATCCTTGGGATAAATCCTGCTTGGTCATGGTGTATAATCTTTCTGATGTATTGCTGGATATGATATGCTAGAATTTTGTTGAGGATTTTGGCATCTACCCTGTTTCCCTGAAAATAAGACAGTGTCTTATATTAATTTTTGCTCCCAAAGATGCACTAAGCCTTATTTTCAGGGGATGTCTTATTTTTCCATGAAGAAGAATACAGTACACATTTATTGTTAAATGAAAATAAAGGAAATTTATTACCTGTATATGGTATGGTAGTACGGTAGTTGTCAACACAAACCAGGCAAACTGTGAATCCTACAGTATCAATAATTTACTCATTTATTCAATGACTATCATGTCATCATCTTCTGGAACATCATCATAACAATCCAATTCCTGAATTTCCTTGTGAATTTCTTGTGACTCCATTTATTTCAGAATCAGTGGACCAAATCTCTCATGTTTAGCCTGGGGGGGCTTTATTTTCGGGGGATGCCTTATATTTCACTCAGAAGGAAACCTGTAAGTAGGTCTTATCTTCGGAGGATGTCTTATTTTGGGGGAAACACAGTATGTTCATGAGGGATATTGGCCTGTAATTCTCTTTCATTGTGTTGTCTTTATCTGTTTTTTGTATTAGTGTGATCTGGCTTCATAGAATGAGCTTGGAAATGTTCCTTCCTCTTGAATCTTTTGGAATACTCTGAGAAGGATAGGTTTCAGTTCTTCCTTGAATGTTTGGTATAACTCCTCTGTGAAGCCATCTGGGCCTGAGCTTTTATTTGTTGGAAGCTTTTTGATGAATGTTTCAATTTCTTCCATAGTTATCGCCCTATTGAAATTTTTTAAATCTTCCTGATTGAGTTTTGGAAGGTTGTATTTTTCTAAGAATATGTCTATTTCCTCAAGTTTGTCTAGTTTGTTGGAATAGAGTTGTTCATAACATTTTTTTAACAATCCTTTGTATTTCTGTGGGCTCTGTTGTTATTTTGACTCTATCATTTTTTATTTTGTTTATTTAAGTCCTCCCTCTTATTCCTGGTGAGCCTGGCTTGGGGTTCATCAATCTTGTTTGTCCCTTCAAAGAACAAGATCTTACTTTCATTGATCTTTATGATTGTTTTTTTGCCTCTATGTTATTAATTTCTGTTTTAATCTTTATATCCTTCCTTCTGCTCACTCTGGGCTTTTCTTGTTGCTCTCTTTCTAATTCTTTGAGTTGTAGTGTTAGATGATTTGCTAACATTTTTTTTCTTCTTTTTTGAGGTAGGCCTGTAGAGCTATAAATTTCCCTCTCGGGACATCTTTCATTGTGTCCCATAGGTATTGGATTGTTGTGTTTTTATTGTCAGTTGTTTCCATAATGTTTTTAATTTCTACTTTGTTCTCATTGGTAACCCAATCAATATTTAATAACATGCTATTCAGCTTTCCAGTGTTTAAGTGTTTTGGATTATTTTAATTGTAGTTTATTTCTAATATTATGCCATTGTGGTCTGGAAAGACGCTTGATATGATTTGAATTTTCTTGACTTTGGAGAGAATTTGCTTGTGACCCAATATGTGGTCTATTTTTGAAAATGTCCCATGTGCACTTGAGAAGAACGTATATTCCACAGCTTTGGGGTGAAATGTTCTGAAGATGTCAATTAAGTCCATCTGATCTAGTGAGTTCATTTAGGATTGTTATCTTTGCTGATTTTTTTGTCTAGAGGATTTATCCATTGATGTCAATGGTGTATTATAGTCCTCTACGATGATCGTATTATTGACCATCTCTCTCTTGATATCTTACAGGATATTTTTTATGTGTTTAGGTTCTCCTGCATTGGTGCATATATGTTTATCAGGATTATATCCTCTTGTTGTATTGCTCTTTTTAGTATTATGAAGTGCCTTTCCTTTTCCCTTGTTATGGCCTTCACTTAGAGGTCTATTTTGTCAGATATAAGTATTGCTTCCCCAGCTTTTTTTTTTTTTTTTTTTTTCCATTTGCCTGAAAGATATTTTTCCATCCCTTCACTTTCAGTCTGTGTGAGTCCCTTGTTCTGAGGTGGGTCTCTTGTAGACAGCATAAATATGGGTCATGTTTTTTCATCCATTCAGCCACTGGATATCTTTTGATTGGAGCATTTAGTCCATTTACATTTAAAGTTATTATTGAAAGGTACTTCTTTGTAGCCATTTTTATTTTTGAGGCTGTGTTCCTTGTTTCCTTTTTGTTTCTTCTTTTTATAACATTTCCTTTAGCATTTCTTGCATTACTGTCTTGGTAGTGATAAACTCCATTAGCCTTTTTTTTTGTCTGTGAAGCTCCTGATTTCCCCTTCAATTTTGATTGATAGTCTCACTGGATAGAGTATTACTGGATGCAGTCCCTTGCTCTGCATCACTTTGTATATCTCCTTTCATTCCGTTCTAGCTTGATGTGTTTTAGTTCAGAAATCATTTGATAATCTGATGAGGGATCCTTTGTAGGTAACATTTTGTCTCTCCCTTGCAGCCTTTAAGATTCTCTATTTGTCAATAATATTTGCCAATATAATTATGGCATGTCTTGGTGATACAAATGATGAGACTTCTTTAGTTTGGAAATATTGAGTGAGAGTAAAATCTGTAGAATCAAGACAAGGAGTGCTAGAACCAGATGGTCCTTTTGACTAGGAACAGGTACATTTAGGACAAAAAAAGAAATCATACTTTAGAAAAGATGTACATTTATGGAGGTTATTTCAAAATTAATTTAAATTAAAATAAAATTGAGATAATGCCTGAATCAGTCACATCATACGTAATGATCATGTTCTTTTAATAGCCTACCTGTAATAATTTTTTTCCTAATGTTAAAGGTGATGGAGCATATATTGCATTCTTCATTTCTTATAATAGAAACATATCAAGCATCACAATCTTTTCATCTGGCATTTCAGGCAACCACGATCACGTGAAGGAACTTTTTCTATCATTAATTTATAGTGTATTCCTTCTAGGAAAAGACAGTGTCTTTGCTTTGTCTCTTAGTGTGATGCCTGAGACATTTGCTCAATGAAAATATTATGGTAAATATCAGGGAGATTATTTGAATCTTAAAGTAAATCTATTCAGTCTATTTTTTTTGGTCTACCATTCTGTATGTAATACCTTTTCTTTCTTTATTGAGTAAAATAAAAATGAATTTACAAAATTTCCTGCTCCAACATCTATAAATTTATGGCATCTGCCATAAAATCATTCCCTACAAACTCAGAAGAAGAGGTGATCTTTCTGGTCACTACCTCTGCCTTTGATTTTGTTTTTATCCTCTCTTATTTTCTCCATTATTCAGTTATTTCCTCTGTCTCGTGTGTTTACTTCTCTCATTCTATTTGCACTATTTCCAAAATTTATAGCTAAGATAATCTCCCATGAAAATGAAAACAGATTAGTCCCCCTTTGTCACCCTTCCTCCCACCATTCCTCCTTTCTGGCAACCATAAAAATGTTCCTAGTGACTATGAGGGAATGCAGTAAATGATATTGTAATAACTATGTGTGGCATTAGATGAGTACTGGACTTATAAAGGTGATCACTTAATATGTGATGTAAATCTCTAATAACTATGTTGTATACCTGAAACTAATATAAGGTGGGGGGAAAGTAGTTTTACAGTTGTGAATATGCAAAATACAGTTTATTCTTGTACTATTGGTTATTAAATACTGTATTATTTTTATATGAACAACTGTAAACCTACTGTTGCCCCATCCTCTACATAATATTGTCTGTCAACTATAATTGAAATATAAAAATACATTTTAAAAGAAAATAAATAAAACAAAATAAAGAACATTAAAACCTCAAATCTTTCCCACTTTGTCTGCTCTAATTACTTCTGTCTCACCTCCTCTTTATAAACTGGAGGATAAGAATATCCTGCACTAAACTTTATTTTTTTAATCATTACCAAAGGATATGTTTTTATTGACTTTTGTTTTAGAGAGAGATATCAATATGAGACAGAAGCATCTATCAGTTGCCACCCAATTTAAAAAATATATATTTTATTGATTTTCTTACAGAGAGTAAGGGAAAGAGATAAAGAGCTAGAAACGTCGATGAAAGAGAAACATTGACCAGCTGCCTCTTGCACACCCCCTACCGGGGATGTGCCCACAACCAAGGTACATGCCCTTGACTGGAATCAAACCTGGGACCTTTCAGTCTGCAGACTGATGTTCTACCGCTGAGCCAAACCGGTTTCAACTCCACCCAATATTTTGATGTTTGGGATGACACTCCAACTTGTGGAGCCAGTCAGGGCCTGCACTAAGCTTTCTTAAACCAGAAAAGATAAATAGGTTTCAGAAGTACATGAAACCCTTGAAATGGAGAAAATTATTTTAAGTCTGTTTGCATATACCGTTCTGGAAAGAAGGTCTATAGCCTTCATAAGATTCCCAGAGAACTCCCACTTATTATTCATTCTAGTGCAATCAGGTTTTTGCTTGCAATAAGAAGTCTGTTTCTCTCAAACCACTGAAAGTTTGATTACAAAGGTCATTATTAGTGATCCTTAATTGACTTCTTTCATTTTTAGGACCAATCACTATAAACTGGCAGTAGGACATCCTTCGAGGTGTCCCAGATTGAAGAGGGTGCAGGTCTGGCTGAGGGACACCCCCCCCCCTTTGCACAAATTTCATGCACCAGGCCTCTAGATTAAAAATAAAAGTGAATCCCTGCCCGGCTTGTCTCCATGGATAGAGCGTCAGCCTGTAGATGAGAGGACCCGAGTTCGATTCCAGCCAAGGGCACATACCTGGGTTGTTAGCTTGATCTCCAGTGGGGGCATGCAGCAGGCAGCTGGTCAATGATTCTCTCTGATCATTGATGTTTCTATCTCTCTCTTCTTCTCCCTTCCTCTCTGAAATCAATAAAGAAATATATTTAAAATAAATAGGCTGCTCCTGTGAGATTTAACTTTCCTTCACTTACACACACACACCACACACATCATTTCATACACTCACTAACTCACTTCCTTTCCCTCAGCTCCATCCTGCCAGCTGCCATCTTTTTCTTTTTAACATACTTTAGCTCATGGCAGCATTTTACTCTACTCAATACTTTCTTGTTTTGAAACACTATTCACATTTATTTATTTATTTATTTTTATTTATTGATTGATTAAGGTATCACATAATTGTCCTCATCCCCCATTCCCATCCCAAATTCCTCCCCACCTATGCCCCCACCCCCCTGTTGTACTTATTTGCATGCATACAAGACATTTCGTTGATCTCTCCCCCATTCCCCCACTCTCCCCTCCCTTTCCTCTGAGATTTGACAGTCTTATTAATGCTTCCCTGTCCCTGGGTATGTTTTTGTTCATCAGTTTAATGTTCATTATTTCCCCTAAATGCATGATCATGTGATACAAGAAATATACTTATAAGAACCGAAAATGAGACAAGCCATAATGGTTATGCTGAGAGGCAAATGAATCAGTCTGTAGTGAGTTTCTTTCTCAGCCAACAGTTCTTTTGAGTCCCAGTTTCAATGTCAAACAGTTCTTTTGTGTATATATCAGCAATGATATTTCAGTTCTGGATGGTGGACAAATGGTGGTGATGCAGGTCCGACCATCTCTGGTGTCTACTAGTATGACAAGGCATCGTCAGTGTCTTCCATCTCTGGACTGTTTCTTTTCTGTTTTCATGGCTGGAGCAGTCCTATAAATTCCTCTCTGTTTCAGAAATCCACATGGTCTTGGAGTTGTTTTCTGAAAATAAACAAACATTCTCAACCAAAAATTAATAAAGGAATATTTTCTATAAATTTTACTTGGGATCCTTTTTCATTTTTTGCCCAAATGATTTTGCCCATTTTTTTTTTTTTTTGATACCATGTGTGTTTTTCATGGGTGTCTTTCAATTAGCATTACAAATAAAAGTTAATTTTCTAAAGTAAAATTTTCCCATATGTAATTTACTTACAGGATATTTTTCTTTACATGATATTCTTCTACTATACCCCCCTTTTTTCAGAAGGGTTTGGTTTTATTTCTTTATTGATTAAAGTATCACATATTTGTCCTCAACCCCCCATTCCAATCTCCCACCCCTACCCACTCATGCCCCCACCACTCTATTGTCCTTGACCACTGGTTAGGCTCATATATATGCACATAAGTAATTTTGGTTGATCTCTCCCTTTTATCCCCACTCTCCCTCTGAGGTCCAACAGTCTGTATCCTCCCTTTTTATGTAAATATTAGAAGGCTTTTGGAAATTTTATAATGTAGTCTTGATAGCTTTTATTTTTTATTTTATTTTTTTAATTACAACCGTTTCTCCCTTTTCCCCCCCATAGCTCCCTCCCACCTGGTTCCCATCCCACCCTCTGCCCTTACCTTCCCCCTCCCCCCCAGCCATTGTCCTCATCCACAGGTGTAAAATTTTAATCCAAATCTCTTCCTGCACCCCCACATCCCTTTCCTCCTAATAATTATCAATTTACTCCCTTTCTTTGCCCCTGATTCTATTATATTCACCAGTTTATTCTGTTCCTCAGATTTTTAATTAACTTGAATTTTAGGTTCGCATGTTGACATATATGCATTTGTTGATCATAATTTTTATCTTTTTTTCTTCTTCTTACTCTTCTTAAATAATACCTTTCAGTATTTCATATAATACTGGTTTGGTGGTGATGATAACTTTTAAATTTATATTTTTTTGTGTGCTAAAATGTGACTGCTTTAGGTTCATTACATGTTATGCAATTTTACCATGAGATGAACTACCAATAAAAATTTTAGTTAACACTTTAGGAACAGCTTTTTCTACAGTACAATCAACTTTTCTAGAATATTTGCTTATTTCATTTAGCCACTTTAAATTATTCTGAAAACTTTACTATTCTACTGTCAAACTCAACACTCTAACAACAATCTTATTTTACCCTGTATATATTAGTGGAAAAGATTATTTGATTTCTTGAATAGGCTCTGAGCATTCCTGGTACTAGGCTTGATTTAGATATAAAAAACCTACTTCCCCACACCATGTGTACAAAGTAACTCAAACAAGTCTTGTTGTAGTGAGAGAGCAACTGCTGTCAGCCAACTCTCTGTTATCTGGGACCAGATTTGAGCTTGCATGGGAAGTGAAGCAGCCATGGGGGCAGGAGACCTCCCGCAGAAGGGGTGAAGGTTCAGGCCCCTGCAAATTTGGGGGTTAAGTCTCTGTGTCCCACCTCTGTTGACCCCCAAGTTCTCTCCTGATGGCCCCTCTGAGACTGTGCCTGTCTTAGGTTGTTCCTTCCCTGAGGAATCTTACCCGTCTCTGGCTAACCAGCCATTCTCCGGGGTGAAGCAGAGTGATGTGAGGTTCGGTTATGTCACCTTGGTAGCCTATACCCCCGTGGCCTCCAAACCCAGCACCTATCTTGGGATCTGCTCACCTGCTGATGAGGGCCCGGTACTGACCACATATCTTGGGGAAACCAGGTTTCTTCTCCAGGGAGGGCCCAGCACACCCCACTGGGCGAGAGACAGATCCATTGTACCAGCCACCATGAGGATTCTAAACTGGCAGTTGGACATCTCTCTCGCAATCCAGGACTGCTGGCTCCTAACCACTCACCTACCTACCTGCCTGCCTGATTGCCCCTAACCACCCCTCCTGCTGGCCTTCTCATCCCCAAATACCCCTCTTGTGCCAGTGTATTCACCCCCAATTGCCACTCCTGCTGGTCTGCTTGCTCCCATCTCCCTTCCCCACTGGCCTGCTTGCCACCAACTGCCCCCCTGCTGGCCTGCTCACTCTAAACTGCCCTTCCCCTTCCCTAGTTGTCCTGATTACCTCCAACTGATCCCTGCCAATGGCCTGCTCACCCCAACTGACCCCTTGCTGGTTTGCTTATCCCCAACAGCCTTGCCCCCTACCAGCCTGATCACCCACAAATGCCCTTCTCTCTTGGCCTCTAACCAACTCTACCTCAACCCTGAAACCATGGCTTTCTCAAGAAGAATGTCCAGAAGGTCTCCTGGAAGGTCTCCCATTCTAATTAGCATAGTACCCTTTAATTAATATAGATTTAGGCCTGGTTCATGGGTGGGGGCTAGCTAGTTTGCCCTGAAGAGTGTCCCAGATCAAGTTGGGGGTTCCACTGGGATGTGGGACAGCCTGGGTGAGGGGCCTGTAGTGGTTTTCAGGCTGGTAATTCCCCCATGGGGTGAGGGTCCCCACTGGGAGTGTGTAGCCAGCCTGGGTGAGAGGCTGAGGGCTGTTTTCTGGCTTGTCACACTCCCTTCAAGGTGTGGGACCCTGCTGGGTTGCCTGGCCAACCTTGGTGAGGTGCTAATGGCTGTTTGCAGGCTGGCCATGCCCCCCAGCAGGGACCCTCACTCCATGGGAGTGTGGCCAGTCTGAGTGAGGAGCTGAGGGCAGTTTTCAGGCTAGCAATGCCCCGCAGTGATCCAGGATCCCAGCCCCATCTTTTTTCTTTTTCTTTTTCTTTCTCCAGTGCCTCCTTGAGCAGAGGCCAGGGTCAGCTGGAAACAGGTACCTGACATTTATTTATCTTCTATAATTAAAACTTTATAGCATTGAGTGGGGAGGCCAGAGCTGGCCAGGGAAGGTAGAAAGCTTGGCTTCTTCCATCAGTGGGGGCAACCCAAGCCTCCTGCTCACTGCAGCTCCATGGCTGCCACCATCTTTGTTGGGTTGATTTGCATACTCACTCCTGCTTGGCTGGTGGGAGTAGCAGAGGGATTGTCAATTTGCATGTTTCTCTTTTATTAGTGTAGATGATCTGTGTCCTGCATGTGCTCTCAAGCTGGAAATCCCAGTAGGGGAGCTGAGGCTCTAGTGAGGGTCAGGTCTATTACTTACTATGGTGCTGCCAGTGAGCTTGCAGGGAGGGGGATAGGCTCTTTGACTCACAGAAATCTGCTGCTAGGATGTCTGGATTCTTGTCTGTTGGTCTGAAGCTGTGGTCGCAGTTCTCTGTCCAAGTGGCTACAGAGTCCTGGTTTGTGTCTGAGGCCAGGATCCTAGTCTCAAGATGGCATGGTCTCTATGCCCACACTGACAGCCCAGAAGTTTGCTTTGTGCATGGGGCTCTGCCTTGTTTGGCAGCTCCTTGAAGGGTCTGCAGAATCTAACTGTTCCTAGCTCATATATACACACACACCATACACGTCTACACTCTCCTCTATGGGTTCCTCACTCTATTATGCTCTCTTCCTCCCTACCTTCCTGCCAGTTGCCATCTTGATCTGTTGCTTTAAGTTTAAACTTGAGACTGAATTCATTTTATTAGATACTTGAAGTGGAAAGTGATCCAAAACTGGGGTATTATATGTAGTCCGTGTGTATGTTGAAACAAAAAATTAAAGAAAAATAATGAAGCCAACATTTGGAAAGATGGGACACTGCAGAATCCCTAGTACCTGATAGGTGGCTAAATTTTCAGTCATTTGTTCTTTATTATCACTGTATCCTTATAACAAATACTCTCTTGTTAACTTTGGGAAGATCCTGTCCTTGCTACCAAATTGTCACTAATGTTTTACTTTAAATGCTGGATTATGGAAGTTTACTTCTTACCCCATGGGGTGAGGGTCCATTGTACCAGCCACAATGAGGATTCTAAACTGGCAGTTGGACATCTCTCTCGCAATCCAGGACTGCTGGCTCCTAACCACTCACCTACCTACCTGCCTTCCTGATTGCCCCTAACCACTCCTCCTGCTGGCCTTCTCATCCCCAAATACCCCTCTTGTGCCAGTGTATTCACCCCCAATTGCCACTCCTGCTGGTCTGCTTGCTCCCATCTCCCTTCCCCACTGGCCTGCTTGCCACCAACTTCCCCCCTGCTGGCCTGCTCACTCTAAACTTTATCTAAATATGCTTCCTGGGTATCCATCCTCTCCCATTGCTTTAGTTACCACATGTGATTATGACTGTTAAGTCTCTATATTCAGCCAAGACATATCCTCAGCTTCAACTGCTTTTTATTTTCCCCCTCAATGATCCAGTTCCTTCAAACTCATCATATCTAAAGTCTCATCATTATTTCTCCCCTCTACCTGTACTGAACAACTCACAGATAATTGAACATTAGATGCCTTTTCAATAACCTCTGCCTTTACTCATGATGCTTCCTCTACCTAGAATATTCTACCTTTCACTAAACCTCATGTTCTAGTGTAATCATTCAATAAACACTTTCCAGATCACTTTCTCTATGTTAATTTGGTTGTACATAATTCCTCATTATAGAATTTACATTATCTCCATTCCATTTTGTTTTATATCAAACTATTTTAGCATATACTGGTAGTTACACTTCTCTCTCTCTCTCTCTCTCTCTCTCTCTCTCTCTCTCTCTCTCTCTCTCTCTCCATATATATATATATATATATATATATATATATATATATATAATCTATATCTATCTATCTATCTATCTATCTATCTATCTATCTATCTATCTATCATCTATATTCACAGCCAGGGTCATAACATCCAAAATGACCAAAGTCTTGACTGAACACCAGGCTGTGTGCACAGCAGGTGAGCAGGATAAACTGCTGACCTCTTGGAGAGAGAGAGAGAGGCAGCGCTGATCAGCAGTAGCTGCAGCTGCTGTTGAGGCCTGGAGAGAGAAACAGGGTGATTAGACCCTGCTTCTCTCTCCAGACTTCACCAGAAGCCAAGCCTCTCTCTCTCTCCCAGAGGTCAGCAGTTCAGCCTGCTTGCCAGCAGCCTGGGGTGGCTGCCGATGAGTCCCACCTCTATTATCTGGCCCAGAGATAGGCCCGAAGATGCTGACTGGCATAGAAAACAACCAATCAGAACCAATCCTGGGTGAATTGTGAGGAGCCAATGGCTGTCTAGGAGGCAGAGCTTTTAACACTGACTAGCATAGAAACTGACCAATTAGAACCAAATCTGAGTAAACTATGAAGAGCCAATGGCTGCCTAGGAAGCAGAGCGTTTGATGCTAACTGGCATAGAAACTGACCAATCAAAACCTATTCTGACTGAACTGCGAAGGCTAAACCTAAGGTGGGGGTTGAGGAGGGGTTTCAGGGCAAATGCTGTTTGGAGTAAGGTGTAAGAAAGTGATTAAAATTTTTAATGACTGGTTTGGCAATATAGTACATATAGCTGGCTCTCAGGCCAGATATAGGGATTATGTGTTTTTGTCTGCCAAGAGCACCTCCTCCTGCTGAAAAAGCCCCCCCCCCTTCATTGTAAGCAATTCTATCCTATATAATCTATCTATAATAATAAAAGGGTAATCTGCTTATTATACTGGGTCTACTGGCAATCTTTCAGATGTCTGACTTCCTTCCAGATAAAGCCATGATGGTGGGGGCTAAGGCAGAACCATTTAGGGGTGATTAGGCTTGCAGGAGAGAGCAATTGGGGGAGATTAGGCTCGCAAGGGAGGGCAGTTGGGGGCAACAAGGCCAGCAAGGGAGGACAGTTGGGGGAAGATCAGGCCTGCAGGGGAGGGCAGTTAGGGGAAATCAGCCAGGCAGAGGTAGTTAGGGGCAATCAGGCCAGCAGGGGAGAGCCATTAAGGGAGAGATCAGGCTGGCAGGGGAGGGCAGTTAGGGGCAATCAGGCAGGCAGGCAGAGGCAGTTAGGGGAGATCAGGCAGGCAGGCATAGAGGTTATGGGCGATCAGGCAGGTTGGGAGACAAGGTAGAGGTGATCAGGCCAGAAGGTAGATGAGTTAGGGGTGATCAGGCAAGCAGGCAGGCAGAGGGGTTAGAGTCAATCAGACAGGCAGACAGGCCAGTGGTTAGGAGCTAGTTGTCCCAGATTGTGAGATAAATGACTCCAACTTTAGGCCTAATCCCTGTGGGGAAGAAATGTAAGAATGGTAAATAATTAAACAGGAATGAGGTAATAAGATAACATATTGCATTAATTTTGCTGGCCTTACTTTGTATTCAATAGCTGATGAAATCTTGGGTATTTAAGGTTATAAATATAATATATAAATATAATATACCTTAGGGATCAGGCCTAAAGTGACAGTCAGACATCCTCCAAAGGATCCCAGATTAGAGAGGGTGCAGGCTGGGCTAAGGAACCCTCCTTCATGCATGAATTTCATGCACTGGGCCTCTAGTGTGTTTATATTTATAGAAGTTCTCATTGATTAGCTGAAGTGAGGTATGAATATGTTATGTATATGAAGTTAAATTACATATTAATGCTTTTATTTACATTTGTAATAATGAATAAACCATATCTAGATGTTCAGACATATATGGGCATATTAAATTGAATATGAATTGAGATGAATGCAGTCACAGTAGGCCAATTTCAGAAAGAAAACTGACCCTAAGTGATAGCATCTCGCATGAGTCAAAAATAGACTCTGATTTCCAAAGGTGAGTAGTTGTTCTGGACACAGTTGAGACATTTTACCTAAACCTTCCAAAAAGAGAATTATGGCTTTCACTCAAACTTACTACAATTCTGACATTTAGTGTGTGTACACCTTGGAATAAATTAGTTTTTAAAAATTTTTAAAGCCCCAAATCTCTGAACCTAAGCAATTATGCTATCATATCTACTATTAGTATAACCTTGAAGGAAGTTGGGCGAGGATATCTTTCTACATAATTCTGGTGCAAGACTAGCAGACCTATGAAAGATAGGGGCATTAGCTTGAGTAACATTAGTGAGTATTCAACTCAATGTAAGGAGCAGCGGTTCAGACAGTAGACCAAAAGGAGTATTGTAACCATAGTTTAGAGAAAATTATCAGCTCTGAAGTAGTCTGAGTACTGGGATTTATAATTTATAATAGAATGGTGGCAAGAGTACAAGTATTGACCAGAACTGGCTTGGCTGCACAAATAGACTCTCTCTTGAATGTTCCTGAGATACTAGAAAATGGAAGAACTGTAAAAGTGGTAAATAATTAAACAGGAATGAGGTAATAACATATTGCATTGATTTTGCTGGCCTTATGTTATATTCAAGAGCTGATAAAATCTTGAATATTGAAGGTTATAAATATAATATTCCTCTTCTAAACAGTCATTGTCTTGAGAGTATGGAGCATGTATTATTTAATTTTGCATTATCCATGTGTAATAGTCTGTCTTATAATAGGAGATGCTAACAATGATTTAATAAAAATGAATGAATGAATGAATGAATGAATGAATATGGGAATGTTGGATGAACTCCAGGATGTCTAAAACAAATGTTGTTATAAGAAATATATTCACTACAGGTAGAAATATAAACTCTTTTGTTCTCACATCATAGGCATCCACAAAGAAATCACGGAAGAATGAAATGTCTATAAACAATTTCAGAGTGAGGAATGGAATTTTTAGTGAGAGACACCTAGGACATGCCATCTCACACCCTTCTTCATGCCAGAGAAGGAGAGAAAAAAATGACACATGGATTGACTATGTTCAGGCACTGACAACTGTCAGAGAGACAACTTGAACTATTTGCAAATTAAATCCTATAGTTACTGATGACAGTTGTTTGTCTCTGTTGGTTAAAAATACCATTTCAAAATCTACAATGTCTTCATTGTGCCTGAGGGTGCCATATTGTTAATTAGTGTGACTTTCTCTTATCTCTCCCAGAAGTTATATCTAATTTTATAATTTAAAAATATTAAACTAAAACAGATTTAAATAAAATACATTAATTCTTAATACAGCTATTTCAAGTACTTAACAGTGGTAGTAAATGATGAAACTTGATTCTGCAACAGAGCTTTATTTCAATCAAAAAGCATATTGCATGTCACAAAGGGAGGTAAAGATGCAAATATGCTTCTTCTATCACACTAATTTTTAAAAATATATTTTTATTGATTTCATAGAAGAAGGGAGAGGGAGAGAGAGATAGAAACATCACTGATGAGAGAAAATCATTGATTGACTGCCTCATGCACCCTCATGCTGGGGATCAAACCCACAACCCAGGCATGTGCCCTTGACTGGAATTGCATCCGGGAGCTTTCAGTCTGCAGGCCGGTGCTCTACTCACTGAGCCAAACCAGCTAGGGCCACACTGATTTTTATGCTTTCAGATTCCCATTGCCATAGAAGATTAACATCAAGTCCCTTTATACCAAAAAGCTAGTATTTCAGTTGGTATGTTGGGTCACTTATTTTGTACTGTTCACTCATAGCATACCCTTTGGCTTTGCCACCTAATCTCCAAAGCACACATATGGAAGAAGCTTTAATTGAAACTGTTGTATCTGCATCTGTTTAATTCTTGTACAAGACTGTGAGCAAAGTGAGGGCAGAATTATCTTATTGGACTATCACCATGATGCTGATCATAATGACTACTATACTATGAGTGTTCAAAACATGTTTTTAAAAACTGTTTTATATTGGGAAACAATTGAAGAATCTTGGGTTTTGGAACAACATAGTCCTGGATTCTAATCCTAAATTTACTACTTTCTGCATAATTGATTTGAGGGGTCTTATATTATTCTTATTGAAATAAGGAAAGGCATTTCACATTCTCTCAACTCCAACTGCAAAATACATATTAGTGATATAAAGTAAAAAATGTGTATTTAACAATTGAAGTGCTTATCAATTCATGATGGGTTAAGCAAACTATAAAAGCACTGGTTCTTGCACCAAAGAAATTAAAAATTTTTGCAATGAACACATAAAATGATTAAATAGCAAAATGAGACAATATATGATTAAATGTGAAAACTGGAAGTTAAAACAAGAATTGAGAAAAGATAAGGTCAGAGAATGGGCTAGTGTAATAAGAAAAATGCATTATATGTGGTGGACGTGGACCATAATTGTAGAGTAAATTTAAATGGAAAGATGAAAAAAGAATGGTAGTGTGTGTTCTAGGCAGGAGGAACAATAATAAATAAAATAAAAGCTTCTTTAATTTGCAGAAGATATCCTTAGCCCACTGATGGCAAATTATTTTCCTAGAAATAAAATATTCAGTTGAGAAATAATAGAAGATATAGTTGGATAAGTATAATGATGCTTTCCTATAAACTCAATTAAGGATATAAATGTCTAATGAATTCTAACCTAGTTTAGAGACAACTAAAAAGAGAAAAAAAGAACCAGTTGGGATCAATAGTAGAAAGCAGAAAATCCTAAGATAGTAATCTGACAAAGGCATGGATAGAATGAAAAGTAACAATGGATTGTGGATGTGCCAACAAGTTCACTGAGAAAGAATCAGAATAAAATAATGGCAAAGTTAATTCCATGTGAGTTTAAATATATAAAGATAGAGGCGCAATGCATGATATTTGTGCAAGAGCCTTGGCCCAGGCCCCTGCTTACTGCCACTGTGGCTGGGGTCCTCTGCCATCTCTGCTGCGGTCCCCGTCCACTGCAGCTGTGTCCAGAAGGAAGAATGTCCCAAAGAATGTCTGGTTTAATTAGCATATTATTCTTTTATTATTATAGATTGGTTGAAATTTAAAACAATTGAATAAATCTAAGAGTTAGAAAACAAAAGGTCATAAAAGATTTATTTCTTATAGTGATGAAAATAAGATCTCTTTGGTAGTTTTGTAGAATTCTTTGGACTTAACTGATACCTGTGTCAAATATTTTTATTTTTTTAATTTTTATTTTATGTTTATTATTGCCCAAAGTTTTACATATGTTTTCTTTTTCCCCAATTTCCCTCCCCAGCCACTCCCAACCCCGAGGGCAAGCCTCCACTGCCCCAGTGTCTGTGTCCATTGGTTATGCTAATATGCATGCATACAAGTCCTTTGATTGTTCTCTAACTCCCCTCCCCTTCAATTTGTCAAGTATTATAATCAATTTTTAGAACACTAAGTCTGAAATCTTACTTTCTAAGATTTCTGTTTCCTTTACCTTTTTCGATTTTCATTCACTCTTAAATCTTCCCCTTGGCATTCACATTAATTAACATAGTTACAATTTTCCAGAGTGTAGCAATCTTTATGTAGTTTTGGGTCCCAAATTTGGTCTCCAGCATTAAAATTTCTCTTGAGTTACCAGCCTATCTTTCAAGTTGCCTGTCGAACATTTCCATTTGATATTCACTGGCAGCCGACTTAACATGTAAAAAGTGACTTCATAATTTTCCCTCCCAAATGTCCTCAGTTTCTTTCTTATCAGGATAGCTGTGGTATTTGCATCCTTTTCTCACACTTGAATTATTAGAGAAGCCTGATCATTTGAGGAAACAATCTCCCCTTTCATCTTCTCCAGATTCATTTCAGCAGGGGAAGACCTTAACCAGACAGCACATCCTGGGATTCTGGACTAGCAGGCCATCTGGTAGCAACTGTGAGAAGGTATTGTAGATTTTGCTGTTGGTTGCTTGAGCCCTGCTCCTTCCTTTGTTTCTAGATGATCCCTGGCAGTCTAGCCCTGCTGATTTCCCCAGTGTTCCCCAGGAAGTTAAACAGAAATAGCTTCCCAGGAAAGCTGGATGTCTGCCTCAGGTTCTTTTTTCCACTATGGAGAAATCATTGGCCCAGGAAAATCCTCTCAGTGTGACACTGTGGTGATCTGGGGGAGGAGTCATGTGGTTAAATAAAACTGCTAAACTGCTCCTCTTACCATTGTAATAAAGGTTTTCTATTTTTGTGTGTGTATGGTCCAAGAGGGTTCTGGTATTTTCACAAGGTGTTTTTGTCCTGTGAATAGTTTGCTAGTCTTTTTGTGATAGGTAATAAAGCCAAGTACCTCCTATTCTGTCATCTTGCTGATGTCACTCCAGAAGTATTTTTATAGATATTGACAACTAGATACTAATAATTAGAGATAAATAAAAATAACTTAAAATAATTCTGAGAAATAATAAAGTTGGAAGACTCACCTAATTACTTTCAAAAGGTTACTCTAAAGCTGCTAAAGTAATTAAGGTAATGTAGGATTGGTATTAGAATAGATGTATAGCTTAATGGAAAAAAATTGAGTCCCAAAATAGACCTACACATGTTTGGCTAATTGATTTGGTAATTGAGTGGGGTGAAGGATAATCTTTTCAACAAATGGTGCTAGAATATTTGGATATATATTTGGATAACCATGAACCTTGACCCTTTCTTTCTTCAGACCATACACAAAGATTAACACAGAATGGATCATGTGAGAGCAAACTGTATAAGGCTTCTTGAAGAAAATATAGTAGGTGAATTAATTATGTGTTAAGACTAAGAAAAGATTTCTGAGATAGGACACAAAAAGCATATTAGAAAAGAAAAGTTATTAATTTGAATTCAGGGGAAAAAAATTTTGTTCTTTGAAAGATGTTAAGAAAATGAAAACACAAGCCACTGGGAGAAAATCTGTAAGAAACTGATAAAAGTCTTGTATTAAGGAGATATGATATTTTTATTTTATATAAAATATATTGATACATGCCAAATTTTTAAGTGTCAAAATATTTAGACACATCATGAAAGAAGATACAAGGATATCAAATACACACATAAAAATGTGCTTTCTTTGATTAGTCATTAGGAAAATTGAAACTGACATGACAATGAGATACCTCTACACTTTTGTTTTCATATAGTATCGTCTTTTGTGAAGTGTATGTTCAAGACTGTTGTTTATTTGTCAATTCTCTTTTTATTATTGAATTGGAGGACTTTTCATATATTCTGGATAAAGACGTTTGTCAGATACATGACATATATTTTCACTGTCTGTGTCATGGCTATTCTCATACATAATATCATTTTTATAAGCAAAATTTTTAATCAAGTCTAATATATGCTGTCCTTTATGGTTAATCCATTTTGCTAACCCCAAGGCAATAAGTATATTCTCCTATTTTATCTCCTTTATAGTTTTAATTTTATATTTATAAATTATAATAATAAAAGTGTAATATGCTAATTAGACTGGACAGCTGAATGGCCTTCATGACGAAGCCGGGGCTGTGAGGGCCAAGGCAAGCCACCAGGGCTGCAAGGTCTAAGCCCCTTGCCTAAATTTTGTGCATCATGCCTCTAGTCAGCGTTTTTCAACCGCTGTTCCGCGGCACAGTAGTGTGCTGCGAGATGTTGCCTGGTGTGCCGTAGGTGCAGACAAAACAAGAATTTTATAATTTTTCACTATTTTGTTTACTTAATATTTCATAATAAAGTAATTATAAAATACTTTCTTTGTGTTTATTTGATTCCTATTCAAGAGAATTACTTTATATATAGTCAATATAGGCACAGAGTTAAATTTTTTAACATTTTCTAATGGTGGTGTGCCTCGTGATTTTTTTCATGAAACAAGTGTGCCTTTGCCCAAAAAAAGGTTGAAAAACACTGCTCTAGTATATAGTATGAAAAGGGGTCAATGTTTCACATATACAGTTGTTTTAGTGCCATATATTGTTCTGTTTTATTAATCTAGTTGTTTATCCTTATACTATCGATAGTAGCCCTGCTCATAAATCGGTCTGCCAGTAGCTTGCTGCCACCCTCCAGTAACCCCCTTTATCCCCTCCCTCACCCCCCATAGCTTGCTTCCCTTCCCCCTCCTATAGCTCTCAGCCACCCTCTTGTAGCTCACTGCCCCACCCTCCTGTTGATCCGTGATCAGGTCTTTATGTGGTCGGTCATTATGCTTCACAGTGTAATGACCATTTGCATATTACATCTTTATTATATAGGATACCGTCAGGTCTGATCCCTAAGCCAGGGGCTGGACCTTCTTTAACACTGGGTATCAGATGGAGAAGACAATATGAGAAGTCATAGGCATATAGGAGAGTCTTTATTGTAGCCCAAGTAGCCATTGCTACTAAGGAGTCATCAGAAAAGCAATCTTGTCCTATATAAAAGCAGTCTCTATTAATACAGTAGCAAACACAGACACCATGCTAGTAAAAATAGCCAGCATCAGCTGGTCAGTAATACATCTTACCAACAAGACAGCCCTGCACTGAATGGTCAGTAATATACTTTATACTAACTTAGACAAAAGAGGCTTCTTGCCAAATTAGTGACATCAGTCTTTGGGTTATAGAAGGGCACACTTGTGCAGTGCATACAGTGAAATTGCTATGTTCTTGCACCAGAGGAAGGTAAATTAGTCTTAAACACTCTGGATAGGGCCCCCACACTCCAATTGGCCTTGAACATCTAGTTATTCTGATCAGGGTTCCCACATATTCCAATATTACTTATCTTGATTACTGTATTTTTAAGTTCCAAGTGTGAATAATCTGACATTTTAAAAAAGAAATTTAGCAATGCTATGTGTTTTTCATTTCCGTATATATTTTAGAATCAGTTTGTCAACTTTTTTTTTTTTTATATATTTTATTGATTTTGTACAGAGAGGAAGGGAGAGAGATAGAGAGTTAGAAACATCGATGAGAGAGAGTCATCGATCAGTTGCCTCTTGCACACCCCCTACTGGGGATATGCCCGCAACCAAGGTACATGCCCTTGACCGGAATCGAACCCGGGTCCTGTCAGTCCCCAAGCTGACGCTCTATCCATTGAGCTAAACCGGTCCCGGCAGTTTGTCAACTTTTAAACTAAGTTTGCTGGCATTATGATGTACATTTGATTTTGCATCTACATATTGATTTATGGAGAATGACAGCTTAAAACTATGAAAGCTTCCAATTCATGGGCATGATTTACCTTTTGATTTATGTTTGTTGTTTTTTTATAATTTGCATGAGCTGTGTTTTTTTATTTTTATTTTTCAGAACAGAGGCCTTGCATGCCTTTCAGTTGATTTAGTCCTAAATATTTCATGTTTTTGATTCTACTGAAAATTGTATTTTTTATTATTTCATTTTCTAACTAGAAGCCTGATGCACCAAGATACCTGCCAGAATGGGCCTTCCTTTCCCTGGCTGCCAGGATTGCCTTTGCTCTGGCCAGAGCTGCCTTTCTGCTCAGGCTGGGAACCACTGCCTTTCTGCCTTCCTATGCTGTTCAGAGGCTCAGAGCAGCCAGGGGTGGTGCGGAACACCTGCTCTGTTGCCATGATGATGATGCAAGTGTCCTGCCTTGCCCCCAGCCATTTGGCACCCTCATATGCAAATCAATCCACAATCTTTGTTGTGTTAATTTGCATACTCACTTCTGATTGGCTGGTGGGCATCGTGAAGGTACAGTCAATTAGCATGTTACTCTTTTATTAGGTAGATTGTTTGGAATATTTCCAATATTTCTCTTTTTTCTTATATTATCTGTGCTGTTATTGCAAAAGTACACTCATAATTCTTTTATAAATGCTAAGTGAATAATGAATTTTATGAGTAGTTAAATATCTGAAAATAGCTTTATTAATTTCTCATGGTTGATTTATGATTCAGTGTAAATTTGCTAAAAATGTTGAATTCATGCTATAATTTATGCTACATTCCATTTTTATTCAAAGAGAAAACATATGCTAGTATAATTATTATTTCATTATGTTGAATATTTTTCCTGCTTAAGAAAATTTTAGAAACTTTTTTTTGTATTAGTCTACTGTAATTTCACCATATTGTTTTTAAGTATGTTTTTATTTTTCATGCCTCTCTTTTGGCATTCAGAGAGCCTTTTCAATTAGAAAGCACATTTTTTTTTCAGGTCAGGTAGTTTTTTGAATTATTTCTTTATAATTTTGTCCTATTTTATTGAATTTCTGTGACACTTTTATTAGATATTGGACCTTCTGACTTGATTTGATTTATTTCCTATCTATTTTCATAGTCTCTATCTTTTTCAATACTTTGATTTTTATTTTGGGAAATTGCCCTTGACTCCATCTTTTATACCCTTTCTTTTTTTAAATACATTTTCATTATTGATAGTATTACAGATATCCCCCATTTTCCTTCTCTTTACCCCACTCCTCCCAGCCTCTACCTTCCCTCCAGTTATTCACTATCCTATTGCCTATGTCCATGGGCTATGCATCTACGTATATCAGCTCTTTGATTTACTCTTACATTCTCCCAACCCCACATAGAGGTATGTCAGTCTGTTCTATGACCCCATGTTCCAGGTCTTATTTTGTTGGTCAACTTGTTTTGTTCATTAGATTTCACAAATAAGTGAGATCATGTGATAATTAAGACCGTCTTTCTCAGATTGGCTTATTTCATTGAGGATAATATTCTCCAGTTCCATCCATGCTGTCCCAAAGGGTAAGAGATTCTTTTTTTTTTTAATATTTGGTATTGTATATTTAATTTCAAAGTTATTCTGAGTTATTACTCGATTTTTCTTCATTACATCATATTATTAAATTATATGTGCAATGTTTTTGTAAACTTTTACAGTATTTATATAGTATTGTATGTGTGCATATGTGTATTTTATTTCTTTTTTTGCATATGTTCATTTTTTATATCATATATCTTTATTTTTCCTAAGCTCAATAATTTTGTTTGCTTTGGCTTTCTTCTATACTACTAGATTTTTTTCTCCAAATGCCAAGTATTCCTTTCTTATTATTTATATTTAGGAATAAAATAGATAACATATTTTCTTTATATGTAGCTGGAATGGGTTTTATTTGTATTTGTATAGTTCACTTTTCCCCAACATGTCTCTCCAATGGAAGTGTGACAATGAGCTATATGAATATTAGTATATCATGTCAACTGCCAGGATTCATATTACTGTTTATATATATATGAATCTAGAAGGGAGAATACTCAGATTTCAAACACTGATACTAAGACAATGAAAGTTGTTTTTTCTAGGTTGTCAACACCAACACTAGCACCTCTTGGTTTCCACAAGGAAAAAATATTTATAGATTAAATCTCCAGTTTTATTCCATGGGTTTATACATGCTATACAAAGGAAATTGTGATATAAGTTAATTTGCAGTGATTTTACATAGATAAAACTTTAATTATTTACTGCTATTTATAGCCTCTACATACTCTTAATCTTCATAAAACTGAATCAAGTCTCTGAACTTTGGTGTTATTTTGCCTCCAAAGAATAAACAATCCCATCATTACTTTTAAAGTATCCTTTGTCCATTTCTAGGTTGAATACTTATCATGATTTACCTAAGAATATAATGACTTAATTAGATTAAAAAAATTAAATTAATATCTTCTGTCCAGTGATATCCTCACATCTACAAATAGTTGGAAATATGATGATTTCATATCTGAACTAATAAAATAGAAACATGCAAATTGACTGTCACTCCGCTATGCCCACCAGCCAGTCAAAAGTGAGTATTCAAATTAACCCCCCAAAAATGTCAGGGGCCATAGAGCTGGAGTGAGAAGGAGGCTTGGGTTACCCTTGGTGACAGAGGAAACCAGGCTTCCCACCTGCCCAGGCCTCCATAGAAGGAATGGCTTGGAGCCTGGGTTTCTGGGGGACGTGTCCAGCCTGAAAACAGTCCTCAGCCCCTCATCCAGGCTGGCCATGCCCCCATGGGGTGAGGATCCCTGCTGGGGGACATAGCCAGGCTTGAAATAACCATCAGCCCCTCACCCAGGCTGGTCAGGCACCCCAATGGGGAGCTCCACCCTGAAGGAGGTGTGGCCAGTTTGAAAACAGCCCTCAACCCCTTACCCTGGCTGACCACACCCCTCCATCAGGGACCCTCATCCAATGGGAGCCTGGCTGGCCTTCAAACCACCACAGGCTACTCCCTCCCAGGCTACCCCATGCCACAAGGGACCCCCACCCCAATCCTGATACCCTTCAGGGCAAATCAGCCTGCCCCAACCATGCACCAAGCCTCTATCTATACTAATGAAAGGGTAATATGCTAATTAGACTGAAAGACCTTCCAGGAGACTTTATGGACATTCTTTTGGACAAAGCCATGGTGTCTGGGCTTAGGTAGAGGTGGTTAGAGGCCAAGAGGGATGGGCAGTTGTGGGTGATCAAGCCAGGATAGGATAGCAGTTGTGAATGATCAGGCTAGTGGGGGCGGGATTTGGTTGATCAGGCCAGCGGAGGTCAGTTGGGGGTGATCAGTACAGTAGGGGGCAGTTTGGAGTGAGCAGGCCAGCAAGGGAGAAGTTGGGGGTAAGTAGGCCAGTGGGGAGGGCAGGTAGGGGCAAGAAAGTCAGCAGGGGGAAAATTAGGGGCAAGCAGGCTGGTAGGGGGGTTGTTGGGGGCAATCACACTGGCATAGGGAACATTTTGGGGTGATCAGGCTGTCAGGGGGCATTTGGGAGAAAGCAGGCCAGCGTTGGGGGGCAGTTAGGGGTGAGCCGGTTATCAGGCAGAGTGGATAGGGGCAATCAGGCACGCAAGCAGGTGAGCAGTTAGGAGCCCGCAGTCCTGGATTGCAAGTGGGATGTCTGACTGCCAGTTTAGGCTTGATCTCTGTAAACTGGCAGTAGGACATCCTTTGATGGTTCCCAAATTAGAGAGGGTGCAGGCCAGGCTGAGGGACATCCCCGCGCCCCGTGCACGAATTTTGTGCACTGGGCCACTAGTACATATATATTGTAAAATGATTTTTATGATCAATTTAATTAGCACATCCATATCTCACATAGTTACTTTTCTTGTGGTCAGATGGTTAAGATCTGCTCTCTTAGCAAATTTTAAATATACAACACAGTATTATTAACTGTATCATGATATTATACACTAAATCCCTGGAACTTATTCATCTTATAACTGAAAGTGTGTACCCTTTGACCAACCTCACCTTATTTCAACCAGCTTCTATTTCCTGTCAAACACCAGTTTACTCTACTCTGCTTTTATGAGTTCAAAATTAGTTTTAGATTCCACATATAAGCAATATCATATATTATTTCTCTTTATCTGAGTGGCTTATTTCAATTAGCATAATGTCATCCAGGTAGCAAATGCTAAGATTCCATTATTTTAAAAGTCTGAATAATAATATTTCATATATATATATATATATATATATATATATATATATATATATATATGGTGTCCCAAAAATATATAAACACTTTGAATAATTATAAAGGCTAGGTTTATTAAAATAGATTTAATTTTCAAAACTGATCTATCAGCTATTAAAATGTGTATACATTTTTGTGATACCATATATTTTATGCTATTATACAATATACTAGTGGCCCAGTGCATGAAATTTATGCATGGGGGGTTCCCTCAGCTCAGCTTGCACCCTTTCAAATCAGGGACCCCTCGGGTGATGTCTAACTGCTGATTCCTGTGGAATCGGGCCTAAACTAGCAGTTGGACATCCCTCTCACAATGTGGTACCACTGGCTCCTAACCCCTCACCTGCCTGCCTACCTGATCACCCCTAACTGCCTCTGTCTGCCTGCCTGCCTGATTGCCCCTAACTGCTTCTGTCTACCTGCCTGATTATCCCTAACTGCCTTCCCCTGCTGGCCTAATCTTGTCCCCAACTGCTCTCCCCTGCCAGCCTGATCTTGGCCCCAACTGCCTCTGCCTGCCTGATCACCCCTAACTGCCCTCCCCTGCCAGCCTGATCTTGCCCCCAACTGCCTTCCCCTGCCAGCCTGGTTGCCCCCATCTGTCCCCCCCTGCTGCCCTGATCTTGCGCAATCTCTGTCTCTCTTTTCCTCAGCAGTCCTCCAGACCTCCATGCCTCCCTGTCTTCCTCTTCCTCTTTCCAGAATGGTAGGGGGTGGCGCCAGTGGGGGCTGTTCCACCCTCTACCTGCCCTCCCTTCCATCCAGGCCTCTTCAGACTCAATCTGTTTTGTTTCCTAATTCTGAGAGAGGTTCTAAGAGTGAGCTGGGAGAGAGGGAAAGAAAGGGAGAAAAAGCAGTGAGCTGGTGGGTACTGTGTGTGTCTGTACGTGTGTGGTTGTGAGTGAGTGTGAGTTCTGGCCCCACCTCCCCCATCCTCATCTCCACTGGCACAAGTCCCCATCTACCAGAGTCTGCTGCATGCACAGCCTCAGCATTAGGTCAAAGCTTCTGCTCCTTGTGTATGTGATAGACCCAGGGTTTTTATATATTTGGATATTCCCAGTGTTACAGTTATGAAATCCTTTCTAATAAAGAGGGAATATACAAATTAGCTATATCACTCTGCCACAAGATGGCAGCACCCAGTCCTCTCAGCCCCGCTGGAGGCTCCCACTACCAGGGGGTCAGCCACTGAGAGCAGGCAGCATGAGTGGCCTGGCAGAATGCTTGCTTTGTTTCCACAGTGATGAGGTAAGCTTTCCACCCCAACCGCAGAGGGCCTCTGGGCAGCAGGCATGGAGCGGCTCAATAGGGGCAATGCTTTCATCATCGGCCCAGTGATAAGGCAAGCGTTCTGCGCCTGGCCATGGAGCGCCTCTGGCCAGGTCTGGTGCAGAAAACTTGCATCATTGCACGCTGGCTGAGGGACCCCAACTCTGCCCCTGTGCATGAATTTTGTGCACCAGGCCTCTAGTCATAGTAATAATGATAGTTAAATTTTTGGTTTTACATGTATTATGTCATTTATTGCTCATAATAAAATATATGTCACATTTTTCTTTATCCACTCATCCATCAATAGACATGTTTCCAGGCCTCAGCTATTCTGAATAATGCTACAATGAACATAGGAGTACAGACATCTCTTTGAGACAGTGATTTTGTTTCATTTGAATGTATACCCAGAAGTGGGATTGTTGAATCATATGGTAGTTCTATTTTTTATTTTTTTAGGAACCCATACAGTTTTTCATAATTGGTCTATCAATTTGCATTCACACCAACATTCCCAATGGTTCCATTTTCTCCACATCTTAACCAACATTTGTTCTCTTGTCTTTTTTATAATAGACATTCTAACATACATGAGGTGATATCTCATGATTTTCACTTGCAGTTTTCAATGATTAGTGATACAAAATATTTTCTCTTATACCCATTGACCATTTGTATGTCTTTGGAAAAAAAAGTTTATTTAGGTCCTTTACCCATTTTTAAATTAGATTTTTTTTTTTTGCTATTGAATTATAAAGGTCCCTTATATATTTTAAATATTAACCCATCATCAGATCTATGGTCTGTGAATATTTTTTCTCATTTCATAGGCTGCCTTTTCAGAATCTTTTTTAGTTTGATGTAGTCCCTTTTGTTGATTTTTTGCCTGTATTGCCTTTGCTCTCAGTACAAAAAAAAATAATAATAATTGCCAAGATCATGCCAAGATGCTTTTCCTTTAAGTTTTTTGCTAAGTTTTATGATTCAGGTCTTATGTTTAAATCTTCAATCCATTTTATTTTTGAGTACAATGTAAGATAGAGATCCAAGACCAATATTTTTTTTATGCTTACTAAGATCGAGATAGCATTCTAATTGATTTTTTTAAACCTCTAGTGACTCATTTAATTGTCACTATAAGCTTATGAGGCAGATACTATTATTATTATCATTTTATACTTGCATAAACTAAGGCACAGAGAAATCAAATAGCTTGCCCAGACTCAAATCTAGTAAATTGTAGTGATGGAATTTGAAGCTCATGCAGGCAATCCGGCTATAGAGGATTGATTCTATAGGTTCTGGATCTAACTACTGCCATATATACAGGGGTGGTCAACAATAGGTTTACAGTGGTATGTGAAACAGAGTTTATTTTTTATTATTTATTGATTATTGTATTATTTATTTTATCATGTAAACCTACTTTTGCCCACCCCTGTATTCTATGTAAAATTAAATGGCCAAAGGATATGAACAACTAATTCACAAAAATATATTAAAAGTATATAAAGCATAACTGTATTAAAACTTGCTCAATCTTTTCAGTAATCAAATAACTGCAAATTAAAATAGCAATGGTACATCATTTTGGCGTATTAAATAATTATGGATTAATAGATGGCAATAGTATTGATGAAAATTAGCACTCAAATGTTGCTTATAAAAGTAGAAATTATTGCCCTGGCTGGTGAGTGTCAGCCTGCAGAATGAAGGGTCCCACATTCAATTTTAGTCAAAGGCACATGCCTGGGTTGCAGGCTTGATCCTTACTAGAAGGTATGCAAGAGGTAGCCGATCAATGATTCTCTCTCATCATTGATATTTCTATCTCTTCCCCCTCTTCCTTCCTCTCTAAAATTAATAAATACTATTTTAAAAGATTAAAAATTATTATAGTCTTTCTGAAAATAAGTTTTTGGCATATTTTAACCCTCAAATATATGTATCTTTTGACACAATTATATTTTTAGATATCTATCCTACCTTTTTAAAATAGGAAAACATTTACATATAAAACATTAATGGAAGCACAATGCTGGTAATTGGAAACAATTCAAATTATGGAAAGATAAGTTATTGTTCATTCATCGACTCAATAACAATTATTTTTTTTAGCAGACACAACATGCCAGACACTGTTTTAGACCATGGGAACATAGTAGTAATGAGACATATAAAGTCACTTTTCTCAAAGAGTTTATGTTCAATTGGAGGGAGACAGGAAATAAACAAAAACAAAAAAATCATCCTCTATAATGAAAAAAAAAAGAGTTGATGGAGGAAACTGGGGACTAGTTTAGATAGTTATATGATGGCATTAGAGTGAGATCTTGGGGAAGAGTTTAAAGTGAAACTTCAAGGCAGAAAAAGACTTAGCGTGTCAGACAGATAGAAAGATGGCAAGCAATCAGAGAAAGATGATTTACATAGGACTCTGAAGGCCCTGTAAGTAATTTGAATTTTATTGTAAATGTGATGAGAAACTATTGAAAGGATATGAAAATAACCTACAATAACAAAAGTGTAGTATACTAATTAGATGGGACATCCTTCTGGGTGTCCTTCCAGATGACCTTCCAGATGAAGTCAGGGCTGGGAAGGAAGCCCAGGTCCTGGGTGCCTGCCTGTGGCTGGAGCGAAGCCAGAGTTTTGGGTGCCAGAGGGAAGCTGGTGCCAGAAGCTGGGAGAAGGAAGACCTACACTTGCATGAATTTCATGCATTGGACCTCTAGTATAATATACTCTGATTATATTTAAGGCACACTTTGGTTCCTTTTAGGAAAAACAGATGATAGGAAACAAAATAAAAAAACAGAACTATTTTGAAAGATATTACAGTGGTCTAGGTGAAAGTTAATGTCACTTTATACAAGGGTAGTAGTGCAGACCAAAGAAGTGGACAGACTTCAGATGCATTTTGGAGGTAGAAAGAGGAAAGCAAATGGTCAACATTGTTGAATGGTGCTTATAGTTTGAGAAAGTGGAGACAGATCAGTGACTACTACATATGGCAAACACTGGAAATCATTTGGTAATAACCTTATTGCTTCCAGTCTAATTCAAGCTTCATTATCATTTGGATAAAAATTCCAACACTCTTTTCATGAAATTTGATAAGATAATTCTAAAATTTATAAGAATAATGTTTCAGAAAACAAGGGCATACATGCATTACCAATATCAGAACTTAATATAAAATTATTGTAATTAAGCATGTGGTATAGGTAAAGAAAAGAATAGGATAAATAACTTGGAGACAGACTCATGATTTTATATAATTTTAATATATGACATAGGTAAAATGATAAATTTCATAAGATTTAATACAGCAATACAATCTTTTAATAAAAATTAAAACAGCTAAAATTACATAATATTCAATATGTCTGTCTATAATACTTTTATGGAACACACACGCACACACACACACACAGGGGCAATCTTTGCTATGCATAGATCTAATATGCTTGCATTTTGGTTACTCACAATTTAAATAACACCAGTTCCCAAATGATTGTTTAAATTTATTATCAGATTATAATAACTGAGTAATTGCATAAAGTTCAAACTTTTCTGCTAGCTTTTAATCCCACAAATAACTATGCAAATTAACAGATGCACATTATGATCAGTTATTAATCATGCCTTATCTTTCAAAGTCTTTTGTTGATTGGTCACAGCATGTTATTCAGTTCATGCACAGGCAGTAAAAAATGTATAGTTGTGTTGCCTACTGACTCCTAATTATAAACTCATGTAATATTTTATAAAAATGGGTAATCAAAAGAGGGAATTGACCAAAAGTTGGTGAAAGTGTTGTGAAGAAACAAAAGTGATAAAACTGGAAGTGAAAATTGATATAATAAGATTTGAAAATGGTGATAATACAGACAGGAAGGGAGACATGTTGGCAGGAAGAAAAACCAAGTTATAGGCATGCAGTTTGGCAAAACTACTCTATTATTCCACATGATACTAGTGGTAGTCATAGTGATGCCTCTAATATTTCTATTCCTCACAGAAACTAGAAAATGTGAACTATATGGTATATGTTTAGCTCAATAAATATTAATGCAAATATTGTAAATTATTGAAAAAATTGTTCTCACTGATCTTGTCTACTCAAATCACATGATTGTCTAGAGTTTCATTTAACTTTCTACAGATATTTATAAGCTCTTGCTTTGTCAGGCACCATTCTAGAAATTGTGTTATGCCTAAAGATTAAAAAGAAAGCAAAATCTTTTAATCCTTTTTTACTTCTGCGTAGTATTCCATGGTGTAAATGTACCACAGCTTTCTTTCATCCACTCATCTACTGATGGGCATTTGGGCTGTTTCCAGAATATAGGGATACATATATTCTTTCTGATTGGTTTCTTGTTTTGTTTTAG
The DNA here is from genome assembly GCF_014108245.1 of Pipistrellus kuhlii. NCBI lineage: Eukaryota > Metazoa > Chordata > Mammalia > Chiroptera > Vespertilionidae > Pipistrellus > Pipistrellus kuhlii. Next base: position 19,255,904 of record NW_023425504.1, read on the forward strand.
GATATATTTCTAGAAGTGGTATCACTGGGTCAAATGGCAGTCCCATATTTAATTTTTTGAGAAAATTTCATACTGTTTTCCCTAATGGCTGTACCAGTCTGCATTTCCCCCAGTAGGGCACTAGGGTTCTCTTTTCTCCACATCCTGATCAGCAATTGTCATTTAAAAAAAAAAAAAAATATATATATATATATATATATATATATATATATATATATATATATATATATTATTGATTTTTTACAGAGAGGAAGGGAGAGAGATAGAGAGCCAAAAACATCGATGAGAGAGAAACATCGACCAGCTGCCTCTTGCACACCCCCTACCAGGGATGTGCCCGCAACCAACGTACATGCCCTGACCGGAATCGAACCTGGGACCTTTCAGTCTGCAGACTGATGCTCTACTACTGAGCCAAACTGGTTTTGGCAGCAATTGTCATTTGTTGATTTGTTTATAGTGCCATTCTGAGAGGTGTGAGGTGTAAACTCATTATCATTTTAATTTGCATCTCTATGATGATCAGTGACTTCAAGCATTTTTTCATATGTATCTTGGCCATCTGCACTTCCATTTTGGAGAAGTGACTATTTAGGTCCTTTGGCAATCTTTTAATTTGATTGTTTATCTTCTTTTTGTTAAGTTCTATGAGTTTTTTATATAATTTGGATATTAACTTATCAGATTTATCATTGGCAAATATGTTCTCCCATACAGTGGGCTCTTGTTTTCATTTTGTTGAAGGATCCATTATCCTTTGAGACATCATGGAGGCAACTGGAGAGTATTATGCTAAGGAAAATAAGCCAGTCAGAGAAAGGCAAGTGTCACATGATCTCATTTATATTGGAATCCAAAGAACAAAATAGATTCAGAGACATAGAAATGTGGAAAAGACCTTCAAATCTCAGAGGAAAGATGGGGCTGGGTAGATGGTTGGGAGGAGATAAACTAACAACTTATAGGACTATATGCATAACCCACAGACACAGACAATAGTGTTGTGCAGGCCTGGGGCAGGGGGTGGGTTCAGGATAGAAGAGTCAATGAGGAAAAAAAAGGGACATCTGTAATACTTTCAACAGTGAAGACAATCTACAAAAATACTTTTCCCTCATGTAGCTCAGATTGTAGTGGGTATACACAAACAATAAGTGAAATAAAATGTATAAGATGCTAAGTGTTCTTGGAGAAAAATATAGGAATAAAGAAGAACAACTGTTGAAAAATGTGATGAAATTTCAAATATGACGGTTAGAGTTCCTATTACTGAAGTGAATTTTGGAGGAGGTGAAAAACAAAACTCATGCAGATATCATGGGGAAGAATATTCCTGGCAGAGGAAACAGGAACTGCAAAGGCCTTGAGATGAAAATATATGTAGCATATTCTAGTAACAGCAAGGAGGCCAATTTAGAGAAAATGGGGGGTGGTAGAATAATTAGCAATTCATTGTAAGGACTTTGACTTTTACTCTGAGTGAAATGGGAAGTCAATGGTTGTATTACAGCAAAAGAGTAAAATTATCTGAAAAAAACATTTTAACCTGATTGCTCTGGCTTCTATGTTGAGAACAAACCTGATGGTATGAGGCAAGGGGTGGACAAAGTGAAAGCAGGGGTACAAGTTAATAGGCTATTTTAGTAATCCAAGTAATAAATGAAGGCAACTTTGGTAGCAGTAAAGGAGAATGAAGACTGTTTGGATTTCGATATAAGTTTAAGATAGAATTGAAAGGATTTCCTGACTGGATGTGAGGCAAAAAGTGATATGAACATAACTTCAAGGATTCTAGCCTGTGTAGCTGGAAGGATGGAGTTATCTAGATAGGGAACGACTGTAAATAAATTTGGAGTGGGAAAAGATCATGGGTTCAGTTTTGGTCTGTTTCTGAACCACAAATCTAATTGTGTCATTTCACAGCTAAACCCCTTCTTTGATTCTAGAATAAAATGCAAACATCTGAGGATAGTATGCAAACTTCTGAATGATGTGAATCTAGTCTACATTTTTAGGCTCCATCATTCACTATTAGCTTACTAAATAATTAGCAACTTCCCTAGTAGCATAGTGTTTTACACACTATTTGTTCTCATTGGAGTGAACTTTGTCTACTTTTCTCAAGCAACCTTCCAAACATTCTTTATAATGTAGATAAAATGTAAAATGGGAAACCTTTCCCATATCAGTGAGGCAAAGCTGTTCCACTTCTTTTTGCTGCCCTTGTAACACTCTAATCTTATGTCTTTTATAGCACATTTCATTATTTGAGTATCTCATTAAACTGTAACCTCCATGAGTACAGGTCCATGAGTTATGCACATCTGTATCTTCCAGCTGTCAGCACAAAATGTAATATTGCTGTCCCAAAATATTTGTTTAATATTTGAAGATATAAATAAATGGTAAAGCACTCATAAAGATTATTTGTAATTATTTTCCTTGCACAAAATATTGTATATGCTATGTTACAGGGCAATTGATGTAGCTTACATAGAAGATCCATCCAAAATTGAACACAGCATTTAAAGGTAAGTGTGGAAAACAACTTACAAAAGAATTCAATATTATCTCTTTCTTGGAAAATATAAAATGTGTTTTTTTAATTTGTTTTGTGTACAACTTGTACCTATGATGGGTAGTACTGCAAGGGAAAGAACAAGTTTCAGATTCTTTAGAGATAGATTTCTCTGAGGTTCCCCAAATTATGAATCAAATGTTTCATAATTTTGAAATATCATTTTGCCTTCAGCTTTTATCAAGATGTTTATGAATTACTCTTTATTTTTTTAAGTGAATGAATTGTTCCATAGAATCTAAAGGTCTGTGTGTTTGGATTTGTCAAAGATATTCTGCAAGATGATGGCTCATTGTGAGAGAGATGCTTGCCAGATATATGTAAGTTAAAATGCTTAAATGTTCCGAGGCTTGACTCTGTGTGTCATATTTAGTGGCTAAGTATAAATTCCTTTGTGTGTTTTTTTACTTATTATATATTTAGGAATTTTTATGAGCTGCATTGTGTACCCTCCAAATTCATGCGACCCACAGGTTGAGAACCACTATCAGGGTCTCCTAAGACCATCCATCGGAAAACACAGATATTTACATTACGATTCATTAACAGTAGCAAAATCACAGTTATGAAGTAGCAAGGAAAATACTTTTATGGTTGGGGGGGTCACACAACATGAGGAACTATATTAAAGGGTTGCGGTATTAGAAAGGTTGAGAACCACTGCACTAAATAATGTATTGTGTGTTCATGACACCAAGTCAAGTCTTCTTCCATCACCATTTATCTCCCCTTTGATCTCTTCCTCCTCCACCCACACCTTTCCCCCTCTGATAATCTTCATATTGTTGTCTCTGTGTATGAGTTTCTTTTCTCTGCTTAATACCTTCACCTTTTCCATACAGCTCCCCAAATCCCTTCCCCTCTGTCACTTATCAATATGTTCTATGTATCTACGGGTCTGTTTCTATTTTGTTTGTTAGTTTATTTTGTTCATTGGATTCCACATAAAAGTTAAATCATATGGTATTTCTCTTTCTCTGACTGGTTTATTTTGCTTAATATAACATGTTCCAGGTCCATCCATGCTATTGCAAAAGGTAAGATTTCCTTTTTTATGGCCAAGTAATATTCCATTGTTTAAATATATGATGGAAATGTTACTAACTAATGGCCTGATGCACAAAATTCATGCATGGTGGGGGTGGGGTGGTGGTCCCTTAGCTTGGCCTGCACCCTCTCCAACCTTGGACATCCCTCTCACAATTTGGAACTGCTGGCTCCTAACCACTTGCCTGACTACCTGCCTGATTGCCCCTAACTGATTCTACCTGCCAGCCTGATTGCTACTAACTGCTACCTTGCTGGCTTGATTGCCCAACCACCTCTGCTTGACCTCACATCCAGGACCCAGCATTCCCTCCTCCAGCCAGCCATAGGCATCCGGGACCAGCTTTGTCCAGGTTGGATGCAGCTATAGGGGACAGTGGGCAGGTGGCTTTGCCCGGGCCACAGCCACAGGCGCTGGCACCTGGAACTGCAGGGTGGGCGGCTTCTCTAGCTGGCTGCGGCCCAGGACAGTGCGGGTGGTGGCTTATCTGTCTCCCAGGCTGCATGCAGCCAGTAGAAGGTGCTGGTGCCCAGGACCACTGGCAAGCGGCTTAGCCTGGGCCTGGCGTGTCAGGAAGGATGTGCGGGTGCTCATCCAGTCTAATTAGCATGTTAGCCTTTTAGTAGTATAGATCAGTGTTTCCCAACCTTCTCTCATGATGAGAATCACCTGGTGGAGTTGTTAAAACACAGATTCCTGAATCCCAACTAAGAAGTGCTAAACTAGAATTTTTGAGAACATATAGGTAAAATTGCATACCTAACTTAGTGCTCTGTATATAAAATCTGTCTTAGAGCACTAGTTAAGTATACAATTTTACCTATATGTTCCCAAAAATTCTAGTTTAGCACTTCTTAGTTGGGATTCAGGAATCTGTGTTTTAACAACTCCACCAGGTGATTCTCATCATGAGAGAAGGTTGGGAAACACTGGTATAGATCATGGTGTGTTTTTTCTTGCCATTATTAACCATAGTAACTATTGCTTATGTATTAAAGCTCTATTCCTGCTAAGTCTAGAAGCACCCTCAGAATCCTCCTTACCATTCATCTTAAGTCTGATGCTTAGTTGATCAGAATTAATTCCTGAAATGAAGCCTCTTTCTGCAGATGTATCCCAGAATGTATGTCATCCTCTCTGCTTTATGATCCAGCTAATACATTGCCTCAATCATGTTGATTGAGGTAATTTTCCCCCTTTCAATTTCTAGTAGTAGATTACCATCTACTTACTGCTTAGGAAGCAAAATTGACTATCTCCATGTAGATCACAAAATAAGATATTTTTCTCATCAATAAAATGTCATTTTTTAAGCATGAGTAGAGTAATTTTGTCAACAAAAACGTATTGAAGAAGTAAGTTTATAACAAATTGAGTGAATTATTGTTTCAGGTGCTGTGCTGTGTCATACACAGATTCAATTTTATTTTTGCAACAACTCTATACAGTAGGTACTATATATACACAGTTGAGAACACTGAGGTATAGAGAGATCAGGTAATTTGACCAGTAAAACCTGAAAGTGGCTGAGTCTCATTCAAATCCATGAGCCATGCCTTTTAGCCCTTATATACTCCACTCAGTATTGTGCTGGGGCCTGCTCTTACTGGCTCACAAATTTTCAGGAATTTTGTAAGCTGGTTGTTAAACATGGTCATTATTAAAAGTAAATTATATAATCTTAAAAGTGAATAAATTACATTAAAACCAAACCTAATACATACTCTAAATTCATCACTTCTCAGTTATTTACTACACTTTACTGTTCTGACTCTTGACATTATTTATATATTTTGGGTCTTTCAATTATAATAGTGTATTACTGCATGTTTCTCCTCAGTTCTGCATTTAGTGGCATCACATTAGCTGCCGAAGTCAGCCATTGATGAAGGAGAATTTATGCCACAGAAATTGACCAGTAGTATAAATCAGGGTTTTGTTTTCTTTGATTGAGAGCCAGTTAAACATTTACCAGCACAACACTGACCACAATGGTGGTGGTGGTCTTCTCAGATGTGTTATATTATGCAGATGAAAATCTATTTAAACAGACTTGATATAGATATTTTTAAAGATGGAAGAATTGTCCTTGTCAACTATTTTAGTTGATTCATATCTTCACTGATTGTCATTATTGTAAAATTTTCAGTTCCCACATGGATTGCTGGATATAATGTCTTACCCTATCCCTGTCCCCTCCCTTTCTAGCCTTTGTTACCTTAATGACTCTAATTTTCCATTTATATGTTTTGGTTTTTTTAAAAAATATATTTTATTGATTTTTCACAGAGAGGAAGGGAAAGAGATAGAGAGCTAGTAACGTCGATGAGAGAGAAACATGGACCAGCTGCCTCTTGCACACCCCCCACTGGGGATCTGCCCGCAACCCAGATACATGCCCTTGACTGGAATCGAACCTGGGACCTTCCAGTCCGCAGACCGATGCTCTATTACTGAGCCAAACCGGTTTCAGGTCCATTTATATGTTTAAGTACCAACGTTGCCTGCATAAAAATGTAAGCTTTTAACATTGCTCTCTTTGTTCCCTATTCTTCAGATGAAAAGTGGAGTTGGGTCAGGGCAGCAGAGAGAAATTCAGAAGGGGAATATTGGAGTAATGACTGCAGTGGGAGAAGAGGGAACCTATCTTCTTAGCCATAGACGCTAAGGGCTGATGGCTTCTCTGGCTGGCTGCGGCCTGGGAACTCAGGTTGGGCTGCTTCTCCATCTCCCAGGGTGCAGCCAGCCACAGGCCCTGGCCCCCAAACAGGCTGGTACCCAGACCACAGGCAGGCGTATTTTCTGTCTCCCTTTGGACACAGTGTGGGCAGCTACTCTAGCTGGCGCCAAGGACCAAGGGCAGTTAGCTTTTCTGTCTCAAGGTCTCAGCCAGAGAGAGTGGGGGCGGGGACCTAGAGGTGCTCCATGCATCTCCTGGTGACTGGTTGAGCACATAGCCCTGCCCCTCACTGCTTACAGCCCTGCCCAGCCTGTTGAACAGTTGTTACTGTGATGCAGTAACTGGCAACTTGTGTATTACCTCTTTATATATACCTTATTTTCTTTATTATAATAATTAGATTTATTCTTTGTTTAGATATTTGTATTTTCCCCCATCCAAGAATTTTTACATAATTATAGGTGTTAATCATTATTAATTTTGCTTGGAATTTAATGATTTCCATCAGTTTATAGGGGCACATATTTTTAAACCAATATATTTTTTTATCTTCTGTCATATTAATTTTATTTGCTATTATCTTTTCTTTATGATGTTTTATAACTTTCATCTCTTTCTCCCCTCTTTTATATTTACTTTTTGTTAACATTTTCATTTTCTTTACCTTTTTATTTGAGTTTTGAGAGAGGCTCATATTAGTCCTCTATGTCACTGATTGTTTTTCTGCAATGGTGATACTATTTACTTATTTTAATTCCATTTTGAATTTTGCTATGGTATTATTAGTTTCTTAACTCCCTTGTTGTTTCTGTAACCAAATTTTATAATTTATATATTAGTATTAAATAATATAATGTCACATTTCACCACTTGATGTACATTCAGTTAATTTTGTTTCTGGCATTTTATTGATGTCAAGAAATTGATATTGGTAAACACTTGTATGCGCTGCTTCTCACAACCACATCAGTGCTGCAACTGGGGATCTTATCTGAGACCTGAAAAAAAACCCACAACTGTGGGGGCCCCGACCAGTGCAGACACAGAAAGGTTGGATTTTGCCAGGGATAACGTGGGGTGTAGTGACCCAAGAGCAAAAGCAGCAGCTACAGAAGATGCAGAGGCAAAAGCACATGCACTGGGACCGCGGAAATCTGTGTCCACAAAAGCCCTCTGCTGTTGGGTCTGGCGTGATTCGAGAGTGTGGACGGGGATCCTCAAGGTTGATAATAGTGGGGTTCTCTAGGGAGCAACCCATTCTGATCAGACACGGAGGGAGAACATAGGAGTTGGAAAGGTATGCAGTCTGTTTGTAAGTGCGCACAGACTAACCCATCAAGCACCTAGGCTGGTTCCTCTCCAACCCTTTGCTTCTGATTACAAAGGAGAGACCACCCAAATTGACTGGCCCTAAGAGACAGCAGGGGGAAACTGCTTTTCTGGAAGCTGAGAAGCAGAGCAGGGAGAAATCATCCGAGATTCAGCTCTGAGGCAAAAAAAAAACAAAACAAAAACAAAAAAAAAAAAAACAACAACAAAAAAAACACACAAAAACAACAACAACAAAAAACTGTATTGAATGCCATAGAAAAAGAAGGCTAGAGCAGCCAAAAGACAGGGACATCAATCCAGAAACAATGCCACCTAGGAGCTGGAGTACAAACTGACTGTGTTTATTACTAGTTTTATTTGATCAAAAACCTAGAAACAAAGGAATCACCATCTTAAAATCAAGGACTAGTTTACAACTCTGAGGTGCAGCAGAATGCAGGGAACTGCAATACTGTCTGGACTGAGAAACAGGCATTCCAAACAGAATAACAGAAGAAGTGAATGGCCTTCACAACTGCACACTTTTTTTTGCTATTTTTTAATTTTTTATTTTATTTTCATTTTTTGTATCTTATACTTAAGAAACAATTTTTTTTCCTTTTTTCCTCACTTGATTTTAACTTTTGAATTATTACATTTTCAGGTTAAATCAGCATTATTACTACTGCTATTTTAATTTTTAAGTGCCATTTTATTTTCTCTTTATTTTACATTGGAATTAGTGTTCTTCATTTTATTTTCATTTCTCCTTTAACATTGTTTAACCCTATCTCAACACGACCTTTACACCATCACTCTCTTCCTAAACTTCCCCCTTTTGCTATCCTGTTTATCTTAACCCTTTCCTGCTTTAGATTTTCCCTACTCTTTCTGTCTCCCCCCTGCTAAAATTTCTGCTCCACTTATATATCTAATTTCCAATCCACTGTGCCAAGTGCATACACACCCATCTCTGAGCTGTATTACCTAGCAAAAAAAAATTGTTTTCCTCTCTTTCCTTTTGATGCTGTTTGTGGGAATGTTGATTATATTGTATTTTTATGCTCTCTAGTGGGAGTATTTTGCTTATTTTTTTGTTGTTCCTGTTGCTTGGTATTTTCTTATTTTTTTTTTCTATTTTCCCTTCCTTTGCTGGATATTAGTGGGTGTTGTAGATTGTATTATTCTCCAGGTACTGCTGCCAGAATTTGCTGGGGTTAGTGGTTGTTCTATTGAAATTCTCTCCCCATATATATAGTTTATTCCCCTTTTATCTCTTAGTCTCTTTCTCTTCTCTTCTCTCTCTCTCTCTCTCTCTCTCTCTCTCATTTTCTTCTCCCTGTTTCCCAATTTCATTTTCAAATTCATATATATATTATATATATATATAATTTTATATATATATATAAATTATATATATATTATATTATATATATATAATTATATATATATATAATTTATATATAATATATATTATATATATATATATATATAATTATATATATAATATATGTAATATATATTATATATATAATTATATTATATATATTATATATATAATTATATATATATATATATATATATATATATATATATATATATATGTATATATATATAATTTTCCCCTATCTTTTCTTTTGCTCCCTCCATCTTTTCTTTTTACTCTTCTTCTTTATCTCCTATCCCCTAATTTGCCTTTTCCTAGTGGTCAACTTTATTGGAGGTTATTAATATCACACATTTCTGTTCAGTGTTTTCTGTGTTGTACCTGATTATGTTGTATTTTGTGCCTTTAAATCAACGCAGGAGAGAGAGATCTACATAACCAGACAACCTGAAAAGAGAGACCATGGGGAGACAAAGAAAGCCCACAAGTGAAAGAAAAGCAGGCATCACCAGAAAAGGAAGTAAATGAGTTAGAGGCAAGCAACCTATCAGAGCAGGAATTCAGAGTAATGATTATAAGATGGCTAAAAAGAATGGAAGACAAATTTGACAATATGAGTAAGACCCAAGAGGAAATGAAGAAGAACCAAGAGAAAATGAAGATGAACCAAGAAAAAATAAAAAATGACATTGCTACTATGAAGAACTCAATAGAAAGCATCAAGAGCAGACTAGAAGAAGCAGAGGACCGCATCAGTGAGCTAGAAGCTAAGATGGAAAAAAATACCAAATTAGAGCAGCTTCTAGGGGAAAAAAAATTAAAAAGCAGGAGAAGAGCCTATGGGAGCTTTGGGACAATACAAAACAAAACAATATTCAAATAATTGGGGTTCCAGAAGGAAAGGAAACTGAGGAAGACATGGAAAAGGTATTTCAAGAAATAATGACAGAAAACTTTCCTGAGAAAGAGAAGAAAAAACCCACACAAATCCAAGATGCTTGCAGTCCCAAGCAAAATGAATCCAAAAAGACCGATGCCAAGGCACATTATAATTAAATTGGCAAACACCAACGACGAAGTAAGAATCTTAAAAGCATCCAGAGAGAGACAGAAAGTTACATATAAAGGAACCCCCATCAGACTAGCAACTGATTTCTCAACAGAAACTCATCAGGCCAGAAGAGAATGGGATGAAATATACAAAGTCATGCAAAGGAAGGGTCTAAATCCAAGAATACTGTACCCAGCAAGGCTATCAATCAAAATTGAAAGTAAAATCAGAAGTTTCATAGACAAAAAAAAACACTAAAGGAATTTATCTCCACCAAACCAGCAATGCAAGAAATGCTAAAGGGTTTACTGTAAAAATAAAGAGATAGGAAATGAAGAAGGAACACATGGGTACAGAATAAAAATGGTGTCAAATGAGTACCTATCAATTATAACTTTAAACATAAATGGATAAATGCTCCAATCAAAAGACATAGGGTAACAGATTGGATAAGAAAACAAGACCCATATATCTGTTGTCTACAAGAAACCCACTTCAGAAAAAAAAGACACACACACACTGAGGATGAAGGGCTAGAAAAAGGTTTTCTCAGAGAATGGAAATGAAAAAAAAGCTGGGGTAGCAATACTTATATCTGAAAAATTAGATCTCAAAGTGAAGTACATTACAAGAGATAATGAAGGCCACTTCATAATACTAAAGGGAGCAATCCAACAAGAAAGAAATAACCCTGATAAATATATATGCACCCAATACAGGAGCACCCAAATACATAAAAAAAAACACACACACACAAAACTGCTGGAGGATATTAAGGGAGAGATTAATAGCAATACAATCATAGTAGGAGATTTAATACCCCACTGTCACCCTTTGACAAATCATCTAAACAAAAAATTAGCAAAGAAATATCAATCCTAAATGATGCACTAGACCAGATGGAATTAATTGACATCTTCAGAACATTCCACCCCAAAGCCACAGAATATACATTCTTCTCAAGTGCACATGGGACATTCTCAAAGATAGACCACATGTTGGGACATAAGCAAAGTCTCTTCAAATTCAAGAAGATAGAAATCATATCAAGCATATTCTCAGATCATAGTGGCATAAAACTGGAAATTAACTACAATAAAAATAATCCAAAAAAATCAAACACATGGAGATTAAACAGCATGCTATTAAACAAGGACTGGGTGACCAGAGAAATCAAGGAAGAAATTAAAAGCATTTTTCAAACAAATGACAATGAAAACACAACAATCCAAAATCTATGGGACACAGCAAAAGCAATTTTGAGAGGGAAGTTCATATCTCTACAAGCCTATTGCAAAAAAACAAGAAAAAATTGTAACAAATTATCTAACTCTAAAACTCAAAGAGTTAGAAAAGAGCAACAAGAAAAACCCCGTGTAAGCAGAAGGAAAGAAATAATAAAATCAGAGCAGTGATAAAGGACATAGAGACCAAAGAAACAATACAAAAGATAAACAAAACCAAGAGCTGGTTCTTTGAAAAGATAAACAAGATTGATGAACCCATAGCCAGGCTAACCAAGAAACAAACACAGAGGACCCAAATAAACAAAATCAGAAATGAAAGAGGTGAAATAACAACAGACGATGCCAAAATACAAAGGATTTTAACAAAATACTACAAGCAACTTTATTCCAATAAACTGGACAACCTGGAGAAAATGGACATATTCCTAGAAAAATATAACCTTCCAAAACTCAATCAGGAAGAATCTAAAAACCTCAATAGACCAGTGACTTGGGGAGAAATTGAAACATTCATCAAAAAGCTTCCAGCAAGCAAAAGCCCAGGGCCAGATGGCTTCACAGGAAAGTTTTACCAAACATTCAAGGAAGAACTAAAAAATGTTCTCCTCAGACTATTCCAAGAAATTCAAGAGGAAGGAATACTTCCAAATTCCTTCTATGAAGCCAGCATCACCCTAATACCAAAACCAGATAAAGACAACTCAATGAAAGAGAATTTTAGGCCAATATCCCTCATGAACTTAGATGCCAAAATCCTCAACAAAATTCTAGCAAATCGGCTCCAGCAGAACATCAGAAAGATCATACACCACGACAAAGTAGAATTTATTCTGGGAATGCAAGGATGGTACAATATCTGCAAATCAATAAACGTGATGCATCACATTAACAAACTGAGAGATAAAAATCACATAGTCATATTAATTGATGCAGAAAATGCATTTGATAAAATTCAACACCCTTTCCTGATAAAGGTTCATACTTCAGTACAAGAAACATACCTCAAAATAATAAAAGTTATATATCATAAACCCACAGCCAACATCATTCTCAATGGGCAAAAACTAAAACCATCCCCTCTAAGAACAGGAACGAGACAGGGATGCCCACTCTCGCCACTCCTGTTTGACATTGTACTGGAAGTACTAGTCATTGCAATTAGACAAGAATAGGAAATAAAAGGCATCCAAATTGGAAAAGTAGAAGTAAAGTTATCCTTATTTGCAGATGACATATTATACATAAAAAACCCAAAAGACTCCGTCAAAAAACTAATAGACTTAATAAATGAATTAGTCAATGAAGCAGGATATAAAATTAATGCCAAGAAATCTATGGCATTTCTATACACCAATAGTGAACTTGAAGAAAAAGAGACTAAAAAGGCAATCCCATTTACCATCGCATCAAAAAAATTAAGATACCTCTGGGACCGGTTTGGCTCAGTGGATAGAGCATTGGCCTGCGGACTGAAAGGTCCCGGGTTTGATTCTGGTCAAGGGCATGTGCCTTGGTTGTGGGCACATCCCCATTGGGGGGTGTGTAAGCGGCAGCTGGTCGATGTTTCTCTCTCATCGACATTTCTAACTCTCTGTCCCTCTCAATTCCTCTCTGTGTAAAATCAATAAAATATATTTTTAAAAAATTATGATACCTAGGAATAAACTTAACTAAGGAGGTAAAAGATCTATATGTGGAAAACTACATGACACTGACAAAAGAGATAGAGGAAGATGTACACAGATGGTAGAACATGCCATGTTCATGGATTGGTAGAATCAACATCATTAAAATGTCCATACTTCCCAAAGCAATTCAGAGGTTCAATGCACTCCCCATTAAAATACCAATGGCATATTTCACTGACCTAGAAAGAACTCTCCAAAAGTTCATTTGGAACAATAAAAGACCCCAAATAGCCATGGCAATCCTGAGAAAGAAGAGTAAAGTAGGAGGGATCTCAATACCAGATTTCAAGCTGTATTACAAAGCCACTGTTCTCAAAACAGCCTGGTACTGGCATAGGAACAGACATATAGATCAATGGAATAGAATTGAGAAACCAGATATCAACCCAAATCACTATGCTCAATTAATATTGTATTTGACAAAGGAGGCACAAATATACAATGGAGTCAAGACAGTCTCTTCAATAAATGGTATTGGGAAAATTGGACAGATACATGCAACAGAATGAAACTAGATCACCAACTTACACCATACACAAAAATAAACTCGAAATGCATACAGGACTTAAACATAAGATGGGAAACTATAAAAATACTAGAGGCATCCACAGGCAGCAAAATCTCAGACATATGTCAAAAGAACTTCTTCACCAATACTTCCTCTAGGGCAATGGAAGCTAAAGAGAAAATAAACAAATGGGACTATATCAAAATAAAAAAGCTTTTTTATAGCAAAAGAAACCATCAACAAAACAACAAGAAAGCCCTCTGTATGGGAGAACATATTTGCAAATGTTATCACTGATAAAGTTTTAATCTCCAACATCTACAGACAGATTATACAACTTAATAAAAGGAAGATAAATGACCCAATTAAAAAATGGGCAATAGATCTAAATAGAATCTTCTCAAAAGAAGACAGAAGGAAGGCCAAGAGGCACATGAAAACATGCTCAAAGTCACTAATTATCCGAGAAATGCAAATCAAAACAACAATGCAGTACCATCTCACACCTGTCAGAATGGCCAACATCAACAAATCAACAAATGACAAGTGTTGGCAAGGTTGCGTGGAAAAAGGAACCCTCACTGCTGGTGGGAATGTAGACTGGTGCAACCACTGTGGAGAACAGTATGGAGCTTCCTCAAAAAACCCAGTAATCCCACTCCTAGGAATATATCCCAAGAAACTAGAAACACCAATCAGAAAGGATATATGCACCCCTATATTCATAGAAGCACAATTTACAATAGCTAGGATTTGGAAACAGCCTAGGTGCCCATCAACAGATGATTGGATCCAAAAAACTATGGTACATCTACACAATGGAATACTATGCTGCCCTAAAAAAGAAGAAATTCTCATCATTTGTAGCAACCTGTATGGAATTGGAGAACATCATGCTGAGTGAAATAAGCCAGTCAATGAAAGAGAAACATCACTTGACCTCACTCATTTATGGATAATAAAGAACATTATAAACTGATGAACCAAAAGATAGATAGAGAGACAGTAAAGCAACAAGCAGATTGTCAAATTACAGCTGGGAAGTTATGGAGATTTGGGGGAGATAAGAGATTCTCCAAAGAACTTGTATACTTGCATATAAGTACAACCAATGTACACAAAACTCTGAGGAGGGAGAGTATGTATGGGGGGCAATGGTATATGTACACAGATAATAATTAAAAAAAATTTAAAACAAAAAACAAAATAAAATAAAAGAAATTGATATTCTCCAAATAATTTTTTCTTTTTCAAATTGCATTTTTTCCCTGGGGAATTGTCTTTTATATCATTTGCTCTTATATTCCAGAATTGTTTGACTCCATGACTTAGCAGTTTTCCAGGCTTATACAAATTCTTCCTTATTAAACAATGAGTATTAAAATATTTTGAGTAGATTGTCCCTAATGCCTGTCTAATACTATAATATTTTAATGATTATCTCAAATCATTACTTCCAAGGACATGTGATATAAATTCATCCCTTCATCAAAATATTCTGAGGATACTAATGTAGTTATGACTGAATGTGCAGAGTTACTCTGTGCAATTCTTCATTGTGCTTCCCCCTCCCCCCCCCCGAAATTGAGGCAATTTCTCTAAAGGTCAGGTTTATATATCTAAGTTTTCTCCTTTGTCAAGTCTTTATTCTATATACATGATATAAATGAAGTCTTTCTGGTTGCCTTCTTGGTGTTAACACAGGCTAGAAAGAAATTTACCATGACTGACAGAATCCCTTATGGATTTTAGTTTGAAGTGGCTACCCTTGAATTGCTGCTTTCAAATAATATTGTGGTACAAGGGAGTTCAAAATGGAATGCCTACAGAATTTTCTTTGAAAATTTTCATGTATTAGTGATATTATTTTAAAATATCTTCTACATATCTTAATTTATATCACATTATTTTCACAGGAAAGCTAAATGTGAGGTAGTCCTAAGTGATGATCTACAAAACTTGGTGAATCTATATTTTCTCAATTCATATTGCATTATTATGAATGGATACTAGATATGCTTTAAATGCAGGATAGATTTTAACTTAATAAAGTTAAAAAAATTGATTTTTTTCTCAAAACATTTACTTTCCATGAGAAACTTTAAAACTCTGAGTGTTTATGTTCATTTTAAATTTATTTAAATAATCTCTCCCTTACTCAATTAAGAAACTTTTAGATTCACATTACAATTAACCTATATAATAAAATATCACTTTTTGGCTTTTAGTATAGTATTAAACAATATCATAATTATCTGAAAGGACTAATACAATTCTCTTCCATTTTATAACAAATATCTGCATGGAATGTGGTTTTTCAAATATTTCATCCAAAACAAAAAATTGCAATAGACCAAATAAAAATTCAGCTGTTTTCTATCAACACCGACACAAATATATTTGCAAAATTGTTAAAGTGGCATATTTTCATTAGCTTTTGCTCTTTGGGGAAAGTTGTTTCTTATAAGAAAATGTTAATTATTAATATAAGATTTTATTATTTTTGGAATGGATTAATGTTTTTAAAATATCTACCTTATTCAAATGTAGCAAATATCAATAGATATAACTCATATAAACAAAAGCTTTTGAAGTTCTGAATAATTTTAACAATGTAAAGTTATTCTGAGACCAAAATACATGAGAACTGCTATTCTTGCATGAAGTGGAGGGGCAGATAGTGTTAATATAATCTGAGACTGAATTGACTCAGTGCTAGTTTCCAGTGTTTGTAAGGCTTAGTCTACCTGCAGTTTGTACCTACTCCTTAGGTTTAACCTTCCAGGAGTCCCAACTGACAATTCTTTCATCCTCTTTAGGATACCTCCTCCTTAGTGTGTCTTGACTTCTGATATGTTTATTCTTAGCACAGAAAAACTTCAAATCTTTGCTTTGCTTTCTCAGAGATTTTTGCTTACTTCCAAAGGAAAACTGATGTTAATTGTTGGTTTCACTTATGCTGACCTCAAGGATCTTGACTTTTCAACCCATAGTTTCCTTGTCAGTCTTGGATTGTAATATTTTTCTTCCTGAGACTATGAATCTTCTGGCTACTATGCCTCTTAGCTGCCACCTCTACCCTACTACTCAGTATCTTTCTACATGTAGTGATTTAGCAAATGAACAGAAGGAAAAGCAGTAGGCACAAAGTTTTATTAAACACATTCAAATTTGCATCTTCCTGTCTGGCTTCTCATCTTTTTGCCTCAACAAATCTCTAGCATATTCAAACAAATAGCATTTGTTTGTTTCTTTTCCAGATATTCAACTTTTACCCAGCAAGAGTCTATTCCTTATGTGAAATGCTTGATCAAGTCTCTTGCCCATTAGTTATTGATTTCTAAGTGCTATTTCTACATGTTTGGTATAAAGATGTGTATTTCAAATCTTTTCTTCCACTCGGGGGCTTTCTCTTTCATTAATTAATGGAATAATTACATGAAGTTTTAATTTTATTTGTAAAATATAATATTACCTAATAATAGCCAATTCTATGTGAACAAAAGGAAAAGCAGCAAGGTTATACTCCATAAAAGGGGAAAAGGAGACATATGCAATACTTTCAACAATAAGGAATTAAAAAAAAATATGTCAGCATTTCAGTTTTCACTTCTATATTTGTGTTGGTAAATGTGCACCTCAAAGGGGAGAGAGGTCCATTCTAATACATGGGTCTATCTGTGTACAGCATCTCATATTCTTTCCTCTTATTAGACATTTTTAAGAAAACAAATTATTTTGAGTATAGAGTCTGTCTTTTGTATTGCTTTGCTTTGCAAACTTTCACAGTACTGGCCACAGAAGAGGTCATCAAAATATTTGTTAAATAATTACTCTTTTTTTCACTTTGGTGTTTTCTAATAGTGTAAGGGACCCTAAGATCTGATTATATACTCAATAATATACGAAAAAACATTCAAGAGTATAAATACATTTCAATCCATATACCATCTTCAAATTGATTGAGAGCTATGTAGTGCTGTATTAAGGATTCTAAAAAACATATCTGTGTTGATTAAAAAAAATAGCATGATAAATTCATGATGCTGCTATAGTACTGGAAGGAACTAATTTCCAACTCAACTTACTACAAAATTTGGGTAGGATATTTCATTACCAATAAAAATATCCTCTAAGGTCAGATTGCCTCAATCTTCTGTTTCTTCTGATTTCTACCTGGATTCTCATTGTGCTTTATCTTTCCTGCTAAAAAGTGGACAGCCTAATTGAACCCCACATTGACATCACTTCTCTTTTCCCAGGTCAAGAGTCTCTTCCCATATCAAACATGACCATCTCCATTGCTGTCCTTTATCTTATTCATTTAAAAAATATTTGAGTGTCATATGTCAAAATTTAGGCAAACTTGTAGGTAATGGAGACACAGTATAGAAAAAAAAAGTGTGCCTTTCAGGAACTTATATTTTAGTGGGTGAAGGAATATAGTAATTCACAAATTAAATAAGTAAAAATAGTATTTCAGAGTGGTAAGCACTAAGCATGAAAAATTAACCCTATTTTTTATAAGGGCAATTGAAGTGTCACAGGGGTTTTAAATTATGATAAAGTAATTTCAGTGGTCCTCATTGAGAAAATGACTTTTGAGTAAAACTCTGGAAGAAATATGAGGGCTAGTTATGTATATACAAGGTGAGGCAAAAGTAGGTTTACAGCTGTCAATACATAAAACACAATTTATTCTTGTACTAGAGGCCTGGTGCACTAAATTCGTGCACGGGTTGGGGGTTGTCCCTCAGCCTAGCCTGCACCCTCTCCAATCTGGGATCCCTCAAAGGATGTTAAACTGCCCGTTTAGATCCGATCCCACCAAACAGTTGGACATTCCTCTCACAATCCAGGATTGCTGGCTCCCAAATGCGCTGCCTGCCTTCCTGATTGCCCCTAACTGCTTCTGCCTGCCAGCCTGATCACCCCCTAACCACTCCCCTGCCAGCCTGATTGATGCCTAACTGCTCCCCTGCAGGCCTGTTTGGCCCCAACTTCCCTCCTCTGCCGGCCTGGCCACCCCTAACTGCCCTCCCCTGCAGGGTTGATCACCTCCAACTGCCCTCCCTTGCAGACCTGGTCCCTCCCAACTGCCCTCCCTTGCAGGCCTGGTGCCTCACAACTGCCCTCCCCTGCTGGCCATCTTATGGTGGCCATCTTGTGTATACATGGGGTCAGGATTTTTGACCACATGGGAGTAGCCATCTTGTGCATTGGAGTGATGTTTAATCTGCATATTACTCTTTTATTAGATAGGATAGAGGCCTGGTGCATGGGTTGGGGCCAGCTGGTTTGCCCTGAAGGGTGTCCTGGATCAGAGTGGGGGTTCCCTTAGGGTATGGGGTGGCCTGGGTCAGGGGCCTGTGATGGTTTGCAGGCTGGCCATGCCCCCTGGTGACCCAAGCAGAGGCCCTCGTATCTGGAATTTATTTACCTTCTACAATTGAATATTTGTAGCCTGGAACAAAGCCAAGCCTCCTGCTTGCTCCATAGCTGTAGCCTTTTCCGTTTGAATTTGTTTACATTCTATAATTGAATCTTTGTATCCTTGAGTGGAGATCTAGGCCAGCCAGGGCAGGTGAAAAGCGTGGCTTCCTCTATTGCCACAGAAACCCAAGCCTCTCAACTGCCCTTTGTGGCTGCAGCCATCTTGGTTGGGACTAATTTGCATACTCACTCTGATTGGCTGGTGAGCATGGCTTGAGCAGAGTGATGGTTAATTTGCATATTATTCTTTTGTAAGGTAGGATTATTATTTATTGTATTCTTTTTCCATACAGAAACTGTAAACTTACTTTTGCCCCACTCTGATTTTGGGGGAAGAACATTCTAGTAGAAAGATTAGCAAGTGCATAGCTATGAGATGAGAGCATGCCTGAGGTATTTTTGGCATAGCAAGGATCCGAACATGACTGAATATGAATAAGAAGAGAGTAGTAATAAACAAAATCAGAGAGATAATGAAGCCAGATCATGCAGGGCTTTATACATATTAATAAATGCTCTGGCTTTCACTCTGAGTAACATGTGTGATATGGAATCCACTGAATAGTTTTAAGCAGAGAAGTAACATGATCTTATGTTTTAACAAGATAACTTTGTTTTTTGTGTTGAGAATAGATGGTAAGAGGTCAAGGTCAGAAGCAGGAATATTATTTACAGGAGACTATTATAATACTAGAGGCCAAGAGCACAAATTCGTGAAGTGGATCCCTTGGTCTGGCCTGTGGGATCATACTGAAACTGGCTCTCCAACACCTCCTGAGGGGTCCCGGATTGCAAGAGGGCTCAAGCCAGGCAGAGGGACCACACCAGTAAACCATCAGGGCTAGGGAGAAATTGCAGGAGGGCTCCAGAGAATGTCTTACCCATTTTGCCCAGTCCTGATTCGGCCAAACCCCAGCAGCAAGCTAACCTACCAGTCAGAGCAACTTCCCCCTGTTGGCCACTACATGTCATAGCAACTCTTTGAACAGTTGAATGGGCAGACACTTAGCATATTAGGCTTTTATTATATAGGATAACCAAAGTGACTGATAACGGTTGCTTGAATCAAGCTTACACCTCTTTCAGTGGCAAGAAATTAAATTCTAAAACTATTTTAAGATAGAACTGACAGAATTTTTTTGTCACTTTGGATATGTAGTGTGAGAGAAAAAGAAAAGAAATATACTAAAAGTTTGATTTGAAAAAATTAATAATAGAATAATCAATATATTACATTTTAATTTTCTGGACTGTTATTGTCAAGAGAGCAAGTATCTGTTACCTACATATTGGTAAGAGGGCAGAAATAGCTGGTCTGGAATTGAGAAGAAATAATAGAGGCTTATTTTAAGACAGTTTGAGGTTTCAACTAAACAGCCATGAATGGATGTCAGGAAGGAGCAGAGATCAGAAGTAAAATGCAGATTTTCCTCATCTCTTCTGCTTCCAGGAAAAATCTCCAGTAATTCTTCTTTTCACTAATACATTAGAACCATAATAAGGATGGAAGGTTAAGGAAGTGGTGGAGAAATATAGCAACATCCAGATGTACACATTGAAATAATATAAAAAGCAGTAGGAAAGTTATATCCCTGTGATTCCATCATCACATATATTTTGTTTCTATGATTTTAACCTACCCATCTATGTGTTGATTAACACAAGACTGCCCTAATATAATTCAAGCCTCCATCAATAAGGTAAAATAAAGCAGTAGAGTATAAAGGTCAAACCTGATAGCCACCTTAATTAATATTACTGACTTGTACATCCAGAATTCTTTTTTATTTTTTTAAATGTATCTTTATTGTTGAAAGTATTACAGATGTTTCCATTCTGTTTTATTTTGTTGTTTGTTTTGCTTTTCCCCCCATTAACTCCCTTCTCCTAAGATTTAGCCTCACTGTTGTCTGTGTCCATGGAGTATGCCTATATGCATATAAGCTCTGCAGTTACTCTCTCTACCCCCCATACTTTCTACACCTTCCCTCTGATCCTTCAGTCTGTTTCATAATTCTATGTCTCTAGATCTATTTTGTTAAACAATTTATTTTGTTCATTAAATTTCACATATGAGTGAGATCATGTGATACTTATCTTTCTCTGATTAGCTTATTTCACTTAGCATGATACTCTCCAGGTCCACCTATGTTGTTGAAAATGGTAAGAGTTCCTTCTTTTTTATCTTTGCATAGTATTTCATTGTGTAAATGTATCACCGTTTATTATTCACTCATTGCTGATGGGCAGTTGGGCTGTTTCCAAATTTTAGCTATTTTAAATTGTGCTGCTATGAACACAGTGGTGCATATACCGTGTTTCCCTGAAAATAAGACATCCTCCGAAAATAAGACCTAGCGCATGGAAAGATAAGACATCCCCTGAAAATAAGACCTAGCACAACTTTGGGAGAAAAAAATAATATAAGACACTGTCTTATTTTCGGGGAAACAGGGTGTTTCAGGTTTCTTAGGATATATTCCAAGAAGTGGGATCACTGGGTGAAATGGGAGTTCCATTTTAAAATTTTTTGAGGAAACTCCATTGTTTTCCACAGTGGCTGCACCAGACTACATTTCTACCAGCAGTGCACAAGGGTCACCTTTTCTCCACATCTTCATGAGTGCTTCTATCATTTGTTGATAACCATTCTGACAGGTGTGAAGTGATACCTCATTGTCATTTTAATTTATATTTATCAGATGATTAGTGACTTTGAGCATGTTTTCCTATGTCTCTTGGCCTTCTGTTTGTTTACTTTGGAGAGGTTTCTGTTTAGGTCCTTTCCCCATTTTTTAATTGGACTGTTTGTCTTCCTTTTATTAAGTTGTATGAATTCCTTATGTGTTTTGAAAATTAACCTCTTATTGGATATAACATTGGCAAGTATGTTCTCCCATGCAGTGGGCTTTCTTTTCACTTTGTTGATGGTTTCTTTTGCTGTGCAGAAACTTTTTATTTTGATATAGTCCCATTTGTTTATTTTATCCTTAGTTTCCTTTACTCTAGGAGATGTATCAGTAAACATATTGCTACAAGAGATGCCTGAGATTTCATTGCCTTTGGTTTCCTCTAAGATTTCTTTGGAGTTTCCTAAGAACTGCTCTGCAACCTTGGATAATTTCCCAAAACAATTCCTACAGAACTGTGGCTAGTCTCATTTCTCAAATGCATCAGATTCCAGGACATACATACATATTGATATCCATATTCACATTTCTATTTAAGCCTTCTGGATAATACAAGTAACATCAATATTTTCTTTGAAAATAATGTGCCATATTATTTTAAAGAAGGTTTTATTTAAGCACAAGGGAGAAAAACACAAATAGGAATCATTAGAAGAACAAGACAACCTTGGCCAGGTATCTCAGTTGGTTAGAGTGTCGTCCTGACACTTCAAGTTTGCGAGTTCTATCCCTAGTGAGACCATGTACAACAGATCAACAAGTAAGTAGAACAACAAATCAATGTGTGTGTTTTTTTCTCCCTTCCTCTCTCTCTTCAAAATCAATCGATAAATGAAAAAGGATGTAGTCAAATGTTAACAAGTTTGTTACAAATAATAAAGGTCGTGGGAGGTAAAGCAGATAACTTAGTGTGGGCCTATATCCTAACTCTCTTGAAATGCAAAGGTTGTGGCTGATGAAATGGATATAGGAAATATAGATATTGGGAGATGAAAGAGATCACTTTTATAAAGTTTTGTGCTTGTGGGCCAATATCCTAACTCTCTCTAAATGCAAAGGTTATTATTTTAAAGTCGCATTGTAATAAAAAATTCAATAATTCAACTGGTAGCCTAAACTGTGATATGCCAGAACAAACCAGCACAGATCTTCAGTTTTCCCTTGCTACTTTAAAGTATTATTTTTTTATTCAAAGTGATTTGCACTGCTCCTTACCAGGATTTGAGTTGTGAAAATTCCCTGTATTAAATCCATGCCTCCCTCAAAACAGTAGATATTAGGTTAAATTAATTTTAAACAGATTTTTCCTATATGAGTAAATGAATATCATTGGAAATCATGCAGATTGCAAAGCAATTTTTTTTGCTGTCTATTTCACACATTGCAAGGCATCTGGACTTCCTAACCTCCAAACACTAAATACAACATGAAACTCCCATCGTGATATCAACCAAAATATACTCCCTACATATTTCCCAAAAACGCACTAGGAGGTAATATAGCCCTTATTAAGAATCTCTGTTGGCTCTGGCCTGTGTGACTCAGTTGGTTGGGCACTGTCTCATGCACCAAAATGTTGCTGGTTTGATTCTGAATTAAGAGAACATGCCCAGGTTTGGGGGGCATGCAGGAGGCAGCCAATTGATGTTTTGCTCTCACATCAATATTTCTTTCTCTCTCCCTTTCTTCATTCTGTGTGACTACACAACTTGCAGTTAAACAAATTGGTTTTACTACTTTGAAAGGGAGCCAGACCACTTTTGTGCTAATTATCAGGTGTCAAGAATCATCATGTTTAAAACATTTTAAAGGCTTGGTAGCAGATGGCTCTAGATGCCAAATGACATTTAATTTCTGATTTTAGAATTATTTATTATTTTATATTTAAGCAATTCCAGGGAATTAATACACCGTCCACTAATACTTGTGGTCTGATTTTTGTAATTTCCTGTTCTGGGAGGGGAGTTAGCAATAGCAACTTTTATAATGTGCAATTGAGTGGCACAACTGCTTGAGAAGTTTTATGTAAGGAGTAATTTGTCAATCTGACAACTGAAAAAGCAGAAGGAACCAAAGAGTATGATTTTTTTCCATTTCCACACAAATAGGAGATATTTCTGAAATACTAGAAAACATGGTAAAGAAAAGCAGGATGTAAACAAAGTGTCAGGGAACTACTTATTGGTAGATTCTAAATCTAACTTCTTAGACAAAATCAAAGTAACAATAGTAGAAAAACTGTGATTTTTCTTTCTAAAACGGACATAGAAAAATGGTCAGGCAATACTTTCACATAGGAGCTCAGAAAACTATGGCCAGGGACACAATTGTTGGCAAAGGTCAAAGCTATTAAGAGTTCAAGGTTCTTACTTTGGGTGATGGGCTCACAATACAGTGTGCAGATGATGTTTTTGTTGAGCTGTACACTTGAACCCTATATGGTGTTAATGTCACCAGAAAAACTCAATAAAAGAGGAAAAAATAGAGTTATAGGCTCTCTGCCAAAGAGAGATAAATCAATTAAAGGTAAAACAGATGGCTGCAGATAAGAAATTTAAACTAAGAGCTAGTATATGATACAGGTAGGCCAGCCAGATAGAATATAAACTAGCAGCCCTGACAGTGAAAATTGTCATGATAACTTTGACATACATTTAGATGTGCTAAATTAGATTCAGATGAGGACTGCTATTTCTGTCAATCATTACTATCCATTCATTTGTCAAAGAGTTAGTGAATGACAAACATACATCCCACACTAGCTAGGTACTGATTACATCCTAAACTGGCTCCTATTAGCAAAAATGCATCCAGGCAAAGGTATAACAAGAAATTCCTTTTTTTTCCCTAGCCAGTATGGTTCAGTGGGTTGGGTATTTTCCCATGTACCAGGAGGTTGCTGGTTCTAGTCTCTGACAAGCATACATGCCTGATTTGAGGGAGGCAATCAATTGATGTTGCAGTTTCACATTAATGTTTCTATCTCTCTCCCTTCCTCTCTCTCTGAAAATGAATAAACTATTCTTTAAAAAAGAAATAAGACTCATTTTAATACATCCATCAATTTATTCACCTGCTAAGCATGTATTATATATTAGACACTGTCTCATGCATTTAGCCTATATCAATAAAGAAAACAAAGAATTCTCCCCTTGTAGAGCTTAAATAACACTGGACAGAGAGAAAAAGTTGTAAAATATAATAACAAAAATGTCATATAAGTATTTTTATGATATTATAAGTAATGTAGAAAAGGTAAAATTAAAAATGAGAATAGAGGCAGAAGGTCAGAAATGCTGGAAATGAGGAAGTACATTTCAATAATAAATATTCGTGAAGGAAACAAGCAAGAATCATGAGGAAGAATACATTTTAGCTTGAGATGCTCTGAGATAAGATTCATATAAAGAAGGCTTTATCCTACATTTTAAACTCCTATTGTCTTCTTAGACATCTTTCCATTTAGGCATAGCACAGATATACAGAAAATAACACCACTTTAATCTCTCTCTTCTCTAAGGCAATTTTTACATCATGTTTCTCTTCAGAAGGGTCTAATTCTGAGCCCAGAAACCAAGTCAGAAATCTTATATTAGTGCTTTATTTGTTCCCAATATTGGAAATACATATGACTTCACTAGGGAATCCACTAGTTAGTATTTACTTTTACTTATTTCTAAGATACACTTCCATATAAAACAAAAAGTCGCAATATGATCAGGTAAATGCATGAGACGGTGTCTAATATATAATGCATGTTTACCCAGTATTTACTGATCAATAGAAAATGACATTTATGTGTGCAGGGTAAGAAAGTCACCTTTATTTTTTAGAATATATTACTATTGTTTCTGTTTTTATTTTATTAATTCCTTTATTGATTAAGGTGTTACATATGTGTCCTTATTCCCACTCATGCCCTCACCCCTCTGGTGTCTGTGTCCATTGGTTAGGCTTATATGCACTCATACAAGTCCTTTGGATGATCTATTCCCCTATCTCCAACCTCCCCTACCTTCCCTCTAAGGTTTTATGGTCTGATTGATGCTGCTCTGTCTATGGATCTTTTTTGTTCATCAGTTTATGTTGTTCATTATCTTCCATAAATGAGTGAGAGCATGTAGTATTCATCTTTCTCTGACTAGCTTATTTCGCTTAGCATAATTCTCTATTTTTTGTCTTTATTTATTTATTTATTTATTTATTTATTTATTATTTAACTGTTGTTGGTATGTACTCCTATATTGGTTATATCAATTTCAGGTTTACCCTATAGTTTTTCATCATTTTTGTATCATACAATGTGATCACCCTACTAATTTTAGTTATCATCTGTTATCTTGCAAACTTACCCCAATATTATTGACTGTATTCCCCTTCCACCTTTTACCCATCTCCTACCTCCTCCATTCTGGTAACCATTCCTTGTTTTTTATTCTTTTTTTTTTTTCTTTGCTGGTTACTTTTGTTTCTAGATTCTACATATAAGTTAAACTTTATGGTATATGTCTTTCTCTGCTTGACTTATTTCATTTAGCATAAAACCTCTGATCCATTCATGTGGTCAAAAATAGCAAGATTACATTCTTTTTATTCCTGCATAATATTTTTTATTGATGCATACTATTCTTATTGCTGTCAATGGACACCTAGCTTGCTTCCAAGTCTTGCCTATTGTAAATAATGCTGCAACAGATTTTTGGGACTCCGTAAGATCATGTGTATGAGAAGGGCAGTGCATGAGGTCACAAAATGTCTGAGGAGGTTCTAATCTCTCACTTTAGACTGACCTTGAGGCTCTACACAAGCAGGAAGTACACACTAAATTGTGTGTCAGATCATAACAGAACCCATTGACAAAGATTGAGAAACCTATTGGTTCAAGACACTTAAAGAAATCTCTGGCCAAAATCGGTTTGGCTCAATGGATAGAGCGTCAGTCTGCAGACTGAAAGGTCCCAGGTTCGATTCCTGCCAAGGCATGTATCTTGATT
Organism: Pipistrellus kuhlii; assembly: GCF_014108245.1. Lineage (NCBI taxonomy): Eukaryota > Metazoa > Chordata > Mammalia > Chiroptera > Vespertilionidae > Pipistrellus > Pipistrellus kuhlii. The sequence continues at coordinate 19,282,579 of NW_023425504.1, forward strand.
GAGGGCACATCCCCAGTAGGGAGTGTGCAGGAGGCGGCTGATAGATGTTTCTCCCTCATCGATGTTTCTAACTCTCTTTCCTTCTCCCATACTCTGTAAAAAACCAATAAAATATATTAAAAAAAGAAATATTTGTCCAATCGTTAGTTAAAAGATTTCAGCAGTCACAAACCACAAAGAATAAGGTGTTTGTAGTCAAAGAAACAGTAAATAATCAGTAACAACAATAACAAAAATCAGAAACAAACAGAAACCAATGTGGGGGATTTGATTTCCATCAATGGCTCTATTATAGCACATACAATTTCTATTTTAAAAATGTATGAGATGCATGAAGAAATAGGAAAATATGGTTTATAAAGAGGGAACAAGTAATGAATAGTAATAAATAAAACATAATAAACAGACATGTCCTTAAGGAAGCCCACAAGACAAAAACATTAAATCAATTATATACATTCAAGTAACTAAATTAAACCTTACAAGAAAATATAAAAATTATGTGTCACAAAATGGAAAAGATCAATAGACAGAAAATTTAAAGAATCAAATAGAAATTCTGATGTTAAAATAAAAATATTTGAAATGAAATGTTCATGAGAGAAGCTTCATAGCATATTTAAGCAAGCCAAAGATTTGATGAATTTGAATATAGGTTGATTGACTTTACCTACTCTGTGAAAAATAATTTTTTTTAAAAAAGAACAAAACTTAGAAATTTATGGAACAAATTCACATAATATACTTAATAAAAATCCCTATGATGATAGAGAAAGGGACATGTTATAGGATGGGTTGTGTTACCTTAAAAAAATATGGTGAAATACTAATCCCAAGTACTTCAGAATATAAACTTATTCAGAGACTAGAGGTCTGATGCACGAAGATTTGTGCAAGAATGGGCCTTCCTTCCCCTGGCTGTCAGCACCCCCTTCGCTCTGGCTGGAGCTGCCTTCCCACCTTCTCATGCTGCCCAGAGGTCTGGAGAGCCTGGGGTGGTGCAGAATGCCTGCATGGATGATGCAAGCATCCTACCAGCCCCCAGCCACTCAGCACCATCATATGCAAATTAAACCGCCATGTTTGTTGGATTAATTTGCATATTCACTCCTGATTGGCTAGCTGGCATCACAAAGGTATGGTCAATTTGGATCTTACTCTTTCATTAGTGTATATAGGATATTTACTAATGTAATAAAATTAAAATTAGGTTGTTATTGTGGGCTCTAATCTCATATAACTGGAATTCTTACAAAATGGGGAAATTTGAGTCCAGAGATACAGGGAAGATGAAAAGACACAGATGGAGTACCTTTTGAAGACAAAGAGGAAAAAATTGGCAGCATGCTTCCATAAGACAAGAAATGTTTGAGGTTACTAGAGGCTGGAAAAGGCATGAAAGGATCCTTCTCAGATAGGTTTCCTAGTTAGCATGACTCTGCTGACACCTTCATTTCAGACATTTAGCCTTCAGAACTGTGAGACACTACATTTATGTTGCTGTAAGCTACCCAATGTGTGGTACTTTGTTACAACAATCCTAGAAAACAAATGTAGAGAATAAATAATATTTGAAAAATTAATGTTCAAAATATCTTAAATGTGATGAGAGACATGAATCTCTATGTATGTATATCAAAGAAACTAAATAAATGCCAAAAAAGAAAACTAAGACCCACAAACAGACATATCATAACTAAAGTGTAAAAAGCCAAGAACAAAAAGAGAATATTGAAAGCATATCCAAAGAAGTGATTCATCAAGTATAGGGGACCCTCAATAAAATTAATAACTGAAATTTCATTAGGAAACAGAGAGGCCAGAAGACAGTGGGATGGCAGTTTAAAAGCGCTGAAAAAATATAATAAACCAATAATTCCATATCCAAATAACTATCATTTAAAAATGGAGAAAATATGATATTCTCAGATAAAAAAGATTGAGATAATGTGTTTTTAGCAGAACCTCCCTACAAGAATTATTAAGTGGAATCCTTCAGAGTAAAAAGAAAGGACACTAGAAATAACTCAAATCCACTTAAAGAAATAAACACTACTAGCAATAAAGACTACTAGATAGGTGACTATAAAGTATATTATGATTTATATTTTTCTTCTGTTTGATTTTAAGGACAACTGCATAAAGCAAAAAATACATATAAAACTGTTTGATGGGCTTATAAAATAAAATATGTCATTAATATGACTATAAGAAGGATGGGGGGAGAGTTACTGTATTGGATCAAATTTTATACACAATTGAAATAAAATCAGTATAAATCTGATATTAATACATTAATTGTAATTCTTAGGGAAACCAGTAATAAAATAATTTGGAAAAAAATAAAGGGTATAAGAAAGGAATTAAAATGGTGTCGAAAATTATATGTTTAACACAAAATAGATAGTATTAGAGTAAAAGAATAACAAATAAGGCATATATAAAAGAAATAAATAGCATATATGAATGCTAGCATAGTAGCTACTAAATAAAACCCCTCCATTCCTCCCTCTCTTCTTCACGCACACACATACACACACAAGCAGATCTGTATACAGATACTAAAAGTGTTATTATTTGATTTATCATGAAGGAGGTATATGAAAAATAATGCATAAAGCTAAGTTAGGAGGTTAAAATTGGAATAATACATTCTGATTAGTGAATTGGTGATACTGGTAGTGAAAAGAGAGTTCATTTAAGACTATATCCAATTTTTTGAGTCATAGAGATAATTTTAATTTACTTAAAAAGACCTGATTTGAGCTCCATAATATACCAAACCAAAGATGTTCCCAAGAAACAGTTTCTGAATATAGGGAGTTTACAATTTACTTAAAATGCACCTTAAATCACAAAACTCAGCTATAAGATGTAATCAGAGCTTACTAAGTTTAATTTGGGGTATGGATAAGTTTTCTGTAGCAGGATTATGGCTTCTCAGATTACCACCCATTCTAATGAATCTCCAAGTTCAGTGCAAAGTGTTGCCCTTCATGGCTAATGAAGTGGAAAGCTAAGTACAATCTGTGGCAAGATAGCATTATCCAATTAGTTATCTCAGGGGGAGAAAAGTCATTTCTTTTATAATCCTAAAAATTTTTCCCCATGGACTGACAGCAATCAGGGATATTTTTGGACATTGCAATAAGCAAGCAAACTAATCCATAAACTAGAGTGTTATAAGCATGTAGGTCAATCTTTCCACTTGATTTTGATTAACACTGTCATCAAAGAGAGAATTCACACTTTACATCAAAGTCATGATTACTCTATGCCACTCAAATTCTATTGCATGAAAGAGACCTTTTTGTGTGATTTAATTGTGGATTTAGAAAAACACAAAGAAACTACTTCTGAGATATCACCACCATTGATTAGATTTTGCTCTAGAATAGAATATGTATGTTTCCTCAGGACTTAAAATTACATAATAATGTTCTCAGTCATGTGTTGACAACAGTCGGGTCATATGGAATTCTATCAGTGAGTTCATAGACGTTCAGGCCTAAAGATCAAGTAGTCTTAATTATTCTCATGATATTATTATTAACATCATTATTACCATGCAAGGAATACAACTTCTGCCTATGTCCTGGAAACATATTATACTAAACTTAATATCTCTGTGAGAATCAGTTTGTGGGAGAGACTGGGAACACTTGTCAAAGTGAGCTGCAGTTTAAGAATCCTAAGACTGCTAGATGTCAAGAGAGAGCAGGTTCTGTAAACCAACTGGTTCAGGAATAGAACAGAAATTTATTTATTCTTAGCCTGACAAGAAAGTGAGGGTTCTGAAAACCTGAAAAGCAAGTAAGTGGATTCCTATGATGATTCAGTGGTGACTTCAAGGTGGGACAAAACTAGGTAAGTTAACAAAGTCAAATTAAATCATGAGTCAAAATACACTGCAAAATTGTATACAAAATGGTGTAGCCACAGATTCAAGTATGCAGTAGTCCCTTCTGATCCATAGGGGATACATAGAGCCAGTCAGAGAAAGACAAATACCACAGGATCTCATTCATATGTGGAATTTAGTGAACAAAAATAAACTGACAAATAAAATAGAAATAGAGGCATGGATACACGGAACAAACTGACAGCTGTCAGAGGGAAGGCAATGGGGGGAATAAATGAAAGGGGGTGAAGGGATTGGCCAAAGAACATATGTACATAAGCCATAGACTCAGACAACAGTGTGGTTATGGCTAGAGGGAAGGGGGATTGACAGCGGGAGTGGAGATGTGTGTAATAGTATAAACACTATTTGTTTGAGGTTTGTATAATAGTCTTATAGATCAAGTTGGGAATAAATGACATCTCTTAATACTGAACCTTAAAATTCATGAGTTTTGAATATATCATTATGTATTTAGCTCTTCATTGATTTAGCTTTTCAGTGTTTTGTAATTTTTACATGCAGATAATTTACATATTTGTTAGATTGATACCTAAATACTTCATTATTTTGGTGATATTGTAAATTGTATTATATTTTAAAATTTCAAATACCCATTGTTTCCTGGCTGGGTGTGACTCAGTGGCTGAGTGTTGACCTATGAACCAGGAAGTCACTGTTCGATTCCCAGTCAGGGAATATGCCTGGGTTGCATTGCTCAATCCCCAGTAAGAATCATGCAGGAGGCAGCTGATCAATGATTCTCTGTCATCATTGATGTTTCTATCTCTCTCTCTCCCTTCTTCCTCTCTAAAATCAATAAAATGCATTAAAAAAGATTAGATAAAATATATTTGTAAAAATACCCATTGTTAATGCTAATATATAGAAAAGCAATGCACTTTTTATATTGCTCTTATATTCTGCAACCTTGTTATATTTGTTTATTAGTTCCAAAAGGGATTTTTAAAAATAAATTCTTTGGGATTTTTTGCATAAACAAACAAATCAATTGTGAATAAGGATGATTTTGTTTTTTCCAACCTGTATACTTTTTATTTATTTTCATTTTCTTATTGCACTAGTTAGTACTTCCAATATGATGTTGAATAGCAGTTGTGAGAGAGGATATTCTTTCTTTGTTTCTTATCTTAGGAAGAATGTGTTAAGTCTCTTATCATTAAATATGACAGCTGTAGGTTTTTGTAGATACACTTTATCAGGCTGAGTACGTACATTATTTTCTGCTTTTAATGTCTTTTTAGAATTTTACCATGCATTTACATATTATTTTGAAATAAGTTCAAGACACTATGTCATTGCATCTATATTAGCTTGCTTATATATGTGCAGCATTAAAAGCTCTGTGTGGTTACATGATATTCTAGAGAGAGCTCTTTTCTATTTTGGTCATACATTTACAGGTTTCTTTCTTCAAGAAGTCTCAAATCAGTATTATAAGGGCTACAGCCTCCTCTGTGGCAATAGTTGCTTTAATTCTTTTTCTTCCTTCCTTTCTTCCTTCCTTTCTTTTCTCTCTCTTTCTTTCTTTCTTTCTTTCTTTCTTTCTTTCTTTCTTTCTTTCTTTCTTTCTTTCTCCCTTTCTTTCTTTTAATATAATTCATTTTAGAGCAGTCGTACATTCCCAGCAAATTTAAACACAAGGTACAGAAATTTCCCATATATTCCCTTCATTACATATGTATAAACTCTCCCATTATCAACACATACTACCTCTGTGGCATATTTGTAAAGATTGATGAACCTATATTGACACAATTTCATCACTCAGAGTCTATAGTTTACATTAGGGTTCACTCTTGGTATTGTACATACTTTGGGTTTGGACACATATAAATGGCATGTATCATGTATTCCCATTATAATGTCAAACAGAACAGTTTCACTGCCATAAAAATCCCTCTGCTTTGTTACTATTCATCCCACATTCCCCCCTACCTCCTGTAACCATTGATGTTTTATGGTATCCATAGTTTTGCCTTTTTCAACATTTCATGTGATTTGAATCATACACCATGCAGCATTTTCAGATTGACTTCTTTCACTTCGTAATATGCATTTAAGTTTCTTCCATGTTTTTCCCCATAGCTAAACAGTTCATTTACTCTTAGTGCTGAATAATATTCCATTGTCTAAATATAACATGTTTTATTTATCCATTAACTTAGAAAGGACATCTAGATTGTTTCCAAGTCTTGGAAATTATGAATAAAGTTTCTATAAATATCTCTCTGTGTGTGGACTTCTTTTGGTTAAATACCAAGGAACATGATTTCTAGATCATATGGCAAGAATAATATTTAGTTTTGTAAGAAACTACAAAACCGCTTCCAAAATGTGTACCATTTTAAATTCCCAACAGTAATGAAGGTTAGTTCCTGTTGCTCCTCATGTTCATGAGCATTTAATGTTGTCAGTTTTCTGGTATTTTAGCAAATCTGATAGGTGTGTAGAGACATCTCATTATTGTTTTAATTTGCATTTCCTTTATGACATATGATGTGGAACATTTTTTTCTATGGTCATTTGCCACCTATATAACTTATTTATTGAGGTATTGTTAAAGCTTTTGGCTCATTATTTAATTTTTAATTAGGCTATTCATTTTCTTATTGAGTTTTAAATATTTTTATTTTTTATTTTTGGTAACAGTACTTTATCAGATATGTCTTTGCAAACATTTCCGCCAGTCTATACATTGCCTTTTCATTCTCTTGACATTGTCTTTTGCAATGCATACATTATAATTTTAATGAACTCCACCTTATTATTTCTTTCATGGATCATTCCTCTATTGTTATACTTAAAAAGTCACTGAAAAACCCAAGGTCATATAAGTTTATTTTCTAGGAGTTTCATAATTTTAGGTTGCACCTTTAGGTATATAATTTATTTTGAGTTCATTTTTTGAAAATTTAAGGTCTGTGTCCAGACTTATATTTTTTACATGTGGATGTCTAGTTTTTAGTCCCATGTGGATGTCTATATTTTTAGCAGCATTCATTACACCTTTTCAAAGGTCAGCTCATTATATTTATGTGGTTTTATTTTGGGGCTCTCTATTCTATTCTTATAACTGTGTATTCTCTCTTTAATTCTGCACAGTCTTGAATATGGTAGCATTATAGTAAACCTTGAGGTCAGGTGTGTCAGACTTTCAACTTGTTCTTCTCTTTCAATATTGTGTCAATTATTCTGGACCTTTTGCCCCTTCATATAAAGTTTAGAATCAGTTTGTTGATATCCACAAAATAACTTGCTGAGAGTTTGGTTGGGATTGTATTGAATGTATGGATCAAATTGGGAAGAAGCAATATCTTGATAACATTTAGTCTTCCTATCTATGAAAATGAACTGTCTCCATTTATTTTTTCTTTTTAAAAATATATTTTTATTGATTTTAGAGAGAGGAAAATGGAGCCTTGTTATTTCCCTCATATAGTTCTTGTACATATTTTGTTGGATTTATACATAAGTACTTCAGTATTTTGGTGATGATGTAAATGGCATTGCATTTTTAATTTTAATCCCTCTTGTTATTGCTGGCATTTAGGAAAGATTCTTAGTTTGTTAAAGCTGCTATAACAAAATATAACAAATTTTATGGCTTACAAACAGCAGGGATTCATTTCTTATAGTTTTGCTTATTGGAAGTCTGAGATCACAGTGAAGGTTCTCTTCTGAATTTCATTTTTCTCATTGTACCCTTGCATGGCAGAAGGGACAAGCAAACTCTCTGGACTCTCTTTTTTAAAAAAAAATAAATTTTATTGATTTTTTAATTTTTTTTGCCCCCCTCCCTCCCTCCCTCCCATACATACCCTCCCTCCCCAGAGTTTTATGTCCATTGGTTGTACTTATATGCATGTATACAAGTCCTTCGGTTGATCTATTATCTCCCCCAGATCTTCCTCCCCTCCCCACTGTAAATTGACAGTCTGTTTATTGCTTTACTGTCTCTGAATCTATCTTTTGGTTCATCAGTTTATAATGTTCTTTATTATCAATAAATGAGTGAGGTCATGTGGTGTTTCTCTTTCATTGATTGGCTTATTTCACTCAGCATGATGTTCTCCAATTCCATCCAGGTTGCTGCAAATGATGAGAATTCCTTCTTTTTTATGGCAGCATAGTATTCCATTGTGTAGATGTACCATAGTTTTTTGATCCAATCATCTGCTGACAGGCACCTAGGCTGTTTCCAAATTCTGGCTATTGTAGATTGTGCTGCTATGAACATAGGGGTGCATATATCCTTTCTGATTGGTGTTTCTAGTTTCTTGGGATATATTCCTAGAAGTGGGATTACTGGGTCAAATGGGAGTTCCATTTTCAGTTTTTTGAGGAAACTCCACACTGTTCTCTACAGTGGTTGCACAGACTCTCATTTTTAAGGCACTAATCTCATTCATTAGGACTCTGTCCTTATGACCTAATCCCTCCAAAAGGTCCCACCTCCTAATACTATTTTCTTAGGGGTTGTACTGAAAAAATGTGAGTTTGGGGGATGCACAAATATTCATACTACAGGAGACAGTGGTTGACTTTTGTATATTACCTTTGTATTCTGCAACCTTGCTATAATAGTTAATTTCTTTCAGATTTTTTGTAAATTCTTTAGAATTTTCTACATAAAGTCATATAATATAAAACAAAAGCAGTATTATAGTTCCTCTCTCAATTTGTATACTTTATATTTTCTCTTCTTGTTCTATTGTGAGAGGTTGTAATTTCAGTATGATATTGAAAAGAAGGGTGAGAGGAGGCATTTTTGCCTTTTTCCTGACCTTAGTGTGTGTGTGTGTGTGTATGGGGGGGGGGGGATTGGAGTGTCTTATTGTTGTGTTCTGAGAGGAAACATTATATGATTTACACATTTTTTAAATTTTATTAAAGTGTGTTTTATGACCCAGAATGTGTTCTAATTTCTTGGTGAATGTTCCATTGAATTTGAGAAGAACAATGTATTCTGCTATTGTTAAATAAAATAGTATTCCTTACTGATTTTCTGCCTTTTGGATCTGTCCATTTCCGAATTGGAGGTGCTGAATTTTCCAAATGTAATAGTATATTCATTTATTTTTCCTGTAGTTCTATCAGTGTTTGCTTCCTATATTTTGATACTCTTTTCATAAATGCATATATGTTAAAGATTATTTATGTCTTCTAGAAGAATTGACCTCTTTATCATTATATAATGGCTCTACCACCTATAATTTTCCTTGCTCTGAAGTCTGTTCTGCCTGAAATAAATATAGCTACTTCTGTTCTCTGTTGATTAGTGTTAGCATGATGTATGTTTCCGCATCTACTTAATTTTAATCTATATGTGTGTTTATATTCAAAACTAGAGGCCCGGTGCACAAAAATTCATGCACTCGGGGTGGGGGGAGGCATCCTTCAGCCTGGCTTGTACCCTCTAGCAGTCCGGGACCCTGCAGGGGATGTCTACCTGCCAGCTTAGGCCCACTCTCCAAGGGGTCAGGCCTAAGTTGGCAGTCAGATATCCCTTTGGCAGCCCAGGAGCCCATGGGGGATGGGCCTAAACCATTAGTCAGGCACCCTTACTGCTGCCGTGGAGGTGGGAGATGCTCCCACCACCACCACTGCACCAGCCAGCTATGAGCCGGCTTCTGGTTGAGCAGCACTCCCCCTATGGAAGTGCACTGACCACCTGCATTGAGCATCTTCCCCCTGGTGGCCAGTGTGCATCACAGTAACCAGTCATTCCCGGTTGTTCTGCCCATAGGGTCAATTTGCATATTACCCTTTTATTATATAGGATGGGTTTCTTATAAACATAATATAGTTAAGTCTTATTTTTTTGTTTTGTTTTGTTACTGACTAGCAATCTCTTTTATTTCACTGGTGTATTTAGACCATTGATGTTAAGTGATCATTTCAATATTTGGATAATATATACCATAATTGGTACTGTTCCTTGTTTGTTTACCTTGTTCTTTGTTCCTATTTTTGTCTTTCTTGGGATTTTATTGAGATTGGTATTGACATTATGCCTAGAGTTTAATTTTGGTATCATTTCCATCCAATCTATATGGTATATCTACATTTAATACTTCTAAATAACATTTTCTAATTTTATCAATGAAAATTCTTACATAGCCTTTAGGGCATTTATTCCTAGATACTTGATATTTTGAAGTTACTACAAATTTTATCTTTTAAAATTTTCATTTTTCTAATGATGTTTTTGTTGGCATGAATGTGCATCTTATTTAATTAGTTAATTAATTAATTAATTTATTGTTTGAAGTATTACAAATAGTGGTACATATGTCTCTTTTTTCTCCCCGCCATTGACCTACCCCTGGCCTCCCCTACACCCCAGTACATTCCCTCATCTGCACCCCCTATGTCTTATATCCATTGGTTATGTTTATATGCATGCATACAAGTCCTCCAGTTGATCTCTTACAGTCCCCCCCAACCTCCTCTGCCTTCCTGCTGTAGTTTGGCAGTCTGTTCAATGCTCCTTTGCTTCTGTATGTATTTTTTCCCATTTCTTTCCTTTAAAAATATTGCCTCTGCAGACTAAAATAACCATATAAAAAAAATGATTGAATCCCCATTTCAATGTCAAACAGTTCCTTATGTGTACATGTCAGCAATGATATCTGGATGGTGGGCACATGGTGGCAATGCAGGTCTGGCCCTCTCTGGTTTGGTCCTAGGCAACCTTCAGCTATGCACAGCTGGTGACTGCTAGCATGGCAAGGTGTTGTCAGCATTTTCATCTTTTGACTATTTCTCCTCTTGTCTTTAAAGCCTTGTGGTGACTGGTACCATGGATCTGTGTCTCGCCCAATCGTGTGAGCTGGGCCCTCCCTGGAGAAGAAACCTGAATTCCCTGAGATATGTGATCAGTGCTGGGGCACCACCAGCAGGCGAGGGGATCCCAAGGAAGGTGCTGGGTATGGAGGCCATGGGGGCATAGGCTACTAAGGAGACAGAACTGAACATCACATCACCCTACTTGGCCCTGGAAGATGACTGGTTAGCCAGAGATGGGTAAGATTCCTCAGGGAAAGAACAACAAAAGACAGGCACAGTCGCAGAGTGGCCATCAGGAGAGAACTTGGAGGTCAATAGAGGTGGGGCACAAATCCTCACTCCACCCCTCCACAACCTTGCAGGGGCCTGAACCCTCACCTCTTCAGAGGGAGGTCTCTGCCCCCATGGCTGATTTGCTTCCCACACCCAGCTCAGATTGTGACACAGGGGACAGGCAGAGACTTGGTCCAGCTCACATCTGGATACAGGTAACAGGCAGAGACTTAGCCAACAGCATCTGCCCTATATCTAAGTCCAACCAAGCACCAAGAATACTCAGGGGCTACTCAAGAATACAAATAACCCTTTCCACTAATATTTACAGGGTAAATTAAGATTATTGGTAGAGTATTAAATTTGACAGTAAATAAGTTTTCAGATTAATTTAAATAGGCTAATTGAAATAAGTGAATATTCAAGAAAATTTAAATGTACTGGACAAAAACTATTCCTAAAGTATTGTAGTAACTAAAATTTCTATTGGTAGTTCATCTCATGGTAAAATTCCTAAACATGCAATGAACCTAAAGCAATCATATTTTTATGCAAAAAATTAAAATGTAAAGTTATCAAGACTGCACTATAAAATTTACAAAAGCTTCCATTAATCAAAAAAGGGGGGATAGTAGGGTAATATCATGTAAGGGAAAATATCCTATAAGTAAATTACATCTAGAAAAATTTTACTTTACAAAATTAATTTTCATTTGTAATGGTAACAGCAAGACACCCATGAAAAACACACATGGTGTCTAAATAAGACAGAGGGAAATCATTTGGGCAAAAATAAAAAGCAGGCCAAATCAATTACATAGAAAATATTCGTTTATTAACTTTTGGTCAAGAATATGTTTGTATATTTTCAGAAAACAACTCTAAGACCAGGTGTAATCCTGCAACAGAGAGAAATTGACAGGTCTGTTCCAACCACGAAAACAAGAGGAGAAACAGTCCAGAGATGGAAGACGCCGATGATGCCTTTCTAGTGGTTTTTGCTGGATTTATAAAGCAGTTGATTTATTTTTATAATATATTTTTAATTAAATTATTATTTTTGTACATATACCAATGCCTCCCCCCCTCTTGTACATACCTTCCCTCCCCAGAATTTTGTGGCCAATGGTTGTACTTACATGCATGTATACAAGTCCTTCGGTTGAACTATTATCTCCCCCAGATCTCCCCAACCTCCCCTCTGTAATTTGACAATATGCTTGTTGCTCTACTGTCTCTATATTTATCTTTTGGTTCTTCAGTTTATAATGTTCTTTATCATCCATATATAAGTGAGGTCATGTGGTGTCTTTCTTTCATTGACTGGCTTGTTTCACTCAGCATGATGTTCTCCAATTCCATCCAGGTTGCTGCAAACGATGAGAATTTTTTTCTTTTTTATGGCTGCATAATATTCCATTGTGTAAATGTACCATAGTTTTTGGATCCAATCATCTGCTGACGGGCACCTAGGCTGTTTCCAAGTCCTAGCTATTGTAAATTGCGCTGCTATGAACATAGGGGTGCATATATTCTTTCTGATTGATGCTTCTAGCTTCTTGTGATATATTCCTAGGAGTGGGATTACTGGGTCAAATGGGAGTTCCATTTTCAGTTTTTTGAGGAAGTTCCATACTGTTCTCCACAGTGGTTGCACCAGTCTACAATCCCACCAGCAGTGAGGGTTCCTTTTTCTACGCAACCTCACCAACACTTGTCATTTGTTGATTTGTTGATGTTGGCCATTCTGACAGGTCTGAGATGGTACCGCATTGTTGTTTTGACTTGCATTTCTCGGATAATTAGTGACTTTGAACATGTTTTCATGTGCCTCTTGGCCTTCCTTCTGTCTTCTTTTGAGAAGATTCTATTTAGATCCATTGCCCATTTTTTAATTGGGTCATTTATCTTCCTTTTATTAAGTTGTGTAAGCTGTCTGTAGATGTTGGAGATTAAAACTTTATCAGTGATAACATTTGCAAATATGTTCTCCCACACCCTGGGGCTTCCATTGCCCTAGGGGCAGTATCAGTGAAGTTCTTTTGGCATACGTCTCCGATTTTGCTGTCTGTGATTTCCTCTAGTATTTTTATGGTTTCCCGTCTTATGTTTAAATCCCGTATCCATTTTGAGTTTATTTTTGTGTATGGTGTAAGTTGGTGATCCATTTTCATTCTTTTGCATGTATCTGTCCAATTTTCCCAACACCATTTATTGAAGAGACTCTCTTGACTCCATTGTATGTTCATGCCTCCTTTGTCAAATATTAACTGAGCATAGTGATTTGGGTTGATATCTGGGTTCTCCATTCTATTCCATTGATCTATATGTCTGTTCTTGTGCCAGTACCAGGTTGTTTTGAGAACAGTGGCTTTGTAATACAGTTTGAAATCTGGTATTGAGATCCCTCCTACTTTATTCTTCTTTCTCAGGATTGCTGTGGCTATTCAGGGTCTTTTGTTGTTCCAAATGAACTTTTGAAGATTTTTTTCTAGGTCAGTGAAATATGCCGTTGGTATTTTAATTGGGAGTGCATTGAACCTATAAATTGTAAAGCAGTTGATTTTATAAATTGATTTAAAATCAAGAAATTTTGCTAAAACTTCTTAATTCTTGAATTTATCTCTAGACTATTTAATAGCTTTTACGTAGCTTTTATGCAAGCAATTAACTGCAAATAATTGCAATTTTACTTATTTCTTTTATCAATCTGTACCATTTTATTTTTCTTGCCTTATTCTGCTGGCTAGAACTAGCAATAATATGCAGAATAGAAAGGTGTTTATTTCAACTATATATAAATACTAGAGGCCCAGTGCACAAATTTGTGCATCAGTGGGGTCCCTCAGCCTGGCCTGCAGGATCAGTCCAAAACAGGCTCTCCCACATCCCCAAGGGGTCCTGGATTGCAAGAATGCACAGGCCAGGCCAAGGGACCCCAAGGGTGCATGTCTGGAGCTAGGGAGGGATGCAGAAGCTTGGCCATTTTGTGAGGGTCCATGGGAGGGCTCCAGGGCATGTCTGGCCCATCTTGCTCAGTCCAGATTGGCCAGACCCCAACAGCAAGCCAACCTACTAGTCAGAGCATCTACCCCCTGGTGGTCAGTGCATGTAATAGCAAGCAGTTGAGTGGCCTTAGCATGTCATATTATGATTTGATTGGTTGAATGACCAACCAGATGACCAGACACTGTTATTTTATAGGATATCTAAAACAGAGAAAGTGGTTGTTGTTTTTAAGAATTTTTTAAATTATCATCTGTAGTCACAGAAACACCCTCCTCCTCCCCACCCACACATATTTTTTTCTGCTTGGCAAACCTAGCTTCCTGTGACTGTTGCTACTGTCTGTCCAGTGGTAATAAAATCTGTTGTATATCCCTCCTCCTGCCATCTAATTTTGTGCTCCTTTGGATATGTTAGAGAAGGAGAAAGCAGTTTTACAGGAGAACATATGTTCACTAAGCTGTGGCCAATCAATTTGGATAATCTCTAGTGTGAATTTTTACCTCAGGCAGACAAGTTTTCAACTACTAAGCAAACTCTGCTTCCTGTAGAAATAATCCAGCAGGCTTGTAGTTCACAGAAGTCTAGTACACTCTTACAATTTTTAAGCAGCACAAGATTAGTTTACTAATATGGGCAATATTGCACATAAGTGAAAGTACATGTTATAAAGAGGTTTTTCATATATATTGTATATACATAAACTGGTTGAAAAAATACAAAATTTAATTACTAAACCAGTTTTCTAGTCTATAACAAAATATAGTTTTGTTTTTCCTAAGTAGTTTATTTTTTAAAGAATTTTTTAAAGTATGGTAAAACTATTCAGCTGAAGTAATGAAAAGAAGCATTGTTAAATTGGAGGGGGCTATGGTAAATAAAGTATTTTTGTTTTTAAATTGTTGACTTCCTTACTTCTCTTTGCCTTCCCCTCTTAATTGTTCCCTTGTTTCCCTAATGGTTCCCCTGATCTCCAACAAGAAAGCTTGAAGTGGAAACATGTTTACTATTGCAGGGGTAGCAAATTATTGGCAAAGTAAAGTTTGCTAACTCTTCATGCATCCTTATCAAATGCAAATTAATTATGATAGCCTTTCCTGATGAGAAGTGACACAAGAAGTTATTTTTCAGTATGGCACTCCAGATGGTCAATCCATCAAAACTGGCTTGGAGATGGAACCTATATATGACGTTATAAAACAGAACATAACTCTCAGAGTTGAGGACTTGCTGTTTCTTCCACATAGTTCTGGACTATTGCCTCTAAATATTATGCCTAAAGTACAGACTATCAATTTTGAATCAGTAGAAGCCTAATATCAGTAAATTCAAGTTGTATTAATGATCATGTAAACTCAACTGCATAACTATTGCACATTGGAAATGGTGAAACGGATTTTTTTTCTCTAAATTTTGAGGGAAAACTAATGTAATTCTGGTGTGTATTTTTTTTAAATAACATTGTGTTTTGAGATTGTCCAATAATTATCAGTGAAAAGTTTCCAGTTGATATGAGAATAATACAGTAAGTCAACAGAATTGTCTATGTGTTCATCTTCCATGCATGTAGAAGGAGGTCTCTCACTGTATGATTCAATGCTAAGAGAGGAAAGAGGAGGGATTGGAAGTAACTTTAGTTCTTGGCCTCAAGGAAAATTCTAGGGGCTGTAATTAGTAATATAGAAAGCCATATTTATTTCTGAATACTGTGCCTTTTAGATGATGTTTGGGTAAATAATTATCTTATAATGGCCTTGATAATTTTTGACATCTGTTACCTCAAATTTGGTAATTTTATTTTTTAAAATAGAAAATATATATATATATATTCTTGAAACATCACAAAATGAAATGCAGGTATATTCCAAGTATTGACTTGGAAAGAAAGAGACTTGTCATATTTCCTCCTGTATTTTCAAATGTAATAATCTATCATAATCAGGAAAAGGAACCAAACTGGAATATGTAGAGTTTATCAATTGACTATAAGATATCTTATTTTTTCTCATTGTATTTCATATTTGACAGAGCAAATATAACATGGTGTCTGCCAGAGATTGTGGAAAGAAAAGTTATCATATCAGCAAATCTCTCAATTGTTAGAACTTAGCTATCAAGTTACTTAATTAATAATTAAACACATGCTTTATATCCATAGGAAGCAAATATGAATTTTTAATTTTTAATTTGAGAGTCCAGAAAGTTTTTTTTTAATTAACCATACTTTATTGAATAAAGCTTAAGAGTAAAATTTACATAGGAATTATCATGAAGTTTAGCAACTGGTCAGTTACAATTCTTAAAGCAAGCTTTTGCAAAAGTTTGGCTGCTGTGCATTTTAATTGTGAACAAGTGTACTGAACATAACACTGGTCAGTACATACTTGTTATATTTTATATTTATCATTTAGTTCACGTATCTTGAAATAAAAAAATGGAATGACTCATTTCTTGTGTATGTTGTAAGAAAACCTTTATAATTCATAGCTTTAGAATACTCTTAGTTTATATGATATGCCTATCAAAAACAATAAAGTAAAATACAGTACCACTTGGATTAGATATGCAATTTACGTTAGTTAATGTTTCTAAAGCACTTTTTTTTCCCCCTTTCAGGGTTGCACTTGTACTGATAAATTAAAGCTGTCTGAATCAACTATGTAAGAATAGATTACCTTAACCCCAATAACCTTTAAAACATTATCATTTCCCACTACAAATGCATTTCAAATACAAAAATACATTTTTGTAAATGTTTGGAATGCTAAATGAATTCCATCAATGAGATATATCAGGTTTTATGGAAAGCTTTCAATAAATGGCAATGTTGAAATAATATGTATACACTCACCTTTTCCATTTGTAGTATGTTGAGCTATTTCCAGTTCTGCTGCTACTAACACTGCTTTAGAACCTGAAAGCCGCCGAAACCGGTTTGGCTCAATGGATAGAGCGTCGGCTTGGGGACTGAGAGGTCCCGGGTTCGATTCTGGTCAAGGGCATGTACCTTGGTTGTGGGCATATCCCTGGTGGGGGGTGTGCAGGAGGCAGCTGATCGATGACTCTCTCTCATCGATGTTTCTAGCTCTCTTAACTCTCTCCCTTCCTCTCTGTACAAAATCAATAAAAATATATTTAAAAAAAAGAACCTGAAAGCCTTTCGTTTTAGCCACTTCCAACCCACATTATTTTTTATCTTGATTTATTTTATCCGAGAGAATGTATTAAACTTCAGCTATTGAGTTTATTTTCTTATCCAGTCCATTAAAAAGAAGGAACCTCACTGTGGCTTCCTACACACTGGCTGAACTTATCTTTCTTTATTTGTGATATTTTTAATTTATTTGTCACTTTTTTTATTTTCTCCAGCTTCACTGAAAGATGTCCCAAAATTTTTACAACTTGTATTTTTATTACATAAACTGCTTCTAGTGCAGCTGCTCTTTAAAAACCTTATTCTTTTGTGTTCCAACTAGAGGCCCAGTTCACAAATTCATGCATGGGTGGGGTCTGTCTGGGTGGCCTGCAGGGATTGGGTCAAGACCCGCAGCGCAATGCTGCCTGCAGCTCCTACCTGCTATTCCCACTCATCCTTGCTTCACTGTGCCTGCCTCAGGCTCACACCCAATTAGTTCAAATCAGGAGAGGATCTTGCTGTTGCAGCAGCCCTTGCCAGCCACAAATTCTGCATCTGGTGCCCTCCTAAGGGAAGTGGCCTGCGTGATTGGGCTGACACAGGCTCTCTAACATCCCCCAAAGGGTGCCGGATTGAAAGAGGGTGCAAACCAGGCTGAGGGACCCCACAGGTTCACTATAGGGCCAGGAAGGGACCACGGGGGGACTTTAGGGCATGTCTGGCCTGTCTCGCTCAGAACCAATTGGCCAGACCCCAGCAGCATGCTAACCTAAAGGTCAGAGCATCTGCCCCTGGTGGTCAGTGCACATCTTGACTAGTTGACTTTCTACCCCCTGGTCATCAGTGCACATCATAGCGAATGGCTGAGCAGCTTTAGCATATTATTAGCATACTAGAAGCCTGGTACACAAAAGCCATGCACATGGGGAGCAGGTGGTGGTGTCCCTCAGCTCAGCCTGCACCTTCTCCAATCTGGGACATCTCTCTCACAATCCAGGACTGCTGGCTCCCAACTGCTGGTCTGCCTGAATTACTGCTAACCACTTCTGCCTGCCAGCCTGATCACCCCCTAAACACTCCCATGCCAGATTGATTAATGTCTAACTGCTCCCCTGCTAGCCTGTTTGCCCCCAACTTCCCTCTTCTGCTGGCCTGGTTACCCCTAACAGCCCCCCCCCCCCCCGCAAGATGATCACCTCCAACTGCCCTCCCTTGTAGGCCTGGTGCCTCCCAATTGCCCTCCCCTGCTGACCATCTTGTGGTGGTCATCTTGTGTCCAGATAGAGGCAGGATCTTTGATCACATGGGGGGGAACCATATTGTGTATTGGAGTGATGGTCAATCTACATATTACTCTTTTATTACATAGGATAGAGGCCTGGTGCCCGGATGGGGGCCAGCTGGTTTGCCCTGAAGGGTGTTCCAGATCAGGGTGGAGGTTCCCTTGGGGCGTGGGGTGGCCTGGGCCAGGGGCCTGTGGTGGTTTGCAGGCTGGCCATGCCCCCCAACTACCCAAGGGCAGGCTCTGGTATCTGGAATTCATTTACCTTCTACAATTGAAACTTTGTAGCCTGGAACAGAGCCAAGCCTTCTGCTTGCTCAGTGGCTGCAGCCATTTCTGTTTGGATTTGTTTACCTTCTATAATTGAAACTTTGTTGCCTTGAGTGGAGGCTTAGGCCTGCTAGGGCAGGTGGAAAGCTTGGTTTCTTCCAATGCCTGGGCAACCCAAGCCTCCCTCCCGCTCTCTGTAGCTGCAGCCATCTTGGTTGGGGTTAATTTGCATACTTGCTCGGATTGGCCTGTGGGCATGGCCAGTGGGCGTGTCTTGTGGGTATAGTGGAGGTATGGTCAATTTGCATATTACTATTTTATTAAATAAGATTATGCTTTGATTGGTTGTGTTGTTATTCTGCTTTATAGTCTACTTGCATATTACCCTTTTATTATATTTTATTGAACATTTAAAAATATATATAAATATATTTTATAAAAGAATGAAAGCTTTAATATAAATATATGGTATGCTTTTTCATCTTTTCCTTCATACTCTAAATTTATGTTAAAGTAGCATTCATTTAGTTGAAAATAGATCTTCAGAATTCCAGGTATTCATATTTTTTTATCCTATCTTTAGAAAGCTTACCTGCCAGAGCATTTAATCATTTGGAAATATATTAAACTAGAGGCCTAGTGCATGACATTTTTGCACAGAGCAGGTGTCCCTCAGCCTGACTACCATCTCCAATCTGGGACCCCTCAGGGAATGTCCAAAGACTGCCTAAACCGGCAATCAGACATCCCTCTCACAACCCAGGATCACTGATTCCTAACCACTCACCTGCCTGCCTGCCTAATTCCCCCAACTGCCCTCCCCTGCCATCCTGGTCGCCCCCAACTTCCCTCCCCACAGGCCTGGTTGTGCCCCCAACTACCCTCCCCTGTCAGCCTGATCTCACTCCTAACTGTTTCTCCTGCCAGCCTAATCTTACCCCTAACTGCCTCTTCCTCGGGTCCCCACCACCATGGCTTTGTCAGGAAGGAAGTTGGACATCCGGAAGATGGCCAGTTGACCAGGTCTAATCAGCATATTACCCTTTCATTAGTAGAAATGTGTATAAAAATATTCAAAAAATCATGTCCATGTTGCCAACTTGTTATTAGAATTTTGCATTTTAAATCACATTATAACATGAATAATATCCTGGCTAGAAAAGTATGATATGGATCTAGGAAATTCCCCAATTTTGTTAAATAGCAGCTTGGGTACTTGAAAGGAACATAAGATTTTGAATCAGATAGATTTATATCTTGGTTTCACTTCCTTCTAGCTGAGTACTGAGTACTGGTAGATTAATGAATTTCTTGAACCTTTATTTTCTCATTTATTAAATAGGTATAATAGGGCTAACATAAATGTTATGATTATTCAACTCTAGAAAATAATTTATGTAGAATGCTTGATATACTGTTGGCATTAAGCAAGTGTTTCTTACCTTGTCCTTCAATTAAACGAACACTTAATAATACTCATTAAATTCTAGACATTACATTAGTTGCTAAAAATGTATTATATTTACACTGTCTAGAACAAATTTTTCTACAAACACATCATTTCCTACATTAAAATGGCCTGAAATGTTGGGCCTAACTGAGGGTAATTTAGCTCTATGCCCAGCACTTGAAATTCCCCAGACTATCTTTAAAAGTCCAAGCAATCCTAATTATTATTCCCCCCACTTTATAGATAAGGAAATTGAGGCTTAATTAAAATAAACAATTTGCCAATGGTTACAACTACTGGTAAGGGCAGAGTAAGGATGTGAAACTATGTTGTTTCTTTGGTTCTTAAAAATCTATATTATTCATCTAAGAAAATTGACTCTCAAATATTGGGAAGAAATAGGAACTTATTTCGTATCCTCAAAATTATGTTATAGATTTTGAAATTTTAAAATATCACAAAGTACATATATTAGTATAGAAAATAGCACTACTGTGGTCCTCATATGGGGATAGTGTTAGTCCTCAGAATGATTGGGCTTGCATCTTAGCTCACAATTTCAATAGTACCCTTTATTCAACAATGGGTGTTTGGGTTCAGTTATCACTGTGTATTTTTAGTATTTAACATTCTAAAATCCATATGGGCATTTTTAATTTTCTCCATAAATCCTTTCTGTCACTCACATGTTACCAACACGCTGAGCTACCCCAAATGTTCATATATATGTATATATCTAGATATATAGAATTAAGTAATCATGTGTTCAGTACAAAACACCATAGCTATCAGAGTTTAATTTCTTTGTTTAAAAGCTAATTAAATCCATGTTTTGCAGAGTATTCTCAAAAACATAAATCTTGAGAAATGTTCAATGAAAAACAAACAAACAAATAAACAAAAATACATATAAAACAAATTAAAACAAATTTGGTCACAAAAAAATTAGGATGCGATGCATACTGTAACAATCTTTGGAAATTCAGTATTATGCATTATCATATTAAAACTGAGATAATCAAGAGGGTTTTTTTGTTTTTTTTTTAAATCTCTGAATGATACATCCCATAAAGGGTTAATTTCCAAAATACATAAGGAACTCATATAACTTAACAAAATGGAGACAAACAATCCATTAAAAAAAATTGGAAAAGTACCTAAATAGACAGTTCTTCAAAGTGAACATACAGAAAGCCAAGAGATATATGGAAAAATGTAGTCACTAATCATCCAAGAGATGCAAATTGAAAGGATAATGCGGTATCACCTCACACCTGCCAGAATGGCTATCATCAACAAATCAACAAATGACAAGTATTGGCAAGGATGTGGAGAAAAAGGAGCCCTAATGCACTGCTGGTGGGAATGCAGACTAGTGCAGCCATTATGTAAAGGAGTATGGAGTTTCCTCAAAAAAATTAAAAATGGAACTCCCATTTGACCCAGTGATAACACTTCTAGGAATATATCCTAATAAACTTAAAATGCCAATCAGAAAGAATTCATGCACCCCTATGATCATAGCAGAACATTTTACAATAGGTAAGATTTGCAAACAGCCTAAGTGTCCATCAGCAGATCAGTGGATAAAAAAGCTGTGGTACATTAACAAAATGGAATACTACCCTGATTAAAAAAAAGGGAATTCTTAACCATTTGAAACATCATGTATGGGCCTGGAGAGTATTTTGCTAAGCAAAATAATCCAGAGAAAGTTAAGCATCATATGATCTCACTCATATGTGGAATCTAATGAACAAAATATACTGATGAGCAAAGTAGATCCAGAGATAGAAAAGCCTGGAACAGCTCAGGAATTTCAAAGGGAAGGTGGAGGTAGGTGGGTGGGGAGTGATTAATTGTGAAACTTAAATGCATATATGCATAGCCTATGGGCACAGACAACAGAATGGTGAAGGCCTGGGAGGGGCTAGTATGGGGTGGGGGATGGGATGAAGGGGTCAATGGGGAAAAAAACAAAGGGGAAATTTGTAATACTTTCAATATGAAGATAATTTTTTAAAATCTTTAAAATTTTTTAAACCTAGAATTTTCCAAACTAATTTGACCATTGAACTGTATGTGCGGGTGCGCGTTAGTGTATGTGTGTGTGTGTGTGTGTGTGTGTGTTAAAGATCTATATCAAAGTTATTCTTGTACTACTCATTTATTTTTGTCAAAAGTCTTTTCTTTTCCATTAAATAATTATCTTTATTTTCTAGTGCATGCTAAATTCTACTTACAGAGTTGGAGTTTTATTTAATTTGAATATTCAAATAGCTTTATTATTGGTTAGTAAAAAACACGTTTTTTCTAATTTTAAGGGCCTGTTCTTAGAAAGAATTTGATTTTTTTTATCTGTATGACACTTTACCTACTATGTCAATTAGTAGTACATTCATCAAAATAACAAATTTTTTATAGACTTGTGAAATGGTAGCAGTGCTATGATTTCAGGTAAACTTCTTCCCAGGGATGAATCTATTAGACTGATTTAAATTAGCAAAAACAAAATTTCAAAATCTCTGGAGCTTGATTAAAGGGCCTACAATCAATTGAGAAGGAAGCATTTTGTAAAAGTCTACAGAAAATTGATAAGACAAGTGGGAGGTGGTGGCATTCAACCTAGGGACCACACCCATGCCCCCAAAAGTCTACAAATGCATGGACGGTCCAATTTCCCCAGATCCCTGGAGCAGAAGAGCTATTCTCAGTTACTTCAACAGTGTATGAACATCAGCAGATCACATTTTCCCCAACTCTGTTCTATAGAAAGCATCTATCTATTGGATGGGAGCAATCAAGCAGCTCCTCTTACCACACCCTAAACTCCTAATACACAAGGAGTGTCTGGACAGGGCATCTGGTAATGTATGAAGTCCTCCTTTCCTTCACAGCATAGTGTTGTGGGAGACATGCTCTAGTGGACTTGGCACTAGAGTGGAAGCTCTCATCTCTTTTAGGTTCCTGGGGTGTAAGAACTAATTTCTCTTTCTTCTTATTATTATAATATAAGAGCACTAATGCCATCATAAAAAAATCCTCATGACTTCATCTAAATCTAATTTTTCCCAAAGACCCCACCTCCAAATACCATCACATTGATGGTTTTAGAGCTTTAACATATTAATTTGGGACTACACAATACAGTCCGTAGCAAACAAACATTGAAATAATTTATTGCCTGTAAACTTGTAATACAGGAAACACTAGAAGGAAATGACAACACGCTGAAAGTAAATGACAACACACAGTTATTCAAATCTATATAAAATATTATGATAGGTAATTATATAGAAAAGATAAGAGTGTAAAATGTCATGTTTATTCTCCTTTCTTAAAAACCAATTGTATAAACAGTAGTTATAAAATTGTATTTTGAAGTCTGTAACATAGAAATTATTTAGAAAAGTAATTTGATAAACAACATTAAAGATGAGATGAGGCCAAAGATATACTGAAGTAAGGAAATAACATCACATGATAATGTGAATCCACAGGAAAAAAATAAAGAAAACTAGAAATGATAAACTACATGCTAAATATAAAAACTCTAAAATGTAACTTATTTTTATTTTCTCTGCTTTAAAAACTATATAAAATTGTGTCAATCAATAATTATAATATATTTTCGGGTGAGTAACTTACATAGATATTATCATTAACTGCATTAAAAAGGAAAAAGAGGGAGTAGAGCTATATAGGAATAAAGTCCCCATATCTCACTGTAATTAAGTGAGTATAGATCTGAATTAGATTTTGAAAAGTTAAGATGCACACTATACACTTTATAGCAACCACGAAGAAAAGGACTCAAAATATACTAAAAACATTAATATAATTTAAATGCTACCTTAGAAATCATTCTCTTAATAAAGAAGAAGACATCAAAGAAAGAACAGAGTAACAAATATTATGAGAAATATTAAATATAAAAATAAAATAGCAGGCCTAAACCCAACCATATCAATAATAATTTTCAATATGAATGGATTAAATTAATTTTTTAATTAAAAATTGGCTCTAAGGGTGTGGGGGAGAGAAAATGGCAGCAGAATAGACACACATGTTCCCAGCCTTGTCCTGGAGCAGATAGAAGGAACACCTGAGAGTAGCTCGGGGAGTATTTGTTGGCAAGCTAAGGGATAGCAGAACTCTAAGAGAAGGTAAGAGACTGCTAGATGGGGTTCCCGGACCAGGCAGCCTGCACTGCGGCTGAGACCTCCCCTGGAGCTATGGGATCAGATGGAAAACTACTCCATCTTGCAAGGGAAAGTGGATCTTATCTGAGGCCTAAAAACCCACAACTGTGGAGACCACCGAACAGCTGTGAATCCCCAATCCCAATCAGCGCAAACACATGGATTCAAGGGAGCTCTTAACTCCATCATGGAAAGGTCAGATTTTGCAAGGGATAGGGTGAGGTATCTGGGTCCCTGTGGCAGGAGAGAGAAACGTGCACACCGCAGGACCCTGAGGACCGGGGAAGTCTGTGCCCACAAAAGTCCCTGGTTGTTGGGTCTGGCATGATCCATGAATGTGAAAAAGGGTCTTCAAAGTTGCTAACAGAAGGGATATCTAAAAAGCAACCCATTCTGATCTGACACAGAGGGAGAGCATAAGAATTTGAAAGGTGTGCAGTCTGCTATAACTTGCGCATAGACCCACCATTTACACACCTGGGCTTTTTCCTCTTCATTCCCTTGCATCTATCTACTAAGCAAGGACCACCCAGTTTGGCATATTCTGGGAGACTGCAGGGGGGAGTTGATTTTCTGGAAACTGGGGATCAGGAGAGACCATCTGGGAGCCAGTTCAAAGGCAGCCTACCTCCACAAATCTGTATTGAGTGCCATAGAGAAAGAAGGCTAGAGCAACCAAAGATACTGGGAAGTCAATCCAGAAACAATGCCACCTAGGGGCTGAATTACAAACAGACTTTTTTATTTTATTATTTAATAAAAAATAAAGGAATACAAGAAATTAAGACAGCGCCTAATTAAAAGTAAGGACTGCCTTACAACATTGAGGAGCACTGCAACACAGGGTAAAGAATAAAAATGGCTACAAATAAGAACCTATCAATAATAACTTTAAATGTAAATGGATTAAATGCCCCAAACAAATGATATAGGGTAATGGACTGGATAAGAAAACATGACCCATGTATCTACTGTCTACAAGAAACCCACCTCAGAAAAAAAGACACACACAGACTGAGGATGAAGGGATGAAAAAAGATTTTTCAGTCTAATGGAAATGGAAAAAAAAAAAAGCTGGGGTAGCAATACTTATATCTGACAAATTAGATCTCAAAGTGAAGGACATAACAGGAATAAGGAAGACCACTTCATAATACTAAAGAGAGCAATCCAACAAGAAAAAATAATTCTGGTAAACATATACACACCTAATACAGCAGCACCTACAAAAAAACAACACAAATTCCTGTTGAATATGAAGGGCAAGATTGACAGCAATAGAATCATAGTAGGAAAATTTAATACCTCACTATCACCTTTGGACACATCTTCTAAACAAAAAGATCAGCAAAGAAACATCAATCCTAAATAACTCATTAGACCAGATGGAATTAATTGACATCTTCAAAACATTTCACCACAAAGTCACAGAATATACACTCTTCTCAAGTGCACATGGGTCATTTTCAAAGATAGATCACATGCTGGGACATAGACAAAGTCTCTTCAAATTCAAGAAGATAGAAGTCATATCAAGCATCTTCTCAAATAATAGTGGCATAAAACTGAAAATCAACTACAATAAAAATAATCCGAAGAAATCAAACACATGGAGACTATACAGCATGCTATTAAACAAGGACTGGGTTACCAGAGAAATCATGGAAGAAATTAAGAACATCCTGCAAACAAATGACAATGAAAACACAACAACCCAAAATCTATGGGACACTGCAAAAGTAGTTTTAAGAGGGAAATTCATATCCCTACAAGCCTACTGCAAAAAAAAACAAGAAAAAATGGTAACAAATTATCTAACTCTACAATTCAAAGAGTTAGAAAAAGAGCAACAAGAAAAGCCCAGTGTAAGCAGAAGGAAGGAAATAATAAAAATCAGAGCAGATATAAACGACATAGAGACCAAAGAAACAATACATAAGATCAACAAAACCAAGAGCTGGTTCTTTGAAAGGATGAACAAGATTGATAAACCTCTAGCCAGGCTCATCAAGAAGAAAAGAGAGAGGACACAAATAAACAAAATCAGAAATGAACGAGGTGAAATAACAACAGACCCCGCCAAAATACAAAGGATTGTTACAAAATACTACAAAGAACTTTATTCCAACAAACTGGACACCTTGAGGAAATGGACATATTCCTAGAAAAATATAACCTTTCAAAACTCAATCAGGAAAAATCTAAACAGGCCAGTAACTATGAAAGAAATTGAAGCAGTCATCAAAAAGCTTCTTGCCAACAAAAGCCAGGGACCAGAGGGCTTCACAGTGGAGTTTTACCAAACATTCAAGGAACAACTAAAACATATACTCCTCAGACTATTACAAAAAATTCAAGAGGAAGGAACACTTCCAAACTCCTACTATGAAGCCAGCATCACCCTAATACCAAAACCAGATAAAGACAACACAATTAAAGAGTATTACAGACCAATATCCCTCATGAACATAAATGTCAAAATCCTCAACGAAATTCTAGCAAATTGGCTCCAGCAGTACATCAGAAAGATCATACACCATGACGAAATATAATTTTTCCTGGGAATGCAAGGCTGGCACAATATCCACAAATCAATAAACGTGATACATCACAGAAACAACTTTAGAGATAAAAATCACATAGGCATATCAATTGATGCAGAAGAATGCATTTGATAAAATCCAACATCCTTTCTCTATAAAAACTCTCAGCAAGGTAGGAATAGAAGGATCATACCTCAACATAATTATATATATATATATATATATATATATATATATATATATATATATATATGATAAACCCACAGCAAACTTCATACTCAATGGGCAAAAAATAAAACCATTCCCTCTAAGAACAGGAAAAAGGCAGAGATGCCCACTCTCACCATTCCTGTTTGACATTGTACTGGTGGTATTAGCCATTGCAATTAGACAGGAAGAAGAAATAAAAGGCATCCAAATTGGAAAAGAAGAAGTAAAGTTGTCCTTATTTGCAGATGATATGATATTGTACATAAAAAAACCAAAGACTCCATCAAAAAACTAATAGACTTAATAAATGAATTAGTCAATGTAGCAGGATACAAAATTAACACCAAGAAATTTATGGCCTTTCTATACACCAATTGTGAATTTACAGAAACAGGCACTAAAAAAACAATCCCATTTACTATCACAACAAAAAAATTAAGATACCTAGGAATAAACTTAACTAAGGAGGTAAAAGACCTATACGCAGAAAACTACAGGACACTGAAAGAGAGATAGAGGAAGATGTAAATGCATGGAAGCACATACCATGTTCGTGGTTTGGTAGAATCAACATCATTAAAATGTCCATACTACCCAAAGCAATCTATAGGTTCAATGCACTCTCCATTAAAATACCAAAGACATATTTCACAAACCTAAAAAGAACTGTCCTAAAATTAATCTGAAATAAAAAAGACCCTGAATAGCCACAGCAATCCTGAGAAAAAAGAATAAAGTAGGTGGGATC
Organism: Pipistrellus kuhlii; assembly: GCF_014108245.1. Classification (NCBI taxonomy): domain Eukaryota; kingdom Metazoa; phylum Chordata; class Mammalia; order Chiroptera; family Vespertilionidae; genus Pipistrellus; species Pipistrellus kuhlii. Next base: position 19,310,413 of record NW_023425504.1, read on the forward strand.
TCAATACCAGATTTCAAGGTGTATTACAAAGCCAGTGTTCTCAAAACAGCCTGGTACTGGCACAAGAACAGATACATAGATCAATGGAATAGAATAGAGAATCCAGATATCGACCCAAACCACTATACTCAATTAATATTTGACAAAGGAGGCATGAATATACAATGAAGTCAAGACTGTCTCTTCAATAAATGGTGTTGGAAAAATTGAACAGATACATGCAAAAAAATGAAACTAGATCACCAACTTACACCAAACACAAAAATAAACTCAAAATGGGTACAGGACTTAAACATAAGACAGGAAACCATAAAAATTCTAGATGCATCCACAGGCTGTGAAATCTCAGACATATGCCAAAAGAACTTCTTCACTGATATTGCCCCTCGTGCAATGGAAGCTAAAGAGAAAATAAACAAATGGGACTACATCAAAATAAAAAGCTTTTGCACAGCAAAAGAAACCATCAACAAAACAATAAGAAAGCTCACTGTATGGGAGAACATATTTGCAAATGTTATCACTGTTAAAGTTTTAATCTCCAACATCTACAGACAGCTTATACAACTTAATAAAAGGAAGATAAATGAGCTAATTAAAAAATGGGCAATGGACCTAAATAGAATATTTTCAAAAGAAGACAGAAGAAAGGCTAAGAGACACATGAAAACATACTCAGAGTCACTAATTATCTGAGAGATGCAAATCAAAATAATGCGGTACTATCTCACACCTGTCAGAATGGCTATCATAAACAAATCAACAAAGGACAAGTGTTAGTGAGAATATGGAGAAAAAGGAATCATCATGCACTGCTGGTGGGAATGCTGACTGGTGCAGACACTGTGGATAATAGTATGGAGTTTCCTAAAAAAACTGAGAATGGAACTCCCTTTTGACCCAGTAATCCCACTCCTAGGAATATATTCTAAGAAACTAGAAACACAAATAAAAAAGGATATATGTTCATAGCAGCACAATTTACAATAGCTAAGATTTGGAAACAGCCTATGTGCCCGTCAGCAGATAATTGGATTAAAAAAACTATGGTGCATCTATACAATGGAATACTATGCTGCCATAAAAAAGGAATTCTTATCATTTTCAGCAACCTGGATAGAAATGGAGAACATTATGCTGAGTGAAATATGCCAGTCAATGAAAGAAAAGCACCACATGATCTCACTCATTTATCAATAATAAAGAACATTATAAACTGATGTACAAAAAGATAGATTCAGAGACAGTAAAGCAATAAACAGACTGTCAAATTACAGTGGGAAGTGTAGGGACATATGGGGGAGATAAGATATCAACTGAAGGACTTGTATCCATGCATATAAACATAACCAATGGACACAAAACTCTGAGGGGAGAGAGCATGTATGGGTGTGGGCAGGGCAATGGTAAGATATGTGCACATATAATACCTTAATTTTAAAAAATGAATAAAAAATAATAAAAAACATAAAAATTGGTTGTAAGCCTGGTTACAAAAGAAAACCTAACTATATAAATCCTGCAGGAGATTTGTTTTAGATTTAAAAATACAAATGAACTGAAAGCAAAAGAATGGAAAAGGTTAACCATGTAAGCAGTAACTATAACAGAGCTTGAGTAGGTACACTACAAAAAAAAGTACATTAATTTTGGGCATAGTATACACATAAAGCATTGTTAAGGAACTCCATTACCCACACTCTACAATAAAAGGGAAACATGCAAATTGACCATCTCTCCACTATGTCCGCCAGCCAATCAGAAGTGAGTATGCAAATTAATCCAGCAAAGATGGTGGCAGCCATGGAGCTGGAGTGAATAAGCGTCTTGAGTTTTTCCTGGCAACAAAGTAAGCCAAGCTTCCAGCCTGCTCTGGCCATCACTCAAGTAGGGGCTGGTGGCCTGGATCGCAGGGGAAAAAGCAGGTTTCCAGCCTGCCTTGGCCTCTGGTCAAGGAAGGGCTGGGAGCCTGGGTCATCAGGAGGCATAGCCAACCTGAAAATGGTCCTCAGCCCCTTACCCAAACTTGCCACACCCTCATGGAGTGAGTGTCAGTACTGGGGTGGGGGGGGGGGCTTGGACAGCCTGCAAACAGCCATTGGCCCCTCACCCAGGCTGCCCCATGCCCCAAGGGAACCCCCACCCTCATCTGGGACACCCTTCAGGGCAAACCAGCTGGCCCCCACCCGTGTACCAGGCCTCTATATATACTAATAATAGGGTAATATGCTAATTAGACTGAGAGACCTTCCAGGAGACCTTTCAGACATTCTTTTGGAGAAAGCCATGGTGGTGGGGCCAAGGTAAAGGTGGTTAGAGGCCAGGATGGGATGGCAGTTATGGGTAATCAGGCTGGTGGGAGGGCCATTGTGGGTGATCAGGTCAGCAGGGGGTGGGGCTGTTGGGGGTGAGTAGACCATCAGTGGGAGTCAGTTGGGATGATCAGGACAGTGGGGGGAGGGTGAGTTTAGGGTGAGCAGGCCAGCAGGGTGGCAGAGGAGAGCAGGCCAGTGGGAAGGGCAGGTGGGGGTGAGCAGGCCAGTAGTGGGTGCAGTTGGGGGCAAGCAAACTGGCACAGGGGCAATTGGGGGTGATCAGGCTGGCAGTGGGAGCCAGTAGGGAAATAGCAGGCCAGTGAGCAGAGTAGTTAAGGGCAATCAGGCAGACAGGCAGGCAGGTGAGCGGTTAAGAGCCAGCAGTCCTAGATTGCGAGAGGGGTGTTCAACTGCTGGTTTACGCCTGTCCCCTGTAAACCAGCAATAGGACATCCTTCAAGGGGTTCCAGATCAGAGAGGGTTCAGGCCGGGCTGAGGGATACTTCCCTCGTGCATGAATTTTGTGCACCAGCCCACTAGTAATACATATAAGATTTAATGAAACTTCTATTTAGAAACAAGATCAAGGGAGAATAAGTGAGATTTGGTTAATTCCTTATTTTACTTTCTTACCACTACTGTGACTTAATCTAAAACATTTCTATTCATTCTAAAAATCGGTACCATCACTGGCTTTTCATCCCTTTATATGGATAGCCAGGTTGTTTCTACATGATTTTCAGTGAAGTACATCTCTCTTAGCAAAGACATAACTCTTTCTTGCATGTTACAAAAATAAATAAATTGGACTGCATCAAAATGAAAAAATATTTGTGATGTAAACCAGTGTTTCCCAACCTTCTCTCATGATGAGAATCACCTGGTGGAGTTGTTAAAACACAGATTCCCAGATCCCAACTAAGAAGTGGTAAACTAGAATTTTTGGGAACATATAGGTAAAATTGTATACTTAACTAGTGCTCTAAGACAGATTTTATATACAGAGCACTAAGTTAGGTATGCAATTTTACCTATATGTTCTCAAAAATTCTAGTTTAGCACTTCTTAGTTGGGATTCAGGAATCTGTGTTTTAACAACTCCACCAGGTGATTCTCATCATGAGAGAAGGTTGGGAAACACTGATGTAAACAATACTACTGAACTGTGCTCTTAAACTTCCTTTATTTTTTTCAGGTGTTGTTCTTCTAGGAGATGAACAAGACGAGGTTGATTTATTTGTCTGATTCTGGGTTTCCCTAGCCATCTGATTTTGTGGTGAATATAGAACTTGACTTTCTAATATACCTGAAATTCTGCAGTTAGAATCCTTCTATTTTCATGACCAGATTTTTTTTTAAGTATAATTTCAGGCACTATCACAGACCTACTTAATCAGCATCTGTAGTAATAGAGCTCAATATATATAACTCTGATGTTTATCAATATTTTTTAAATGGACTTAGCTGAGTTTAAATATGCTGTTTGGGTTTCTCTGGTGATGTATTCAAGAGAAATTCCATAAAAACTTTCTTCTAGCTAGTTTGGAATAATTGATAGAGCTCTCCAGGAATTTGCAACTTACTTTTATATGGGGTCAGAAATATCATCCCTCCCCCTGTCAGCAATTCTAATATGTGTTGTTTTATAAATTTATGGCCTCTAGTTTGCTAGTGAATTTCGTTTTGTTTTGTTTTGTTTTGTTTTGTTTTGTGGGGCTGTTTTGTGGGGCTGAGCAGGCCAGTAGTGGGAGTAAAACATCAACAATAAAAGAGAATCAGTGCTTGGCTGATTACTCCAAAGACACATTTTCCATTATTCTCTGTTTAACATATTGTAATATTGTTACATTGGTCTCTGAAAGTTTCCCTTCTTTATAATAAATTGCACTCTTTTTGTATGCTTTTTATTTTCAACTTACTCATTTAATCAGCCATTTTCAATATATTGAGTACAAGTATATGTTCCAATTGTTTTTGAAATTTTAGCTTTGTTTTTATTTTCCCAAGAGTGAGAAATCTCCCTAGATTTTAGCAAATGGAAATGTTATGCCCAGACTTCGTGATCCCCAAGGACCACCAGGGAGCCAAGTCCGATGCAATAAGCAAGAGAGCCTTCAACATGCTAGCATGTGCTCCCCCACTCATGCCGGCAGCATGGTGGAAGAGAGCGAATTTCTTCCGGTCCAGGGGTTTTGAGGGCTAGGGATAACTCCGCCCTACGGGGCGTAGTTGGGAGCTCATCCTCGCCCCGCCCTGCCCTTTCATTCCCCCCTTGTCTAATGTGCCTAGTCAAATCATTGACTCAGCAGCCTACTTCCTTTCAGCATAAACAACAAATACAGTTATCAAGACCCTTAGTACCACAGTTCCCATCAGTATTGTCCTCACTGAAGTCCAGTTCCCCTCCTGCAGGCATCAGTTCTCCTCCTGGCCTGTAGTTGCCAGGATCCAGGCCATGCAGGAGCTGGGAGTCATGTAGTCAGGTCTGGGTGCCATCTACTTCAACAGCAGTGGGCGTGCTCAGGATAACAGTGCAGCATCCCTTTGAGTCCTTGGGCAGCAAATTTCTTTACCCACATTGAGTTCCAGGGCTACAGGGTCTGCGGTGGGCACTGGCAGTGCATCTGGAACAAGCAAACTGCAGAGCCTGTAAGGACTTGAGCAAGGAAATGGTTACCATACATGATCCCCTCCCAAAAAGGGGAAACTTGTCCCAATAAGGGGTACACCTGGCCCTCAAGAGGGCAAAGGACAGGGGGTTGGTCCAATTTTCACCGAATCTAAGACACATTTAGTTAAACCCCCTTTTCAAGAGTCTCGCCTGTCCTAAGGCTAGAGCTATGAGATACCTTAGCTACCAAGGGGAGGGCTGTTATCTGATAGTGGGGTATACCTCGACCTAGTCTGAAGTGTCTATAAAAACTAGACCTTAATGCTGGTGGTTTAATCTCTGAAATCCACCTACCAATGCTCTCCTGGGGAGGTTCCCTGGGACCTGAATTCCCAGGGGGGATCCCCTTACCTTGCTTAGCATTTACCTGTGCACAGACAGTACTTCTAGCAACTCTGCCTCACAGAAGTTCAGAAGTCTTGGTGACACTTAACCTGGTGTCACCGGGCAACTCTGACCTAGAGCCTCTGGGACCAACAGTCTTGTCATCTGGAGGTCCATCAACCACCTGGTCCTTCAGTGGCTTGCTTCTGGTCAGCCAATTCCTTCTGGCTGCAGTTGGTACCCCTCTTTTCTTTGTGGATGGCACAGTGTCTCCATCAAAGGGCCTGGATTAAGGCCAAAAGTTCTGGAGCTGTGCCCAAATGGTGTGGTCCAGGGTGACTACCACTGCCCCTGCATATCAGGTCCCATCCTGAACATAACTGCTCCCATCCGTGAACAGTACCTTGTCGTCTGTTACCTCTGTGCAGTCATGAATGGGTTCCATCATCATCATCTTGAAGCAGGCTGGCAGGGTTGATGGCCAGAGTTTTCTGAATCTGGACACAGGGCTGGTCCAGGAGAAAAGCCTGGCCCATCCAGGTTAGCTCCTGGTCCAGAGTCCACTTATCTGCCTCCTTCACCAACAATGCTGTGGCTGCCACAGGGTCCAGTCTCTTAGACAGATAGGCAACAGGTCTCTTCCAGGTACCTAGAGTCTGAGTGAGGACCCCTTTGGCAATGTCTCTTACCTCACTCACGTAGGGGTGGAAGGGCTCCGCGTCGTCCGGCAAGGCTAGGGCAGCTGCTGAGATGAGAGCCTTCTTTAGCTCCTCAAAGATCCGTTGTTCCACTTTGGACCAGTTCAACAGCTGCATTCCCCCAGTACGTGTTCCTTCCGAGGACCACAGTCCTTCTTGATGTCCAAGGAAAACAGGCAGTTTGTCCGGTGGCTTCCTGGGCTGATGTACGGGTCCTATTGGCTCTCTCAAGACTAAATAGGGTGCCCCCATGCCCATCAGGAAACTAACAGGCTTGCCTCTCCTAGCTAACCTGTCAGGACATACTCTTTATAATTTCTATAAAAATCTTATCTTCCAAAAATACATAACCATGCCTCAAATTTTAAAAGGCAAGGGAGGAGGGAGCAGGTCCAGTACCTGTTCCCAGGCCTCTAACAGCCACCTGAAATGTAAAATGCCACATTTTCCCTACAGATATAGATTTATCTACATTTCTAAGCCCCTCTACTCCCCACTGCAGAACATCGGTGAAAATTGTCCAAGCAGTCTCGGGGGGTTAATCATACAAATAATTGTTTTCACATTGTTTTAACACAATTCTAAATAAATTATAAACCTTTGTGATGAAGTCTACTTAAATCTATAAAGTAGATACACATGACTGAAACCAAAAATTATTCCCAAAGTTTAAACAAAATACAAGATGCAGGTACAAACCCAAATTCAACAACAATGGCATATGAGAAAAGCAAAACAAAACAAATCAAATATAAAAGTTTCATATGTTACATTAAACATTACTTTAGAAAAACTGACTTTAAAAAAAATACTGCATCACTGACTTAAAATAATTTTTTTAAGTGTAAGCATTACATACTTTTTCATCTGACAAATGATAATAAATCAATCCTTGAGATCTTTGATCATTACTGCTTATTCTTAACATATATAATACAGTTTAGCCTGCCATATTCTAGGCATCTAGTTACTGCAATTAACTTTTCCTAATTCAACTTATACTTTGAACTTTTAAAGCTGGCAAGTCAAATAAATTTGGCATTTCTTAGATTAATAACATTACATTTTTAATATATCCTACTTAGGGTAAAGTTTCAGCAACAGATCTAATCATACAGTTTTTTCAGATCTCAAAATTTTTTTCCCTGAAGTTCAAACAAAGCACTGAATAATCTCTTTGTAGGAGAGCTAATAGTCTTGCGCTCTCCGGCCTCCCCTAGACCTCTTCACACCAGAGGCAGTTTACTAGGATTTAAGACAATGTCAGAAAATCATAGGTCAATCACAATTCATACTTAAGTAGCTATATGACTCTGCTTAGCTGATACCAATGACAAGGAAGACTGACCATTGTGGGCTGCTTCACCACCAATTACCTGCCACTCCTGAATCTGGAGCAGCATACAAATGCAAATGAACACATTCTTTACCTGAAGACTCTCAGCCATTAACGGCCATTCACCACCATTCACGTAAACTTGTTACCATTACCATCTAGTTTCCGCCTCATGGCGGGGAATTTCAAGAGCTGCTTACAATGACTTGGGAAACCAGTTTTAATTTATCTCCACCACTTTTAAAACTTATTCTGTACCCAGAAAAGTGTTTTTAAGCACAGCCCAAAACTATGCGCACTCGTTTTGAACTGGCCTTTTCTCTTTACTGAGTACAGAGATTTGCCCTTGAGCTCTTCTCCGGCACCTGATGTCTCCAGGGACCAATGTCTCTACGCTGGCCCAGGCCCCTATGGCCCAGGCCCCTGGGGTGAGGCTGCTTTGGCCACCCCAGCCACACTACTCAGGCAGCCCCCGAGGAAAGCGCGGGTCGCCCCAGCGGCTTCCCGGCTCCACTTCCCAGGCAGCCAGCAAATTAACCCAGGTGCCTGCTCCCCGAGCGAGGCCACCACTGCCCAGCCGCACTCCAACGTGCAGACTGAGCCCCGCGGGAGCCCCCCCTCCGACCCAACGCCGCCAGGGGGCCCCGAACCACCATGCCGGCCACACTTCGCCGGCTCCATCCTGGGGCACCATGTCGCCCACAGATACCAAACTCAGACCTGGGAAAGGTTCACTTTCCGCAGGTGAGGCAACAGCTCACGCCATTCCTCTCCCCATATGAGGGTCCCTCTCGGGCCCTCCCGGGAGGTCAGAACGTCTTCTGATCCTCCTGCCCGTAGCCTTCACGGTGCGTCCACCAGGCGTCTTCGGGCACCAATTCCATGAGGGGTTTTATGTCCCTCCAGAGCGCGCACACACCTACCGCGGCCAGTCAGACTCTCCGGATCGGGTTTTCCCTAATGGTCCCGGGGATCCCGGACGACGCCCCCATCTGTTATGCCCAGACTTCGTGATCCCCAAGGACCACCAGGGAGCCAAGTCCGATGCAATAAGCAAGAGAGCCTTCAACATGCTAGCATGTGCTCCCCCACTCATGCCGGCAGCATGGTGGAAGAGAGCGAATTTCTTCCGGTCCAGGGGTTTTGAGGGCTAGGGATAACTCCGCCCTACGGGGCGTAGTTGGGAGCTCATCCTCGCCCCGCCCTGCCCTTTCAGAAACAAGTTGATATTTTGTGTTAACATTAACATAAGAGTATAGTATAGTATAGTATAGTAAGTGTAAACTTATCTATTGTATATATATAATAGAGGAATATGCTAATTAACTGGGATCCCGTAATGGGTCAACCAGATAGGAGGAGGTTGCCCTCACAGCTTTGGGGTCAGGGGTTCAGGGGCCTCCATGCACCTGCACTGGGGGAGAACCTGATCAGCAGTGGCTGTAGCTAATTCAAGGGCCAGAGAGGAAGCCAAGGCCAGAGCAGTGACTCGAGTGTGGGAGGCACCGCATGATTTCAAATGCTTGCTGGACTCTTAGTAGGTATAAATAAAGTTATATAGACAATTGTGCATCTTTTTATAACTACACATATAGTGCCAGTTTTAGTCACTATATGTTAAACTTTAAATTTTTTTTTATCCTGTTTGGCTGGTGTGGCTCAGTGTTTGAGCATTGATTTGTGAACCAAGAGATTATGGTTTGATTCCTGGGTTGTGAGCTCCATCCCCAGTAGGGGGTATGCAGGAGACAGCCAAGCACTGATTCTCTTTTATTGTTGATGTTTCAATTTCTCACTCCCTCTCCCTTCCTCTCTGAAGTCAATTAAAAATGTAATTCTTTTGTACAAATTACAGAGGGTCATTTAAATAATAAAACATCTGAACTAAGTTTATTTCTGATGTCTCTAAAAAATTATATGACTATAATAAGTTATATAATTATCAAGTTGATACTTAAATAATTTACCTTAAAATTATGCCATATATATCTCAATACTGTCATAGTATTGATAAACAAGTTACTGAATTAAAAGACTATCCACTTTCCCTCCATGTATAATTATGAATAATGAAAAATAAAATAATTCCTATGAGACCTTTCTATATGTAACTGATAGAAGTGATAAAACTTCTCATATAAATTATTAGCATGATTATAAACATATTTCTTAATTATTCCCTTCATGGTTGCATTCATTAAAATTTCCCAGTAGTGGCCTGGTTTCTGTGGCTCAATTGGTTGGAGTGTTTTCCCATGAGCTGAGAAGTCGTAGGTGTCATTACCACTCAGGGCACATACTCAGGTTGCCAGGCCGATCTCAGGTTGAGGTGCCTATGTGTGCCTATTAATGTTTCTCTCTTTCTCTCTCTCCTTCTCCCTTCCTCGCTCTCTAAACTTAAAATCTTATCCTCAGTTGAAGGTTTTTGTTTTTTTTTTGTAAGTTTTAAAAAATTTCTCAGTAGTTCACTGAAATTAAGCTATAGTATTTAATTGCTTAATCTCAACTGAATTTATATCACATTTCAAAGGAAATCTGTGTCTTTGTTAAGCTTATTTTTAAAGTTTCCAATAAACAATTATGCCCAGCAAATCCTTGCCTAATAATGAAGTGTCAACAGAGACATTGAAAAAGAAGCTAGTAATGCAAGCCAGCCAATAGGTGAAGAGTTCACAAGCATTCTTTTTTGGTATCTGTTCTTTCTTATTTAATGGTATGTCTAGAAACACAAGTCATCAATTGCTATCATTCTCATACTAGTAAAAGCTTATCAGAAGATTTTATCTGATCATGTTCATTCTTAGATGACTTGCAATATCTCAATGACAATCTTTGTCCTTGGTGAGTGGTCTCAAGAGCACAAGTCGGATGACCACTGCACAATATTACTATGACTTACATACTTGTCTCAGATCAGACCCTCTTTTAGACAGTCTCAGTAGTTCTCCCGTATATGCGTGACTCCTGATACTCCTTCTGACTTTTTTTTTAAGCAGTAGTTTAAAGTTTTTATACATCTCTGTTTCCCTGGAGATTCCATACTTGTATATGTAATAGCAGGCTTTTTTCAGGGCTTTTCCAGGTTGTTATACTGTAGTCTCCCAGATAAACAGTTAACCCTGATGAAAATTATCTTGTTTGCTCTTGCCATAATCAGAGTTTATTAGAGAAACATGATTGTGTAACACTGCAGTAGCATGCTTTTAGCTTCTCTGAACTACTCCAGACTTTGGAGGGAATGTGAGTCTTCTCCCACTCTCCACATGTTTTCTCAAGATAGAATTGTCAAGTCTCTCTAAAGCTTATTTTCTGAGGTACATCAGATAAGAGCTCTCTCCCTTGTTATGTCCAAGTAGTTTAGCAAAGTGTCCAATTTCTTCTCAGAAAGAACCCCATCTTCCATAGTATACATTAACACAAAGGCAATTTTTGATCCTGAAAAAATCATGAATCATACAAAAATTCATTTAACAGCTCCAATGAGCTAAATGAGCAATAGTATAATTAAGCAGCTCTGGGTCTTCAACTGTTTCTGGAAATATTTTTTTCATATACACCAAAGTATATTTTTGCTTTTCAAATTCAGTCAATAATATATTTACCCCTTATATATTATATAGGGTGAAGCCAATTAGAATTTAATTTACCCATAAATTATATAGGGTAAAGTCAACTAGAACTTTAATTTACCCATAAATACTTTTTGAATTTTTATAAGAACTTATTCTGTACTTGTTTTCTTATTATGTGGCTAAGTTATAAACAAGCAAAACAATGAAAACAAAGAATCAACAACAAAAGAAACTTCAGAGTCAGAATTATATTTTGGGATTAACAACAACTTTAAATCTAATCCTAGAAAATTACTGTTGATATTAATATGATGTCTTCAATTATTGAGTCAACATTAAATTATGTTCATTAGAATATATTTACCAACAGGGAAATTTGTTTAACTAATTTAGAAACAAAGAGTTAAGTATAAAGAACTATGGTTAAACTCACAGATTCTGTTAACCAGAACAGTCCAATCATTAACATTTGTATTTCTTGAAATATCACTCTATCTCTTAAAAATCAGACATCACTTCATCTTATTAATGGAAAGCATTAGACGTTTCCTTAAATTTGGTTGAGATATCTTATTTCTGTAGTAATAAATAGGGGGAAGTATACTGTGAGTGAAAGGACAGGTGACCCAATAAATATACAAGCCAAAATAGCTTGAGAAGTAAACCTCTATTTATCTAAGGGCCCAGACATTTATCTATTGTAGTTCAGCTGAGAAATTTCTTAAACAAAGTAGCAGAATTTCATAATTTTAACTTTGTTTTATATAGAATATATTTCCTGTTTCTATAGATTTCCCTGGGAAAAAAAGTGAATACATTTCAGTAGAATAGACAGTTGAAATGCTCTATTTCTTTGACCTTTAAAATATTTTCAACTATGAACAGCTGGCTACTCTGCCCCTTTCCCAGAGGCTGCTTAGGCTGTAAACAGGAGGCAAAGTAGAAATGCAGCCAATCTAATTATGGAATATTGAAAAGGTCAAAGCATTGCCCTTGGCTACAAAATAGTAATATCTTCATTTAAAAGAATGCCAAATGTCCTAGACAGTAAATGGAAGAGCAGCAGCTTATATATCTTATGGAATTTGTATTTGCAAGCTTAATCCCATACATAAATTTTTGATCTACCAAACATGCTAGAATGTTATTCAAAAAATTTTTTTAAAAAAACAACCCCACAGTAATATTAATTGTGGTAGTATCTTTTCACATTAAGGAAAATGTATCTTATATGTAGCATACTGTGTCAATTAGGTTGTAATAAGAGATGTAGAATCACTAAGTATTAAAAAATAAGGGATTTACTAAAGATGTTAGTTCTTAATTGTAGAAATTGTAGAAACTTATAAAAAAAATATCTGTGGAAGGCTGAAGCTTCTGTATCTGGTGCTATGCCTGAAGTTACTGTAATCAGTAGGGCCAAGAGTTGGGAAGAAAGCCTGGATGTAAAAAAGGAAAGAGTAAGAGCAAATTGGGATCCAGAATCCCTATCACCCAACAACACAGGTAAGATAAAGAATGAGTTTATGCCCTTGCCATGGAGCTATATACATTCCTGGAGCAGGTCTTGGAGAATTTGAAAGTGAAGACTAGTAGATGTTGGAGAGCTATGGAAGCAGCTGAAGCCTGGTACCAACTAAGTAACCCATTCCTACCCTCCACATTACTCCTTTGCAAACTCAAATCCAAAACTATATTTAGATTAATAATGGTGACAAACTGCAAAATCACCACATCCCATCAGCAGAAGCATCTTATAAGGGGGCTGAGATGTGTAAAAGAACTATGTGGTATGTTGTACAATATGAGAGACTTGGGAGTTTATACAGATGTCTCTGGAATTATCTAAATTCTAGCTTCTCATATGTAGGACAATTAAGAGCTAGATACATCGTATTTGGAAGAAAAATTTAAAAGGTTTTCTATAAGGAAGTTAAGCAATTAAGCTGATGTGAAAAGTTTTCTTTCTTTTCTGAAGAGAAGTTTAAAAAAAATCAAAGATGGGTTAAATCTACTAATTTTGCCTGTTGCATCTTTTAAGAAACCTCATGGCCAATTTTATGCTAATAAATAATCATGGGATTTGCATGTGCCGAGAAACACACTTACCAGAAGAAAACAGACATATTTAGAGCAGATTCTCTAAGCTATAAAGTTGGAAACCGCCAGTGACCAATCAAGTTGTCATTCAGTTGAATTTCTGAACAGATTTTTCTTTTTGGATTAGACCTAGAGTGGTCTTTTTAAAATTTTATAGTATAATGTTTTAATTTCAGCAAATTGTTAACATTTCAAATCTAACCGAGGAGATATTTTTTTATAATTGGTTCAGTTGTCTTATTTCTGAGTTCAATTTAGTAATTAGCATGTACTTCTAAAAATATCAGAAATTTCATAAAAAGCCCTTGTGGATTTTATTCCCTATATTAGCTCCAGGAATAATATGGTCCTTTTGTGTTAAGTGCCATGGGAATAGGTTAGAAATGATTGTTCTGGCTTGTTTCCCTTGAGCCATTTCCATGTGATTTTGAACTTTACAGCAATGTTCATAAAAAATAGAACATAGCCCATAGCAACACAGTGGGTGATCAATTCATTAAAATGAATTACATTGGACTGCTTGGGAACTGAAGGAAAGTAGGCTGTAGTTCCTTTAATTTCAATGCCCCCTCAAACCCTCCAACAACCACTGTAATAAGTAAGTACAGAATTCTCCAGCAAACTCCAGAGTTTCCTTCTATGTTGCATCAATTATTTAGCCCAAAATACTAGAGATATATTTCTATTTAAGAAATCATTCCTCTGTCTGTTATTTGCTATCTTTACTTAAAATATTTAATGCAGATTAATGGACATGTGACAGGCTTATCCTTCATGCTTAGCATCTTATGACCAGGTTATACAAACTTTAGTCTGCACCATATTATTATTGCATAAAATAAATGAAATGATGGCATAATTCACAAAACTAGAATAAATATTCCAAACAATTATGGAACCAAAAAATACCCCAAATAGCAACAGTGATCTTGAGAAAGAAGAACAAAGTTGGAGGAATCATGCTAGCAGATAATAAACAATACTACAAGGCAATAGTAATCAAAATAGCATGGTACTGGCATAAAAACAGACATATACTAATGGAACAAAATAGAGAATCCAGAAACAAATCCACACTTTTATGGTCAATTACTATTTGACAAAGGAGGTAAGAACATACAATGAGGTAAGGTTAGCGTTAGAGTTAGGGTTAAGGATAGGGTTAGGATTAAATGATACTGGGAAAATTGGACAGACATGTGCAAAAAATGAAACGACCATTTTCTTAAACCATACACAAGAATAACACAAAATGGTTTAAAGACTTAAATGTAAAACTTGAAACTATAAAATCCTAGGAGAGATCATAGGCAATAAAATCTCAGACATTTCTCTTAGCAATGATTTGTCTGATATATCTCCTTGGGCAAGTGATACAAATGAAAAATAAATGAATGGGACAAAACAAATTAAAATGCTTTTACACAGCAAAGATATGCGTCAATAACATAAAAAGGAAAACCCACTGAATGGGAGAACATATTTGCCAATACATCTGATTCTGGGTTAATATCTACAATTTATAAAGAACTTATACAACTCAACACCAAAAAATAAACAAAATCTAGTTAAATTGGGCAAAGGACCTAAATAGACACTTCTCCAAAGAAGACATAGAGATGGTAAATAGGCATATGAAAATATGCTCGCCCTATCTGGTTTGGCTCAGTGGATAGAGCATCAGCCTGTGGACTGAAGGTTCTCAGGTTTGATTCCCGGTCAATGGCACATGCCCAGGTTGTGGGCTCAATTCTCAGTAGGGAGCGTGCAAGAGGCAGCCAATCAATGATTCTCTCTCATCATTGATGTTTCTATCTCTCTCTGCCGCTCCTTTTCTCACTGAAATTAATAAAAATATATTTTAAAATATGCTCAAAGTCACTAATCATCACAGAAATGCAAATTAAAATAACAATGAGATATCAACTCACACGTTTCAGGATGGTAAAATCAATAAATCAACAAGTAAGTGTTGTCAAGGATGTAGAGAAAAAGGAACCCTTGTGCACAATTGGTGAGAATGCAGATTGGTTTAGCCACTGTGGAAAGCAGTATGGAGTTACAATAAATAAATAAATAAACAAACAAACAAACAAACAAATGAACAAATGGAACTGCCTTATGACCCAACATTTCAACTTCTGAGAATTTATCAGAAGAAAACTAAAATACTGATTCAAAACAATATATGCACCCATATGTTCATTGCAGTCTTATTTATAACAATCAATATTGGGAAGCAGTTCAAGTATCTATCAGCAGATGAGTGGATAAAAAAGCAGTGGTACATTTACACAATGGAATACTGCTCAGCCATAAAAAAGGAAATTTTACCCTTTGAAAGAGCATGGATGGACTTGGAGAGCATATTCTAAGTGAAATAAGCCATTCAGAGAAAGACAAGTACCATTTGATTTCACTCATACGTAGAATCTAATGAACAAAATTAACTAGTAAGCAAAATAGATACAGGCTCTTAGAAAGACAGGAGGCTGACAGTTCTGGGGGGTGGGGTAAGTCGGGGGTGGAGAGAAAAAATTATAAAAGAGAATAAAAGAAAAAAATTAATGGACACAAACAGTGTGGTCATTGCAGGGGGGATGGGGTTTGTGGGGTGGAGCATGGTACAAGATGGATGAATGGTGATGGATAGAGAATACACTTGTGGAACAATGCAGTGTACAGATGATGTGTTGTAGAACTGTGCAAATGAAACCTGAATAATTTTGTTAACAAATGTTACCCCTATAAATTCAATAAAAAAGGGAAAAATA
The DNA here is from genome assembly GCF_014108245.1 of Pipistrellus kuhlii. Taxonomy (NCBI): domain Eukaryota; kingdom Metazoa; phylum Chordata; class Mammalia; order Chiroptera; family Vespertilionidae; genus Pipistrellus; species Pipistrellus kuhlii. The sequence goes on from NW_023425504.1 coordinate 19,326,203, forward strand.
AAATAAATGAAATTACACTGAGTGGCCAGATTATTATGATCTCTGAATTCATAATAATCTGGCCATTCAGTGAGTGTATGTATATTAGAGGCCTGGTTCATGAATTCATGCATGGGTGGGGTCCGGCTAACCAGGTCAGGGGGAGGGAACATGGGTGGTTGGCAGGCCTGCCTGCTGGTTGAACTCCTGGTTGAGGGGACAATTTGCATATTTGCCTTTTATTATATACTGAGTGGCCAGATTATTATGTGCTAAGAGATCATAATAATTTGACCACTCAGTATATTTTATTCTGATGTAGGACCTAGAATTGTTCATGGTTTAAGCATGTGGACATAAATTCTCTAAAGAGATATAAGTAGCCTCAACTATGATGTATAATAAGAGATAACAAATACAACCTGTCTAAGAGATGGGTTATCTTTAGAATTATATATAAATACATAATTTACTTAAGATCTGTCTTGGCACATATAATACATGCAATTTATAGGGTTTTACCTCTTCATACTAAAACTATATATGTGTTTATGTCTGTGTGTATACTGGCATGATTTTTTACATTCTGTGAATAAACTTGAAAGATCCCTATTTATTTTTATAGTTTTAATAAAATAATTCATGGATGAATATTACTCTTAATTATTTTATTCATACTGTAGTATTTTAATAAGTTCTTTATCCATACAACTATAAATGAATTTCTTAGACAAGGCTAAACTTTGTTCTATGTTCACTGTCTGCAAACACAAAACATAAAAAAAATTAAAAACAAACAATAAAATAAGCATTATAAATATAAGTTGACAACAACTGTTTTAGTTTTACATTTTCTAGCATCCATTTCTGTTTTTTATTTTACTATTTTTTTCTCAGTAGTTCAATGACTCACCACTTTTTGAGCACTTACATTCACTTGAATGGACACAGTAGCTAGTGCCCTTTTGGTATTTGTTCCTTCTCTTACTCACTAATTGATAGGTATGTACTTTTTGTTTTTTAAAAGTGATTTTTTAAAAATGACCTTTTTACAATTCAAAAGAGTAGTGATAATTTCAAGTATAGAAGTTGAAGTTCTCTGAATATTATCAATCTATTGTGAGTTATTATTATTATTATTTTTTTCTTATTTGCCTAAGAGATATAACCAAAAGAATTATATATGGTCATTTAGGCTTTGAGCAGAAAAGTAATAGACCAGCTGACTATAAAACAAAAAAACAAACAAACAAAAAAAACCCAGGAACTGTTTGACCTAACTTCATAAGAGCTGTGAAAAACAGTTGAAGGTCTACAGCAATCAAAACCACGCAAATACCCAATTTTAAAAGGTCATATTCAAAACAGTAGGAAATTTCATGGCATTTTAAATTGCTTTTGCCCCACTTCTTTTCTGGCACAGGTGGTTTTGGTCTGAAGGAGGCAGCTGTCCAGTTCCAAATTTCCCTCCTGGCAGATCTATTTTCAATTTTCTACACTCTCTGAAACAAAGGACTCTGCTGGAAGGACTGATTTCTGTCATTCCTAAGTCATTGTTTAGGTCAGGAAAAGTAGTGGCCACAGCTCATAAAAATGGCAAAGGCTATAAAAAAACCCAGATACGTGGGACTAGATTTTATTGTGGAATCATAAAATAAACCTTTAAAAATCCTGACAAGAAGCTGGAGTGAGATTTTTTGAAATTATTTTTTAACTGATTCATTCAAAAGCAGTCATGTATATAAGGGAATGGAGAAAAACAAAAGCAGGACAGAGCATGCTGCATGCTAAAAATACACCTAAGAAGACTTAAGCTTTTACCTCAGGCTCATCCTTTGGCTCAAAGGAAGCCCAGCTAATCACAGATACTATCTGCAAAGACTAAGAGGGGTGTCTGTTTTTTCAAATATCGATGTTTTTTATTGATTTTTTTACAGAGAGGAAGAGAGAAGGATAGAGAGTTAGAAACATCGATGAGAGAGAATCATCAGTCACATGCCTCTCGCACCCCCACCCCCTTGGGGATGTGCCCACAACCCAGGCACATGCCCTTGACCGGAATTGAATCTGGGACCGTTCAATCCTCAGGCCAACGCTCTATCCACTGAGCCAAACCAATTTTGGCCAAATACCCAATTTTTAACAAAACACTAGGTATAAAAAGAAACAGAAAATCATAGTCTATTAATATTTAAAGGCGGGGGGGGGGTGGCAGAAACTATACCTGAGGAAGCACAGACATTAGACTTACTAGATAAAGACATTAAAATACATTTTTAAAAATATGCTCACAGAGCTAATGAAATCAAGAAGAAAGAATTTAAAAATCAGAGAAATTATATATAAAAATTAGAATATATTGATATATAAAAGGATAGATATTAAGAGAAACCAAATGGAAATTATGGAAATAAAATAACTAAATTGAAAAATTTAATAGATGGGAAAAGAGTAGGTTTTAGTAAACAGAACAGAGAATTGATAAACTTAACACAGAGTAATTAAAATTATCATGTCTGAGGAGATGATAAAGAGTAAAGAAAAATGACAGAGCCTAAGGACCAATATATACATTAAAGCCCTCCTAGAAGAAGAAAAACAGAAAGGGACAGAGAGAAATTTTGAAGAAGTATTGGCCAAAAAGTTCCCATATTTGAGTAAAGCTATGAATCAACAAATCCAAATTTAATTATGTATAAGAAGGATAATTCCAAAGAGAATCACACCAAGACACATTATAATGAAACTGTCAAAAGCCAAGACAAAGGGAGAATCTTGATAGTAGAAGAGAAAAAATGATGTATTACATACAAATCCTCAATAAAATTACTATCAGCAAAAACCTGGATGGCCAAAAGGCAGTAGGATAATATATTTAAAGAATATGTGGGTGGGTGGCAAGATTGTCATCAGAGAAATCTATATCTGACAAAACTGTCCTTCAGAAATGAGAGAGAAATTAAGACATTCCCAGTTATACAAAATTCAAGGGAAAAGATTACAACCAGTCTTGCCCTAAAATAAGTGCTTAGGGAATCTTTCAAATTGAAATGAACACTGGACAGTAACTCTAAGCCATATGGAAATACAACTCTCAGTGGTAAAACTAAATACATGGAAAATATAAAAACTGATATTATTGTACTTTAGTTTTTAACTTTAATTTTGATTTTCTATCAGATATGAGACAAAGATATAAATATAATTATAGAACTATTAATATGATAATAATAACAGTGTAAAGATGCAATGTGTCACATCAATGACATAAAGTGATGAGGAATGCTTTATATGAGTAGAGATTTTGAATGTAACTGAAGTTAACTTGGTATTAATTCAAATTTGGTTGCTGTATCTTTAAATTATTTGTAATCTCAATGTTAAGCATAAAGAATTTATCTGCAGAATGTACATACAAAAAATGAGGAGAGACTCTAAATGTCTAACTACAAAATCAATAAACACTTGAATAAGCAGTAATAGAAGAAATGAAGGGCAAAGAAACCAAGACATATAGAAAACAAATGACAAAGGTAAGGACTTCTTTATCAGTATTTTCTTTAAATGTAAGTGGATTAATGAAAATGAATGTAAATGAAAAAACAGATTAGTAATGGATAAAAAAAATCATGAGTCAATTATATGTGGTTCATAAAAGAATTACTTTAAATTTAAAGATACAAATAAGTTAAGTAGAAGTATAGAAGTTATCCTATGCAAATAGTAGCCAAAAGAAGGTGGGGATGGGTACTAATATAAAACAATATGATTGCATATCAAAAACTGTTACAAGGACAGAAGAAAATAAATATTTGAGTGAAGATTAATAGAGAACAGTAAAGCAATAGAGAAAAGTCAATGAAACCAAATGTTGTTTGATTGCAAAGATCAACAAAACTGACAAACCTTTAGCTAGGTTAATTAAGAGGAAAAAAGACTCAAATAACTAAAATCAGAAATGAAATTGGGAACAAAATTACCCCCCTTTTTTTTAAGAACAGTATGCATGCTAGTATGTGAACAAATTGGGTAAATTAGATAAAATGGACACATTCTTAGAAATACACAATCTACCAAGATAGGATCATTAAGAAATATTAATTCTGAGAAGTGTGTTGGTTTTATTTATATTCTTTGATTGCAAGAGTGATGGCACAAAAGCCTATTTTTAGCTAGTGAAATTAATGTTTACCAAGCAAATGCAGCTCTCCTTCTCTCCATCTTCTCTGTCCCCTGCCAGATCTCTTTTCTCTCCTCTCTCTTGTGTGCTTTCTCTTATCTTTCCCAATCTCCTGCTAACTAGACCCAGGTCTTCTTCAGTAGCCCTATTTAGGAGACCTCTCTACTGCCATAGGAGCAGAGTGCTGGCCACAGCTGGCCATGTCACCTTCTTTTCTCTAATGGGGTCTATTCCCCAAAGCGCTACATCCCCAGTTTTAGAAACAGATGGGCTCTCCTGGAAAAAAAAATTCTCTGCAAAGTCCCAAAGGCAGGGGAAACCAGGACTAAGCATCAGAGACCTATTTTAAAGAACATAATTCTTCTGAGAGGAATCCTGTGCACATCCAGGCCCCAGGAGCTCAATGGATGTCTCCTGCCCAGATCATGGCTCTGGATCTGTCATGTGAACATTGTCTCTAAGCTGTTTCTCAGACCAATGTTCCCATCTGACATATCCATCTTCCTTCCAACTCTCCATTCCCTCTCTGCCCATATCCTACCTAATAAAAGAGTAATATGCAAATTAACCATCACTCTGCTATACCCACAAGCCATGCCCACCTGCCACACCCAGCAGCCAATCAGAGCGAGTATGCAAATAAACCCAACCAAGATGTCTATAGCCACAGAGAACAGGAAGGAGGCTTGGGGTTCCCAGGCAGTGGGGGAAGCCAAGCTTTCCACCTGCCCTTGCCAGCGTAGGCTTCCACTCAAGGCTACAAAGTTTCAATTATAGAAGGTAAACAAATCCAAACGGAAATGGCGGCAGCCACAGAGCTGGAAAGAGCGGGAGGCTAGAGTTGCCCTGGCAATGGAAGAAGTAAAGCTTTCTACAAACCCTGGCTGGCCCAGGCCTCTGCTTAAGGCTACAAAGTTTCAATTATAAAAGGATAATAAGCTCCAACATAAATGGCTGCCAGCCCCAGAGCAAGCAGGAGGCTTGGCTCTGCTCCAGGCTACTAAGTTTCAATTGTAGAAGGTAAATAAATTTCAGATACCAGGGCCTCTGCTTGGTTCACCAGGGGATGTGGCTGGCCTGCAAACCACCACAGGCCCCTCACTCAAGCTGCCCCATGCCCCAAGGGAATCCCCACTCTAATCTGGGACACCCTTTAGGGCAAACCACATGGCCCTCACCCATGCACCAGACTTCTATCCTATCTAATAAAAGAGTAATATGCAGATTTATCATCACTCCAACACACAAGATGGCTACCCCCATGTGATCAAAGATCCTGCCGCCATGTGGACACAAGATGACCACCAGCAGATTGCCAGCAGGAGATGGCAGTTGGGAGGCACCAAGCCTGCAAGGGAGGGCAGTTTGAGGCAATTAACCCTTCAGGGGAGGGCAGTTAGGGGTGACCAGGTTGGCAGAGGAGGGAAGTTGGGGGCAAGGAGGTTGGCAAGGGAGCAGTTAGGCATCAATCAGGCTGGCAGCAGTGTGGTTATGGGGTGATCAGGCTGGCAAGCAGAAGCAATTAGGGGCAATCAGGAAGGCAGGCAGTAGAGCAGTTGGGAGCTAGCAGTCCTGGATTGTGAGAGGGATGTCCGATGGGCTCATGTCGGACATCCCTTGAGGGGTCTCAGATTGGAGAGGATGTAGGCTGGCCTGATGAACACCCCCCTTTTGTGCACGAATTTTGTGCACTGCGCCTCTAGTCCTATATAATAAAACCCTAATATGCAAATCAGAACAACTGGTTGCTATGATGTACACTGACCACCAGGGGGCAGATGCTTAGGGAGAGTAACCACAGGGAGAGTACCACTCAGCCAGAAGCTGGGTTCCTGGCTGACAAATACAGTGGTGGTGGTAGAAGTCTCTCCGACTTCCACTGCAGGCTGCTGGTAAGGAGCCAGGGGTCCTGGATTGCAAGAGCCCCAGACTGCTAAAAGGATGTCTGAGGTCACAGACTGCAAGAGGGTGCAGGCTGGGCTGAGGGACACCACCCCCAGTGCACGAATGTTATGCACCAGGCCTCTAGTCCTGAATAAAACCTTTGAACTTCTGTACCCTATAATCATCTTAGGCCTCTCTAAGGCAATTGGTGGGCTAAAAAAGGTGAGGTGGGCAACCTGAGTTGAGGAGCATATCCAGTTCTGGTCTTGGTTTGGCAATTCATTGTGTTACTTTGGGCAAAACTTTAATCTCTCAAACCTGGGTTTCCTCATGTTTAAGAGATAATCATGATATCTTACTCATAGGGTGATTGTGAAGATTTAATGAGGTAATGGAGATATCATGCTTACATCATGCTTGTCAGATAGTAAGTGCTTAAAAAATATTAACCACTAAAAAAAGAAATATAGCCCAGCTGGTGTGGCTCAATGGTTGTGCATAGACCCATGAACCAGGAAGTTATGGTTTTATTCCTGGTCAAGGACCATGCTCCAGTTGCAGGATCAAGTTCCATGGGGTCCTGGCTGTGATTTGGTGGGGTGTCACTCCGGGGTGGTGGCAGGGCCTGAGTCCCACTTGGGGTATACCGAATGTTGCTTTGTAGGCTCTACGTCCATGCTGTGTATTGTTAAATGGCCTGTTGCTAGGGAGAGGAAGCTGGGCTTTGCTACATAATAATATCATCACTCTGTGTTCACAGCCACCATTTCTGGGCTGGGCGGGGCTTTGTGCTGCATTTTGCACCATGGGGTGTCAGCATTGGCTGCGATTTGGTGAACTGTCACTCTGGGATGGAGGTAGGTCTGGTGTACCACTTGGGGGAAGCCAAGTATTGCTTTGTTGGCACCAGGTCCATGGTGCCATTTTTCTGTAAATGGCCTGTGTGCATCATGGAAGCTCCTGCATTAAGCATCTGCCCAATGGTGGTCAGTGTGCATCATAGCAATCAATCAGATGGTGGGCACTTTAGCATATTAGCCTTTTATATATATAGATATAGTGTCACCACAAATGTGACAGCTAAAAATGCATACAGATTCAGGAATTCTGAATTGCCAATTCAAATACCATATGATTTTCTGAATAATGAGAAGGTCTTAAAAAGTTCTAAACAAACCCATGTGCATTATTTCTTCAATCATTCCTTAACTTATATGCTAGCAGCATTGTTTTTAAAATGTCTTTATTAAAATCAATAAAAATAACTTGTGGGTATCATGGAATTGGGTTCTAGGCCTACATAGTTTTCTAGGCTCAAATATTCATTTAGATCACATAATATCATTTACATGAATGTCTAACAGGACACAGGGCCATCTTCTGTGGTTCCTGATCATTGCATCTCTGGCTCCTGCTTACTAAATGCTAATAGAGCTCACTTCCCACAATTGTCAAAGGGACAAAATTGTCCTATCAAATTTCCAAAATGATTTCTAGGAGTCAGTATCAGTTCTTTTGAGAACTACTGATCTCAAATATGCTCTCCCTCTTTGTACTCTCTCCCCTGAGAATGAATCATAAAGGGTATTACAGATAAAAAAGATAATATCTCTCAGCCAATCAAATGTTCTAATAAAAATTCCATTAGCATAATCATAAAATAAATTCAAAATAAAGTTTTGAAACAAAAGTTTTATGGTTTACAGGTCAGAATGTGAAGAGCACACCTTTCCCCCCAGCTGAAAGCACCAAATCCAGTCTCACTAGGACATTCCATGAAAGTATTTCTTTGCCATCACGGACCCAGCCTAGGTTAAAAGCCAAATACACTATTAATATAGAGCAAAATTGCCGAAACCGGTTTGGCTCAGCAGTAGAGCATCGGTCTGCAGACTGAAAGGTCCCAGGGCATGTACATTGGTTGTGGGCATATCCTCCGTAGGGGGTGTGCAAGAGGCAGCTGGTTGATGTTTCTCTCTCATTGACGTTTCTAGCTCTCTATCTCTCTCCCTTCCTCTCTGTAAAAAGTCAATAAAAATACATTTTAAAAAAATATAGAGCAAAATTACTTGCATTTTTCTAGGGATTTATAAATTATTTATTTTCTAATCATAAACAATAAGAAAAGCACCTGAGGTGAGTGGTACTAACAATATTTTGACTGATTCATATGCTATAGAGATGCAAATTAATTTTATTTTTAAAATTTCTGAATTGGAGAGAGGGAAAAAATCTCTAACCTTATATGCTAAATATCAGATATAAAAGTCTAACATCATAAAAACTTGTAGAATAATTTAACAGCTAAATTAAAATCTCTTAAGTTTGCTTGTACTCCTAGTTATTAATTTTTAGTGAGTTAGAAACAATATAGATAGTTCTGCAAAGTGCCTATCTAAGGGATTGATTATATTAAGATAGATGATTATCTTGAAAAAATAAAAAAAGGATTCCAAAGGAAGACTTTCTTTTTAAAAGCAATCTTTATCTCTTTTTTTCTTCATATTATCTTGGATTGAAACACTCAAATGTTCTACTTTATATAAGTGCCAGGATTTAGGTAGATTACAACTTGAGACATATTTCTAAGAGATGCCACTTTCAGTGTACTAAATACTTACATATTAATAGCAAGTCACAGATGACATTTGATCTAGTTGACCTCGCTATTATTTTTCTGACTCAAGCTAGAAACTTCATGGTCACCATCCTCACTCCTGCCCTTATATATTGACCTTATTTTATAAAATTTTAAAGACATACTAAGTTATCATCTGTCCTTCAGGATGACCTTGGATGACTAGCATGAAAATTTCATTAATAGAACTATGGGATTGATAAGTGGGGGGCTTATTTGGGTAAAAATAAAAGGCATTTTCTTTTAGAACCAATGTACAATACTTAAATTTTCACACAGTGTTATCCAATACACAGAGGAATTGCAAAACTAATGCTTGTGAGGAAAATCAAAGCTAGAAGACAAAAGCACAGACATGATAGTTGGACCACAGATATAACAAAGATGTTGAAAGAGAGAGTATTATATCAATAGATAAAAATATATTATCTCCTTAAAATACAATAAAAAGAATAGTTGTATAATTTGGGTTAATCTAATTTTTAAGAAGATATAAATTATCTGGGAAATTATTTGTGAATAGTAAAGCAAATATTTAAACAATAGAGTTAAATTCTCTGAGGAAATTTAATATAGAAACTAAATCGTTTTGTTCTAGAGAAGATGTGGCATTCCATTTCAATCAAATTGAATAGTTATTATGAGAGCAATGCTGATCTATTTTTTGTATACTATTGATATTTATGAAAAATATGAATGAGCTAAAATCAAAATTATTTAGACACAAAAATGCCTCAAAATCACTATGATAAAATATTAGAAGCAATAAATAACAGAGTCCATTAAATCTATTTATTAGAGGGCATCATAAAAAAATATAATGATCCGCTTTGAGTGGTTAAAATCAAGTTCCCATTACTAATTATGATCCATTCTATATCAAATGTTCCATAATTCTTTCTTCTCTCTCCCTCTATATAATTACACTGTCAATATTTATGTAATGTATTTTATTGATTTCAGAGAGGAAGGGAGAGAGATAGAGAGATAAAAACATCAATGATGAGAGAGAATCATTGATCAGCTGCCTCCTGCATGCCCCAGACTGGGCATAGATAGAGCCTGTGACCTCTTGTTTTATAGGTTGATGCTCAACCATTAAGCCACACAAGTTAGGCTACCTCCTCACTAATTTTGATAATAATATTTCCATATACAAAAAAATATGTCTTCACACAAGGTTTTATCTACCCTGTTCCCCCGAAAATAAGACAGTGTCTTATATTAATTTTTTCTCCCAAAGTTGTGCTAGGTCTTATTTTCAGGGGATGTCTTATTTTCGGGGAAACACGGTAGTATGCATATCATACCTCTATAGGATTCTGATATAGAATTCAAAATCTGCTTTATCATGGCAGATTAGAAACAAAAGATGGGTTGACAAAAAAAATTATGACTTGCATTTACTAGTTATGCAAATTTTCAGTTAATGAATAATAACTTCAATATGTTTGAATATACAAAAGTTTATTTTTCGAGGGGTCAGTGTTTCCATGATGGTTTATCAAAGTCTGATGCTTTGTCCTAATACACTTAAATATGTTTCTTGATAGTTGACTTGAATATTCAATTTAGATTAGGCAGTTTATTACTACACATGAAATAGGTACCAACAGAATAGAAATGTGTATTGGAAACCTAGCAAAGGTAGAAAAGTGGGATAAACCATTTTCATATAGAGCTGCTATATTTTAACAAAAAGCATAATAAAGCTTCGCAAACTGGGGCCTAGTTTAGCTTGGCAGCTTATAACCTTTAGGTCACCTTTAAGTTACCTGTAGGACAGCACCAGTCCTGCTTTGCTATGCACAGATTCAATGACATAATGTAGCAGAGTTCTGTTTTTATTTCCAAATATGCAATAGAAAGTTTACTCCTGCCTTCAGCGATAATTTAATAATGAATTAACTCTAATTTGCTGCTTTTTCTCTACAATAAAGAAGACAAAACCACTTTTTTTGCTACTTTTTTTTCTTACAGCATGAATTGCCAGCAATTAATTAACATGAATTAGTAAACTATTCTTGAGCTTACTAATATATGTTTATACCTCAAAAAGATAATTAAAGTTCTGGCCAGTATGGCTCAGTTGGTTGAGTATCATCCCATGCACCAAAACGTCACCAGTTCAATTTCCCATTCAGGGCACACACCCAGGTTTCAGGTTCTATCCCTGGTCTGTAATGATACAGGAGGCAACCAATCCATGTTTCTCTCTCATATCAATGTGTATCTTTCACATTAATGTCTCTCTCTCTCTCTCCCTTCCTCTGTATCTACATTTTAAAAAAAAGATCATTATATTTCAAACTAGGAATAAACCTTCTTGAAAAGAGAACTTCAAGCATGAACTACACATCCTTTAAAAATGTCTTAAAACTGTCTTTGGGGAGGAGGAGCAGAGGCTCGAGGGGGGTAATTGAAGGAAAAGGGGGGACATATGTAATACCTTCAATAATAAATATTTTTTAAAAACTAGAAATTAATTAATGTGAAGCTTTCTAAGATCTGTTTGTTTGAAACAAAATCTATCCAAGTAGAATGAAAAAATTGACTTTTTCTTTGAAATGAGCTGTCATATGAACATTCTAAGTTGCATCTTATGACATAATGAAGATATTGTTTTCCCTCCAAGAATAGGTCTATATCAATACCCAACTAAGAGCCATTTGAACATGACTTTTGTGATTATAGCCATAAACAAAATGAATCTCAGAATATTTAACAATGTATAAACGAATAATAGCCTGAGCTTATAAAGTATTTAATTATACTATTCAGAGTACCTTAAAGAAAAAATAAGCCCAACTGAGAAGGCCATTTACTAAGTTCAGACATGTCTATAACCTGCAAAGGAATTACTGAGTTTTATGGGAGGTGACATTTTATGGGGAGGATGCATTTGGGAATAAATTTGTACAAAAAAATACAGTGCTAGTTCTATTGAATTCATATATTTCAGTTAAATCAATAAACTTGCATTCAATTGAAAAGGCTTGAGAGATTACTCCCTGTAAACACTAAGGCAAATTCAATGTAAATGACATCATTTTATCCTGCCAATGACATAGAAAGTCTGAAAATGCAGGTATTGACAGTCCCATTTGATTGAAACTGCACTTTTAGTGAATCCTAAGTATACTGTAAAATAATTTTTGCTAAGATGATAGTGATGGTATTTATGTTCTTAGTCCATATATCCAGTGAAGCATTCTGAAATAAATTCATTTTTTGATAGTTAAAACTGTTCTCTTTATCTATATGGATTGACTCAATATCTTAAAATTTTCCTCAACATAAGATTTATACACATAAAGTCCATGACACCATGTGCAAGATATTTTAGTAATATGACAATAATTTTACTATATGGTTTCTGCTTTAGCATATAGTAGAAACTCTATGGATGAAAATTTATATTGGTGTTAATACCTATTAAATTTTTAAAAGGAAAAGAATAGCACCTTTTCTTTTGAAAATGCTAGAGTGTGGAAATTTGAAAAAGGGAGAACAGAGAAAAATAGCATTAATCTGTAAGTAAAGTTCAACCCCAAATTTAGTGAGAAAGTTGATATCCCAGGAGTGTTAATATAATGCTGATGGACATCTAGATTGATCATGGATAATAAATGTATTTTTTTCAAAACTGTTCCCATATAGTATATGTACAATACTTTCATACATATTTACATATTTCAGGTATTTTAGTCAAAGCAATAGGAGTACACTATATACTTTGTTATGTAACTAAAATTTTCACTTATGTTTTTATATACAGGGTACCCCAAAAAATGTACACACAATTTAACAGCTTATATCTCAATTGATATTTCATTCTTTTCCATTCCAACCCATTGGAACTAATAATTATTAAAAGTATATATATATTTTTTGGGGACACCCTTTATATGTAAATATCCATCATAGTTTTTAATGGTCCAATGACATTCAATTAAATGGATGTACTGTAGTTTAACTCCCTAATGATGAGCATACAATTCATTTCTGTGTTTTGTTTTGTTTTTACAATGATAGACATTACATTAAATAATCTATAACTATACCTATACAGGGTATCTTAAAATGTACATACACTTTAATAGCTGATAGGTCAATTTTAAAAATGAAATGTATTTTAACAAACACTGCCTTTATGATTATTCAAAGTGTGTGTACACTTTTTTAGGACAGCCTATATTTATAATCCTAATACAAAACTTTTTACATATGGATAGAAGACAGTGATACTGCAAAACATCTTATAATAGACAGTAGAGTAGGAGTGTCGAACTCAATCAGAGAAGGGGCCAAAATCTAAAATCCAGCCTAAATCGCGGGCCGAATGGTTTACTGAACAGTCATAAACTGTCATTATGATGGAAACGCAGCGGAGTGCAATGATGACAGTGCGGTGCGGGCCACATTGCAAGGCCTGGCGGGACGGATTTGGCCCGCGGGCCTTGTGTTTGACACATGTGCAGTAGAGCCTTCCCCCAAACAAAGAATTATATATCCAAAAATGTTAATAGTGCTGAGGTTGAGAAACCCTACTTTAGTCCCTCTATCCTTACTTTAAATGAATGCTCATATCCAGAAACATGAACTTTGCCTTCATCCTTTTCCAAATTATAGCAGCAATTCAGCATTTTCATGACCATTCCAGCAGCAGTCTTCAGTAAAATGTCCCAGACTTTTCTGTCCAATATAGTAATCACTGGACAAATATGGCTATTAAACACTTGAAATATAGTTGATTCAAACTGATACGTTCTATAAGTGCAAAACAATCAGACTTTAAAAACGTAATATTAAAAATAAGTAAAACATATCACTAATAATTTTAAATGCTTATTGCATGTTAAAATTATAATAATTGGATATAGTGAGGTAAATTAAATATATATTAAATTAAGTTTATCCATTTATTTTTACTTATTAAGTATATCTACTCAGAAATATATAAAATTTCATATATGGCTTACATTATATTTCAGTTGGACATTGCTGACATGTATAACTGCTCATCTTTATAATTTACTTCCATATAGTCTCCTAAGTGATTCAGATCCTCATGCCAATCAAGTAGCACGTTTAGATCTACTGGGAATCCTGTTTGGTTTAATCCCCTACAGCTGCTGTTTTAAAATCGCAGACTACTGATTACCCAAAAAAATACGACACTGGGTTATACAACTTTTCTTTTCTATCCAGAATTGTCCACATCCTATCCTAGTCACCAGAACAGATTACTAATGTCTCAATGATGAACTACTGTTTCCAGAGTACTCTTTTCACAAACACCATAAAAATTGCTATAGGAGTTTCTCTCTGAAGAAAGTTGTGGTTCTACCTTAGCAGGAGAAGCATAAAACTCTGGATGTTGTTCATAGTGACACAAGGCCATGATTTAAGAGACATGAGGAAATATGAAGATTAATGAAGCAACGATAAAAAGAGTAAGTCTTCCTAAAGAAGTGATTTCAAGGTTATGACCTTATTTTCTCTGATAAAAGAGATGCTGGACTTGATAAAATGGAAGCAGCATTGGACTGAGATTTAGATGACTGAATTCTAATGTTGTGCTTGCCATGTACTAACTGTGTGACCTTGGGTGAACCATTTAACTTCTCTGTGCATAAATTAACAAACCTTTAAAATAAGAAAAAAATCAAAGATTTTTGTTTGGACCATATGAGAAGATATAAATCCAGAGACATAGAAGCATTGATCAGATCATAAAGCCTCAGAGGGAAGGTGGGGAGGGTGGGGGTAAGGGGGAGAGATCAACCAAAGGACTTGTATGCATGCATATAAGCCTAATCAATGGACACAGACACCAGGGGGGTGAGGGCATGAGTAAGGGTTGTGGTGGGGGCAATGGGGGAGGGATAAGTATACATATGTTATATATGTTATACCTTAATCAATAAAGAAAAAAGTAAAGAAATTAAAATATAAAGATATATATATATATATATATATATATATATAAACATAAAGTTTATTATATACTATCTTTTCTAAATACATTGAATACGCATAGTGTATTTGAAAACATGTATGCCAAAAGTAACGAGTAGTTCCGAAATTTAACAATGACTCACATAACTCCAGTTGCTCTCTCAGTGATAGATATTAAGAACAATATGATACAATGTAATCAGTAAATACCTATCAGATGAATACTGATAAACAAGGAGAAGTATGCTCTCAGAGCAGAAGTTGTTCTCGAGCGTTTATGCTTCCTATGTGCTAATATGTCAAATGAATAAAATCACCAATATCTTTATGCAACTAAGACACATGAATGGAAAAGAACAGAGTAGTTACAGATTCGTTGATTCACTCCTTTATTCATTGAGTGAATTGACTTAACAGGAGTTATCTACTTTCAATGAAATAGTGGTTATAAATT
The DNA here is from genome assembly GCF_014108245.1 of Pipistrellus kuhlii. Classification (NCBI taxonomy): domain Eukaryota; kingdom Metazoa; phylum Chordata; class Mammalia; order Chiroptera; family Vespertilionidae; genus Pipistrellus; species Pipistrellus kuhlii. The sequence continues at coordinate 19,341,299 of NW_023425504.1, forward strand.
CGTTTTCAAAATAGCTAGCTGTTTTGAAAGGTATTTTGAAATGATGAAAAATACTATTTATACCTAAGTATTTGGCCCCCAACTAGGGTCACTTCTTACCATGTTGACAGTGTTACAATAGTTGCCTTGTATTTGGAAAAACTGCACTCCAGGGTTCTGGGTAAAGGAGTCATGCTTTTATACTCAAAATATTTCAGAACAAAAAGGAGTCCTTATTTAACAGTTCGGCATATTTATTTTTTAAAGTACAATAATTAAATAGAAAATAAACTAGCAGAATTTAAAGACAAAGATTGTGTACTTGAAATAACTATGCTGTTATTTCTTTCCCATTGCATGTTTCTAAAGAAATTTTTCATTGGCTTTGACTTCCTTTTACTTAGGATTGTTCTTTTCCCATTCCTGTGTCTCAGTTGCATAACGATATTGGTGATTATGTTCACCTGACATATTATCACATAAGAAGCATGAATTCTTGAGAACAACTTCTGCTCTGAGAGCATACTTCTTGCTTATCACAGTTCTTCTGATAGGTATTTGCTGATTACATTGTATCATACTATCCTTAATATATATCACCCAGAGAGCAAAAGTATTTGATACCCTGAGACCTACTGCTCAATATTAAAGAAATTGCAGCTACAAATTCATGCTATAGCAGGACATTTAAAAACTATTTTTAAGAAAATATATGATTTTCACAGAGTTACTTATCAATGATTGGCATCTTTGTCTGCTTGGGATACCATAACAAAATATTATATACTGGGTAGTTTAAACAACAGAAATTTATTTTCACACACTTCTGGAGGCTAGAAGTCCAAGACCCAAGCACCAGCATGTTTTTTTTTGTTTTGTTTTTGTTTTTTTCTGCTGAGGGTTCTCTTCCTGCATTGTAGACTAGCATTTTCTCACGGTGTCTTCACATAGTAAGGATTCTCTTTTTATAATGGCACTAATCCCATCATGAGAGTCCTACTCTCCTGGCCTCATTTAAATCTAATTACTCCAGAAGAACAAAGATAGCAGCATAGGTAAACATATGTTTAGGCTGCCTTCCACAACAACATCAAAATTACAACTAAAGTACATAACAACTATCATCCAGAACCTCAGGAAAGCTGGCTGAGTGAAAGTATAATACTACAACTAGAAGTAAAGGAGAAAGTGCATTGAGATTGGAGGCATGGAACAGGCTGGGACCCAGGTGTGGCGATTTTTTAATTGGGAGGGAGATACAAGCTCCTGCGTGCTCTGAACTCTAGTGCTGGGCGAGACTCTGGGGGATCCAGACACAAACAGGGAGAAACTGGACTGTGGCATAGGACAGGGATGTGTGGGCAGCTTTCTTCCAGATGGAGGTGCTCACAACAGAGGTACTCACAATGGTCATGGTTCCTGTGCTGGGACATCCCTGGTGCAGGGCTGACTGGCAGCCATTGCTGTTTGCTCTGCCTTGAAGATTCCCTGAGACTCTGCCCCACCCAATTAAAAACCCCCGTGCAAGCTGTGGGCAGAAGTTTTTGCATATGAATGCCCTGTCCTTTCTCAGCCTAAAATCTGTCAAACTAGCTGCAGGAAGTTTTAGATTTAAATGAGATCATGAGAGTAGGACTCTCAGGATGGGATTAGTGCCCTTATATAATAAAAAGAGAATCCCTACCAAGTGAGGACACAGTGCCCCAAAGCTATCAAAAGAAGGCCCAAGGCCACACCAGCACCAGCCTTCCTTGCTTCACAGCTGGGCCTCATCTATGAATTTCCAAACCCTATACAGGAGGAATATTCAGATCTCTCTGTAGCTCCTGCTGGGTGGCCCCAGGCAGTGGCTGACTTTCATCTACTTGGCGATCCAAGAGCCAATGTACCCAGTGGTCAATGTGAGACTAAAGCAGATTATAACTCTTTACATTCATAAGTGACACATTCAAGGAGCAGACTCAGTGAGCACCAAAGTCCCACTGAAGCAAGTCCTGCCCCATAAGGGTGCCTCCTGCTTGGCAGCAATTCCACTGTAGACACAGCTGGTCCTCACCGCCAATTGGCCTGGAGATCAATTCCTCCCAGTAATACCAACTGTAATCAAAGTTCAACTACAACAAGACTGTGTACACATCCCACAAAGGGGTGCACCAAGAGTATCCACCTTAGTGGTTGGGGAGGCTGAGCCACTGGGCCCTATAGGACACCTACTATACAAGGCCACTCTATTAATTCAAGGAGACTTAGCAGCACTACCCCATACATAGAAACAGCCAAAATGTGGAGACAAAGAAACATGTCGCAAATGGAAGAAAGCAAACTACTGGATATAGAGTTCAAAACCAGTTATAAGGTTTCTCAAGAATCTTCTAGAAACCTCTGAGGAACTTAGTGAGACCTTCAAAAGATCTCAGTAAGAATGCAAAAAAAAAGAAAAATAAAATAAAATAAAAAAAAAAGAAAGGGACCAGTCAAAAACTAAGCATACACTGACTGAAATAAAGAATAATATACAGAAATACAACAGCAGACTAGAAGATCCCAAGAATCAAGTCAAAGATTTAAAATATGAAAAATAAAAAAAACACCCAATCAGAAAAGAAAAAAGAATGCAAAAATATGAAGATAGTGTAAGGAGCCTCAGAAACAACTTCAATGGTACCAACATCTGAATTATGGGGGTGCCAGAAGAAGAGATATATTGAAAATGTATTTTAAGTATTAATGACAGAAAACTTCCCCTACCTGGTGAAGGAAATATACTTACAAGTGCAGAGAACCCCAAACAAGAGGAATCTAAAGAGGACTACACCAAGATATAACATAATTAAAATGCCAAGGGCAAAAACAAAGAGAAAATATTAAAAGCAACAAGAGGAAAACAGTTAGTTACCTACAATGGAGTACCCATACAACTGTCAGGTGATTTCTCAACAGAAACTATGAAGGCCAGAAGGAGTTGGCAAGAAATATTCAAATTGATGAATAGCAAAAACCTACAATCACGATTACTATACCTGGAGAGAAGATGGATGCTGACAGGAAGACAGACTTCAAGATAGTGTGTGAGTGAGAAAACAAAGGGAGAGTGAGTGGTCATATGGGGAGTGTTTGTTGGTGAGTTGAGAGACAGCTATAATCCAGAAGACTGTGGGAAAATGCAGACAGGACTCTTGTAACTGGGCAGCCCCCACTGCTGCTGGGTTCCCTTCCAGAGTGACCAGCTTGAATGCAGAGACCATGCCATCTTGAAGGGGAAAGTGGATGTTGTTGGGAACTTGAAAAGCCCGGGGAATCTATAACTACAGTACCCACCAAATAGCTGCGAACCTGAGAACACTGGTCCCCAATTGGCACAAACATGAGGTTTCAGAGAAGCTATACACTCTACCACAGTAAGGTCAGATTTCACTTGGGATAAGGTGAGTTCTGCAGTCCCTGCAGGAGAGAGAAATGTGCACACTGCAGGAGCTGGAATAACAGGGGAAGTCTGCCCCTAGAAAAATTCATGGCTGTTGGGTCTGGCTTGATCCGTGAATGTGGAAGGGGGTCCTCTAAGCTGCTAACAGAAGGGAACTCTAAAAAGGAACCCATTTGGATCTGAAGCAAAAGGACAGCCTAAAATGTTTTAAAATGTGCAGGATGCTTAGACCCAAGGGAGAAAAAAAGACTGCACAGACTTGTGTGCAGCCCTGGAGTTCTCATAGTTATGCTGGCTCTTTTTCTTTTTCCTCTTTAAATCCTTGTTTCTGATTACTAAGACCAATACATAGGATCACCCAATTGAGGGAACCCTAAGAGAATGCAGGGGAAGGTTGTTTTTCTGGAACCTGGGGATCAGAGCAGGGAATAACCATCAGAGAACCAGCTTTGGGGCAACCCACTCCCACAAACCAATATTGAGTGTAACAGGGAAAGCAAGATCAAAGCACTGGCAAAAGAGGACCTACAAACCAGGAGGTCAATCCAGAAACACTGCCACCCAAGGGTTGATCACAAATTGACACTTGTGTTAACACAAATAAAGGAATACAAGAAATTAAGACACAATGCCTGCTTAAAAATCAGGACTGGCTTATAACCTTAGGAGCAGTGGAACACAGGGAACTGCAGTACTATCCTGACTAGGAAACAGGCGTGCCAAACAGAACAGTAGAGCAAGTGAATGACCTTCACTACTGCACATTTTTATTTTTATTTTTTTAAATTTTACTTAAGAAGTTAGTTTTTTTCTTTTTCCCTCACTTGATTTTATATTTTTAATTATTACATTTTATTTTCAGTCAGTATTATTACTACTACTATTTTTATATTTTTAAGTGCCATTTTATTTTCTCTTTATTTTACTTTGGGATTAGTGTTCTACATTCCATTTTTATCTTTCCTTTAGCATCATTCTATTCTATCACAACTTTACCTTTATGCCATCAATCTCTTCTTAACCTTTCCCCTTTTGTATCCTGTTTATCTTAACCCTTTCCTCCTTTAGATTTCCCATATTCCTTCTTTTTACCCCCTGTTAAAATTTCACCCTGCTTATTTATTTAATTTCCAATCCCCTGCTCTAAGTCCATACTCACCTCTCTCTTTTCTATCTTCACTATCCAAAAACTTTTTTTGCTCTGTCCTTTTGTTGTTTGCTTGATTGTTGACTATATTGATTTTTATGCTTTTTTGTGATATTGTTTTGCTTATTTTTATGTTTATTTGTGTGTGTTTTTTTTTGTTTGTTTTGTTTTTTGCTTCTGTTTTCCATTGTCCTGCTTGATATTAGTTGTTGTTTGTAGTTTGTATTCATCTCCACTTACTTGTTGCTGGCATTTATTGTCATTAGTGGCTGTGCTATTGGAATTTTCTCCCCATATATATAATTTGTTCTCCTCTTCTTTCTTATTCTCTTTCTTTTCTTGCTTACTTTTTTTTTTCCTTTGCACAATTTCACTTTTGACCTCCTTTCTTTTCTCTTTCTCTTCTTTATCTCCTCTACTCTAATTTGTCTTTCTCTGGTGGTCACCTTTACTTGGGGTTATTAATATCATGAATACATTTCTGTTCAGTGCCTTGTGCATTGTACCAGGTTGTATTGTATTTTGTGCCTTTAAATCAACACAGGAGAGAGAGAACTACATAACCAGACACCCAGAGAAGAGAGACCAATGGGAGAAAAAGAAACAGCCCACATATGAAAGAAAAGCAGGCAAAACCAGAAAAAAAAACACCAAAAACAAAATGGAGGCAAGAAACCTGTGAGAGAAAGAATTCAGAGAAATGGTCATAAGGTGGCTGAAAAGAACGGAAGATAAATTCAACAATATGTGTAAGAACCAAGAGGAAATGAAGAAGAACCACAAATAAATAAAAAAAATATATCATTTCTATAAAGAATTCAATAGAAAGAATCAAAAGTAGACTATAAGAAGCAGAGGACTGCATCATTTAGCTAGAAGTCAAGGTAGGAAAAAATACTGAAGCAGAGCAGCTTCTAGAAAAAAATTAAAAAGCAGGAGGAGAACCAAAGGTAACCTTGGGACAACACTAAATGAAACAACATTTGTATGATAGGAATTACAGAAGATAAGAAAACTAAGCAAGGGACAGAAAGCCTGTTTGAAGAGATAATGACAGAAAACTTCCCTGATATAGGGAAGAAAAACACCACACAAATCCAAGAAGCTCACAGAGTCCCAGAAAAATGGAACACATAAGACTGACACCAAGGCATATTATAATTAAATTGGCAAATACCAATGACAAAGAATCTTAAAAACAGCCAGAAAGAGACAGAAAGTTACCTACAAAGTAACTCCCATCAGACTAGCACTTGATTTCTCAACAGAAACTCATCAGGCCAGAAGGGAATGGAATGAAATATACAAATTCATGCAAATGAAGGGTCCAAATCCAAGAATACTCTATCCAGCAAGGTTGCCAATCAAAATTGAGGGTGAAATCAGGAGCTCTACAGAAAAAAATGACTAAGGAAATTTAGCCAAACCAGCAATGAAAGCAATGCTAAAGTGTCTGCTGTAAAATAAATAAATAAATAAATAAATAAATAAATAAATAAATAAAAATAAAAAAGTGGAGATGGAACACAGGGTAAAGAATAAAATATATTAAAAAAAAAAAAAGACAGGGTAATGGACTGGAAAGGAAAACATGACCCATATATCTGCAGTCTACAAGAAACCCACTTCAGGAAAAAAAAAAAAAAAAAGACACACACAGACTGAGGATGAAGAGATGGAAAAAAGTTTTTCAGTCTAATAGAAATGAAAAAAAAAAAAGCTGGGGTAACAATACTTATATTTGACAAGTTAGATCTCAAAGTGAAGGACATAATAAGAGGTAAGGAAGGCCACTTCATAATTCTAAAGGGAGCAATCCAATAAGAAGAAATAACTCTGTTAAACATATATACACCCAATACAGCAGCACCTACATACATAAAAAACAACTGTTGGATATGAAGGGAAAGATTGACAGCAATAGAATCATAGTAGAAGACTTTAATACTCCACTATCACCTTTGGACACATTCTCTAAACAAAAAAATCAGCAAAGAAACATCTATCCTAAATGACACGTTAGAGTAGATGGAATGAATTGATATCTTCAGGACATTTCACCCCAAGCCAAAGAATAGGCATTATTCTCAAGTGCACATGGTTTATTTTCAAAGAGAGACTATATATTGGGTTATAGGCAAAGTATTTTCAAATTCAAGAGTATAGAAAAATATATCAAGCATCTTCTCAGATCACAGTGACATAAAACTGGAAATTAACTACAATAAAAACAATAAAAAAAATTAAACAGATGGAGACTAAACAGCATGCTATTAAACAATGACTTGGTTACCAGAGAGAACAAAGAAGAAATAAAAAACACCATAGCAAAAATGAAAACACAACAATCCAAAATCTATGGGACAGTGAAAGCAGTCTTCAGAGAGAAGTTCATAGCTCTAAAAGCCTACTGCAAAAAAAGCAAGAAACAATGGCAAGAAATTACCTAATCCTACAATTCAAAGAATTAGAAAGAGCACAACAAGAAAAGCCCAGTGTAAGCAGAAGGAATGAAATAATAAAGATCAGAGCAGAGATAAAGGACATAGAGACAAAAAAAAATCCACAAAAAAAAAAAAATGCGAAAGATCAACAAAACCAAGAGCTGGTTCTTTGAAAGGATAAACAAGATTGATTAACCTCTAGCCAAGCTCACCAAGAAGAAAAGACAGCAGACCCAAATAAACAGAATCAGAAATGAAAGAGGATAAATAATGACAGACAACCCCTCCCCACACACACGCACACAATACAAAGGATTGTTAAAAAATACTATGAACAACTCTGTTCCAACAAACTGGACAACCTGGAGGAAATGGACATATTCCTAGAAAAATACAAGCTCCCAAAACTCAAGCAGGATGAATCTAAAAATCTCAATAGACTAGTGACTTGGGAAGAAATTGAAACAGTCATCAAAAAGCTTCAAGCAAACAAAAGCCCAGGGCCAGATGGCTTCACAGGAGAGTTTTACCAAACATTTAAGGAAGAACTAAAACCTATCATGTTCAGACTATTCCAAAAAATTCAAGAGGAAGGAATACTTCCAAGCTCATTCTGTGTAGCCAGCATCACCCTAATACCAAAACCAGATAAAGACAACACAATGAAAGAATTAAAGGCCAATATCCCTCATGAACATAGATGCCAAAATTCTCAACAAAATTATAGCAAATCATATTCAGCAGTACATCAGAAAGATCATACACCATGACCAAGTAATATTTATCCCAGTGATGCAAAGATGGTACAATATCCGCAAATCAATAAATGTGATACATCACATAAACAAATTGAGAGATAAAAATCACACAGTCATATCAATTGATGCAGAAAAAGAATTTGAAAAAATCAAACACCCTTTTTTGGTAAAAAAAAAAAAAAAATCTCAACAAGGTGGGAATAGAAGGATCATTCCTCAACATAATAAAAGCTATATATGATAAACCTACAGTTAACATCATACTCAATAGGAAAAAACTAAAACCATTTCCCCTATGAACAGGAACAAGAAAGGTATGCCCACTCTCACCACTCCTGTTTTACATAGTACTGAAAGTATTTACCATTGTAATTAGATAAGAAAAATAAATACAAAGCATCCAAATTGGAAAAGAATAAGTAAAGCTGTCCTTATTTGCAGATGACCTGATATTGTACATAAAAACCTGAAAGACTCCATCAAAAAACTAATATACTTAATAAATGAATTCAGCAATGTAGCAGGATACAAAATTAATGCCAAGAAATATATGGCATTTCTATACACCAAAAGTGAACTTACAGAAACAGAAACTAAAAAAGCAATCCAATTTAGCATCTTCCCCCCAAAAATTAAGATACATAGGAATAAACTTAACTAAGAAAGTAAAAGACCTATACATAAAACTGCAGAACACTGGAAAAGGAGATAGATAAAGAGGTAAACAGATGGAAGAACATACCATGTTCATGGATTAGTATAATCAGCATCATTAAAATGTCCATACTACTCAAAGCAATCTATAGATTCAATGTACTCCCCATTAAAATACCAATGACATATTTCACAGATCTAAAAATAACTGTCCAAAAATTCATCTGGAATAAAAAAGACCCCAAATATCCACAGCAATCCTGAGAAAGAAGAACAAAGTAGGTAGTAAATTAATACCAGATTTCAAGCTGTCTTACAAATATACTGTTCTCAAAACAGCCTGTTACTACCACAAGTACAGCCATATAGAGCAATGGAAAATTGGTCTATATAGAGAATCCAGATATCAACCCAAACCATTATGCTCAATTAATATTTGATAATGGAGGCATGAACACACAATGGAGTCAAGATAGTCTATTCAATAAATGGTATTGGGAAAATTGGACAGATACATGCTAAAAATGAAACTAGACCATCGACTTTTACCATAACAAAAACAACTCAAAATGGATATAGGTCTTTAACCTAAGATGGGAAACAATAAAAATACTAGAAGAATCCAAGAGCAGCAAAATCTCAGACATATGCTGAGAAACCTTCTTCACTGATATTGCTCCTAAGGCAATGGAAACTAAAGAGAAAATAAACAAATGGGACCACATCAAAATAAAAAAGAATTTTCACAGCTAAAGAAACCATTAACAAAACAACAAGAAAGTCCACTGCATGGGAGAACATATTTGCCAATGTTATCACTGATAAAGGTTTAATCTCTAACATCTACAAGCAACTTATACAACTTAATAAAAGATAAATAATCCAATTAAAAAAATGGGCAACTGACATAAATAGAATATTTTCAAAACAAGACTAAAGCAAAGCCAAAAGACACATGAAAACATGCTCAAAGTCACTACTTATCTGAGACATGCAAATCAAAAGGACAATGAGGTACCATCTACACCTGTCAGAACGGCAATCATCAACAAATCAACAAATGACAAGTGCTGGAGAGGATGTGAGAAAAAGGAACCCTCATGCACTGCTGGTGGGAATGCAGTCTGGTGCAGACACTGTGGAGAACAGTATGGAGTTTCCTCAAAAAACTGAAAATGGAACTGCCATTTGACCCAGTAATCACACTCCTAGGAATTTGGCCTAAGAAACTGGAAATACCAACCAGAGAGGATATATGCACCCCTATGTTCATAGCAGCACAATTTACAATAGCTAAGATTTGGAAACATCCTAGGTGCCCCTCAGCAGATGACTGCATCAGAAAACCATGGTACATCTACACAATGGAACACTATGCTGCTCTAAAAAAGAAGAAATTCTTACCATTTTCAGCAGCATGGATGGACCTGGAGAGCATTATATTAAGAGAAATAAGCCAGGCAATGAAAGAAAAATACCACATGACCTCACTCATTTATGGAAAATAAGGAACATTATAACCTGATAAACAAAAAGATAGGTATAGAGGCAGTAAAGCACAGAATAGACTGTCAAATTACAATGGGAAAACAGAGGTGTGGGGGGGTGAAGATCAACTAAAGGATTTGTATGTATGCATATAAGCACAACCAATGGACACAAGAAAATGGAGGTGGGTGGGATGAGGGTATGCAACAAGGGATAGGGGAGGCTGGGGGAAGGTCAAAGGGTAAAAAGGATATATATGTGCTACTACATGTAATACTTTAAATAATAAAAAATATATTTTTTAAAAAGATTACTCTACCTAGCAAACCTATCATTTAGATTTGAAGGTCAGATAAAGAGCTTCACAGACAAGAAAAATCTAAAGGAGTTAATCACAATTAAACCAGTATTATATGAAATGCTAAAGGGTATTTTTTAAGAAGAGGGATAAGAAGGAAAAGCTAAAGATTAAAAATTATGAAAAACAAAGTGACAACAAATGCATATCGATCAACAAGTGAATCTAAAAATCAAATAAAAAATCAGATGAACCGAATAAACTGGTGAATGTGATAACATCAGGAAAAAAATGGAGTGGACTGACAATTCTCGTGGGGAAGGGACTGTGGTGGGTGTGGAAAGAGATTGGACAAAGATCTTGTATGCAAGTACTAGTATGCAGTACCTATGGAAGTTGACAGTGGGGTGGTGAGGGCTTAGGGTGGGGTGGGAATTTGCTGGAGGGGAACTATGGGATAAAAGAGGGACATCTGTAATAAACTGAACAATAAAGATTAAAAAAAGATTTTTAGGGAAAAACAAAAATAATAAATATACTAATTTTATATATAAAAATAAAAAATAAATAAACCTACTTCACAAAGCTCCATCAAAAGTGGGGTTAGGGTTTCAACATATGAATTTGGGGAGGGACACAATTCAGTAATATCAGTTGCTAAAAACTACAGCTTACCCTGATACTTTGAAATTGTAGCAGAACTGCAGCAAATATGCAAACCTAGTGCTGTTTTAGCAGACAGTTACTACAAATTTCCTGTTGCTTATTGCATAGAGTTTTAATTTCTAATCTTCAACATACATATTCCCAATATGGTCTCCTATTAACCTCCATCATGTGCTCTGCCAACCAAGGTATAAGTTCCTCTTGACTGACTCCTAAATATACTTCATACTCTTTTGCGTAGCCCATGCATTTATCATTCAATTCTGTTGCTTAAAATGATCTTCCTAATCTTTTTCCCATGTAATAATCATTATTAAGAAATTTGATACTAAGCAATTGCATTGAGTAAATGATATGCACAGGGATGACTTTAGTTAAGTACTTAACATGGATTATGTCCTTTAATCTTTGCAACAACTAAATGAGGCAGACATTCTTATGATTTGTATTTCACAGATAAGAATCCTGAGACTAAAAATATTAAATACCTTATTCACAGTTCCACCACTACACTCTCCATAATGGCAGAGAGTGGATTCAAGTACAGTTTTATCCCATTATAAAAGCTAAATTTTAACCTTTGTGCTATGCTTCTTGGAGTCAGCATTATCAAAATAATTTTCTTTTCATAATATGATTATTAAAAGATAGTTGCCGAGACCGGTTTGGCTCAATGGATAGAGCGTCGGCTTGGGGACTGAAGGGTCCCGGGTTCGATTCCGGTCAAGGGCATGTACCTTGGTTGCGGGCATATCCCCAGTAGGGGGTGTGCAAGAGGCAGCTGATCAATGACTCTCTCTCATCGATGTTTCTAACTATCTCTCTCCCTTCCTCTCTGTACAAAATCAATAAAATATATTAAAAAAAAAAAAAAAGATAGTGAATTGTTCCAAACAACAGATTCTACTGATGTTGATTCAGTGAGCTTATTATTTTTTCAATAACTGAAAAACAGTAGCTATTAACTCCATAGAGAACGAATATTTATTTTTATTATTTTTTAATATATATTTTTAAAATATATTTTATTGATTTTATACAGAGAGGAAGGGAGAGAGATAGAGAGTTAGAAACATCGACGAGAGAGTCATCGATCAGCTGCCTCTTGCACACCCCCTACTGGGGATATGCCCGCAACCAAGGTACATGCCCTTGACCGGAATCAAACCCGGGACCCTTCAGTCCCCAAGCCGACGCTCTATCCATTGAGCCAAACTGGTCCCGGCGAGAAAGAATATTTAAAGGTATCCATCCACCACAAACGAAATTTACCCAATAAGCATTTCATGACTAATTAGGTCCATTTTTAATAGAATATACTTGAAATTTGATAAAAAATAGCTTCACATATTCTTTTAAATTCTTTATTGTTTAATGTATTACACATGTCTCCATTGACCTCTCACTAGCCACTCCCAACCGCCAGCACATTCCTTCACGGCCATAGTGTCTATGCACATTTGGTTGATATCTTAACCTCCCCATCCTCCCCTGCCTTTCCTCTGAGGTTTGGCAGTTTGATGCTTCTCCATCTCTGGATCTATTTGTGTTCCTCAGTTTATGTTGTTCATTATATTCCACAAATGAATGAGATCATGTGAGATTTATCTTTCTCCGACTGGCTTATTTTGCTTAGCATAATGCTCACCATTTCTATCCATACTGTTGCAAATGTTAAGAATTCTTTCTTTTTTACAGCAGTGTACTATTCCATTGTGTAGAGATACCACTGGTTTTTTTTTAATATTTTTATTGATTTCAGAGAGGAGATACAGAAACATCAATGATGAGAGGGAATCATTGATTGGTTGTCTCCTTCACGTTGGACTGAGCCTGCAGCCCAGCCATGTGCCCTTGACTGGAATCTAACCTGAGACCCTTCAGTCCACAAGCTGACTGTCACTGAGTTAAACCAGCTAGGGCTGTACCACTGTTTTTTTTATTCACTCATCTGCTGATGGGCACTTCACCTGTTTCCAAATCTTAGCTATTGTAAATTGTGTTGCTATGAATATAGGGGTGCATATGCACTTTCTGATTGGCATTTTTGATTTCTTGGGATATATTTCTAGAAGTGGGAACAGTGGGTCAAATGGGAGTTCCATTTTTAATTTTTTGAGGGAACTCCATTCTGTTTTCCACAATGACTGCACCAGTCTGCATTCCCACCAGCAATGCATGAGGGTTCCTTTTACTCCACATCCTTGCCAGCACTTGTCATTTGTTGATTTGTTGATGCTAGCCATTATGACAGGTGTGATATGGTACCTCATTGTCATTTTTATTTGCATCTCTCAGATGATTAGTGACTTTGAGCATGTTTTCAAATGTTTCTTGGCCTTTCGTATGTCTACTTTCAAAAAAATGTCTGCTTGGGTCCTTTCCCCATTTTTTAAATTGTTTAAAGTATTATAATACATATAGTACTACATATGTCTCCTTTTTCCTCCATTGACCTACCCCCAGCCACCTTCACCCCCTTCCCCAGGCGCATGCACTCACGCCCCTAGTGTCTGTGTCCATTGGTTAAGCGTATAGGCATGCATAAAGCCATAGATTTCTGAGTGTTAATTTTGTATCCTGCACCATTGCAGAATTCATTTATGAAGTCTAGTAGTTTTTTATGTTGTCTTCAGGGTTTTCTATATACATTATTATGCCATTTGTGAATAATGACCATTTTACTTATTTTCCAATTTGGATGCATTTTATTTCTTCTTTTCTGATCACTATGGCTAGCATTTCCAGTACTATGTCTAACAGGAATGGTGAAAGTGGGCATCCTTGTCTTGTTCCTGTTCTCAGGGGAAATGGTTTTAGTTTTTGCCCATTTTGTATGATGTTGGCTGTAGGTTTTTCATATAATGCCAGTAATTGGACCTAACTCAGAGTTGCCTTCTTTAAAAGGCAATGATGGAGGAAAAATTTGAAGAATTTGGTAAGATATGGTGACAAAGGGAACTCACAGAACAGGAAGAGCAGTTGCTAAAGGCCCAGGAGAGGGTTTGGCACTTTCTAAGAACTGAGAAGCCTGATATGGCTAGAGCATAAATAGTTGCCAGGAACCATTTCCAGCATGTAATAATTACAAGAGTTTCACCAAAAGTTGGTGAAGCTTGGGGAACTCAACGAAGGTTGAGTCTAATGTAGTTTACCTGTTGGAATTGCTAAACAGAACTTCCCCCAAACCTGAATAGGATTGTCTGCTGCCAAACAGCTCAGGGCATTTTATTGCCTCATGCTGGCCAAACACCTGAATAGCTATAGCATATTCCTCAAACTTACAATGCTTCTGTATCCTACCCTTTTAAAACATACACTTTGAAGTGTATGTCTCCATCTTACCTTATGACAAGTTGTCTTAATAAATAGCACCGGGTCCTTAGACAAGTAGTCTTTCAGCTCCTTTAGCTGAAGATTCTCTGACCCCCAATACCTTTCAAAATTATCTTTCGTCTTTGGACTCCTTCTTAATTATCTATATGCACCCCCTTTCTCCAGAATGCAGAATGCTTCGTAACGCTGGGACAAGAACCCCGGCAATAGTATGCTTCATTCAAGCAAGAATGGAGCTTGTAAAGTGAAAATTCCTTCAGGAACCTAAGGACCACGTTTTATATTTTAAGCTAAGACAAAGGAAAACATTAAATTCTCTTTTAACCCATGAAAGAAAACCAATATATCCAGCTTTTTAAACATCTTTCATTCAACATTTTAGAAAATTGTTTAGATCCTATATGCTTTATTGAAAATAGAGGCTTATGATGCAGTTGTTTTCAAGATGCATGCTAATTTGAAAAAATGAAAACAAGTTGTTTTAACATTTTTAGCTTCAGAACAGTTTACTCATATGCAAAATAGAGGTAATAATGCCAATTTTACAATAAACACTCAAGAAAAAAATGGAAAGAATTGTTTAGCACCAAGGATTAAGCAAGCTGAGTTCAGCAGAGTAACATTTTCTGGTAGGGTTGGGGGGTATAGAATTCAAAAACCCTTTTGTAAAGATTTTCCTAACTCTCAAAACTGCTTTTGTGGCACCATTATACTATCTTTCTTATAGCATAAATTAGAGGCCCAGTGTGCAAAATTCATGCACAGGGGTGTCCCTCTTACAATATAGGACTGCTGTCTCCTAATCACTCACCTGCCTGCCTGCCTGATGGCCCCTAACCACCTATGCCTTGGCCCCTACCTCCAGAGTTTCATACCGAAGGCCATCTAGAATGATGTCCGGAAAATCATTTGGCTGTCAGGTCTAATTAGCATATAATGCTTTTATTATTATAGAATTATTATACCAGTAGATGCTTTTATTATAGATCATTGTATCACTATCATTTTTATTGTTGACACTATTAGAGATGTCTTGCACTTCCTCCCACTTTTCCTACCTCCCACTCAGCCCCCACCACTTCCTCCTCTGATCTTCACAACATTTGTTGTCTATGTCCCTGGGCTATGCATATATGTTTTTTGGCTAATCTATTCATATTTTTTTTATCCAGACCTTCCAATCCCCCTCTCCTCTGACATCCATCATTCTGTTCCATGTATTCATACCTCTGGTTCAATTTTGTTCATCAGTTTATCTTGCTCATTATATTCCACATATGAATGAGGTCATATATTATTAGTCTTACTTTCACTGGCTAATTTTTTTTTAATTTAATAAATCTTTATTGTTCAGATTATTACAATTGTTTCTCTTTCTTCCTATAATAACGCCCTTCCACCCGGTTTCCACTCCACCCTCTGCCCTTACCTCCCCCTCACTGTCCTCATCCATAGGTGTACAATTTTTATCCAGTCTCTTTTAGTACCCTCACACCCCTTTCCCCCTGAGAAGTATCAATCCCCTCCCATCCTATGCACCTGATTATATTATATTCACCAATTTATTCTGTTAATCAGGTTTTTAATTCACTTGATTTTTAGATTCACTTATTGATAGGTATGTATTTGTTGTTCATAATTTTTAATCTTTACTTTTTTCCTCTTCTTACTCTTCTTAAATAATACCTTTCAGCATTTCATATAATACTGGTTTGGTAGTGATTAATTTCTTTAGCTTTTTCTTATCTGTGAAGCTATTTATCTGACCTTCAATTCTGAATGATAGCTGTTCTGGGTAGAATAATCTTGGTTGTAGGTTCTTGCTATTCATCACTTTGAATATTTCTTGCCACTCTCATCTGGCCTGAATAGCTTCTGTTGAGAAATCAGCTGACAATCATATGGGTGCTCCCTTGTAGGTAACTAACTGTTTTTCTCTTGTTGCTTTTAATATTCTCTCTTTATCTTTTGTCCTTGGCATTTTCATTATGGTGTGTCTTGGTGTGGTCATCTTTAGATTTTTTTTGTTTGGGGATCTGTGCGCTTCCTGGGCTTGTAAGTCTATTTCTTTCATGAGTTGGAGGAAGTATTCTGTCATTATTTCTTCAAATATGTTTTCAATATCTTGCTCTCTCTCTTCTTCTAGCACCCCCATAATTCCTGTGTTGGTACTCTTGAAATTGCCCCAGAGGCTTCTTACACTGTCTTCAACATTTTGGATTCATTTTTTTTTTTTTGCTTTTCTGGTTGGGTGTTTTTTGCTTCTTTGTATTTCAAATCTTTGACTTGATTCTTTGGATCCTCTACTCTTCTGTTGGATCTTTTTAATTTTTTTATTTCAGTCAGTGTATGCTTAATTTCTAGTTGCTCCTTTTTCATATCCTCCAGGGTCTCCTTAAACTTATCAGCCTTTTCTAGGAAATTCTTGAAAAACCTTATAACTGTGGTTTTGAACTCTATGTCCAGGCTTTTGTTTTTCTCCATTTCTTTCATTTGTGATCTTTTTGTTTGTCTCCACAATTTTGCTGCTTTCCTGAGTTGGTAGGGTGGCTTTGTGTGCTTTGTATCCTATATGATCCAATGGGTCGGCCTCCCGGTTACCAGAGGTGGACATTCTTGGTGCACACTTTTGTGGACTGTGTGTATAGCCTTGTTGTACTTAAGCCTTGATTGTTGTTGATGTCACTGGGAGGAATTGACCTCCAGCCCATTGGCTGTGAGGACTCACTGTGTCTATAATGGAAGAATTGCTGTGCTGGAGACATGCTTATGGGGCCAGACTTGTTTCAGTGGGGCTTTGCTGCTCACTGAGTCTGCCTCTGGAATGTGTCCCTTATTAGAGTAGTTGAAATCTGGTGTCATCTCACAAAGACCACTACATACACTAGCTTCTTGATCTGAAGTGGGGTGGAGGTCAGCTACTTTCTGAGGCCACCCAGCAGGAGCTACACTGAGAACTACAGTTTTCTCCTCTTTGCTTGGGGTTTGGATGTTTTGGTGCTATCTGAGTGGAGCTGCAATTTGTTTGGTTAAGCTGCAGGCCATTTATATGCAAAAGCCACTGCTTGGAGCTTGGGTGGGTTTGTAGATTGTGTGGGGCAGAGTATTGGGGCTTCACTAGGCTAGGGCATGGCAAACAGCCATGGTTGCCAGTCAGCCTTCTCTGCGTTTCCACGTTTCCAAGCCCATGTGCCCCACTCCCCAGTGCACTAAACATTGATTGCTGGGCACAAGAAAGTCACCCTCATTTTACAACCCAATGGCCTCTCCAGAAACTGTATTTCAGAGTAATCAGGAGTTTGTCTCCCTTCAGGTTGAAAAGGAGCAGCACATCCAATTACCCACCACCAGCCCAATTTGCATGCTTCCTTACCTCAGCTTTTCAGCTCTTGTACACGTCTGTCTCTATGTTCTATTCTCTTTCCTTCTAGTTGTAGAACTTCCACTCAGTCATCTTTCCAGTTGTTCTGGGTGATAGACGTTTTGTCTTTTAGTTGTAGTTTCTCATCACTGGCTTATTTCACTTAGCATAATAATCTCCAGGTCTATTCACGCTTTCATAAAAGGTAAGAGTTCTGTCATCTTTATAGCCGTATAGTATTCTATTGTGTAAATGTAACACAGCTTTTTAAATAACTCATCTACTTTTGGGCACTGTGCCTGAACACTGCTATGAACATAGCATATATTCTTTCTTATTGGTGTTTCAAGATTTTTAGGTATTTTACTAGAAGTGGGCTCCCTGAGTCAAAAGGAGGTTCCATTTTTAATTTTTGAGGAAACTCCCTACAGTTTTCCACAGTGGATATACCAGTCTGCATTACCACCAACAGTACACTAGGGTTCTCTCTTCTCCACATACTTGCTAGCACTTGTCGCTTATTGATGGTAACCATTCTGGCAGGTGTGACATGATACTTCATTGTAGTTTTAATTTACATCTCTCTGATGATTAGTGATGAGCATTTTTCACGTGACTATTGGCCATCTCTATGTCTTCTTTGGAGATGTGACTATTCAAGTCTTATCCCATTTTTAAATTAGGTTGTTTGTCTTCCTGTTGTTGATTTGTATAAGTTCATAATATATTTTAGAAATTAAACCATTATCAGATGTGTCATTGGAAAATATGTTCTTCCTTACAGTGGGGTGCCTTTTTGTCTTGTTGATGGTTTCTTTTGCTGTGCAGAAGGTTTTAAGTTTGATATTTTTCAATTTGTTTATTTTCTCTTTCTCCTCTTGCCTAAAATATGTCTAAGATTTTACTGCCTATGTTTTCTTCTAGGAATTTTATAGTTTTGCAACTAACATTTAAGCATTTTGTCCATTTTGAGTTTATTCTTGTGTGTGCTGTTAGTGGTTTAGTATCTTTATTTTGTTGTATGTACCGGTAGCTGTTCAATTTTTTCAACACCATTTATTGAAGAGACTGTTTTTACTCTGTTATATGTTTTTGCCTACACTGTCAAATGTCATTTGACAGTAAAGGTATAGGATGACTTCTGGGCTTTTTGTTCTGTTCCACTGATCTATGTGCCTGCTCTTGTGACAGTACCAGGCTGTTTTTATTACTGTGGCTTTGAGTATAATTTTCTTTCATATAACATGATTCCTCCAATTTTGTTCTTCTTTCTTAAGAACACTGTGGCTATTAGGGGTATATTATGGTTCCATATAAATTTTTGGAATATTTGTTCTAGATCTGAGAAAAATGCCATGGGTATTTTAATAGAAATTGTGTTGAATCCATAGAATACTTTAGGTAGAATGGCATTTTAATTATGTTAATTCTTCCAATCCTTAAACATGGTATATGTTTCTAATTGTTTGTATCTTCCTCTATTTCTATCTTCAATGTCCTATAGTTTTTGATTCAGGTATTTTACCTTCTTGTTTAAATTAATTTTTAAGTACCTTATTTTTTGTTGGGATAGTAAATGATAATTTTTTCTTAGTGTCCCTTTAATTTTTGTTTTGCTTAATCCTTGCTCCAGGACACTTTCATTGACTTTTAGAGAGTGTGGAAGAAAGAGAGAGAGAGAGACATCATTGTGAGAGAGAAACATTAATTAGATGCCTCCCACATGTACTTCAACCAGGGCTGAGGATAGAACCTATAACCTAGATACATATATGCCATTTCAGTGTACAGGATCCATACTCCTACCAGATGTTCAAGTGTTCTACACTGGCCAGGGCTTAGTTTTTTGTTTTTGTTTTTCCTGAAAGTTCATTATATAAAAATTCCACCAATTTCTGGATATTAATTTTGTATCTTGCTACTTTGGTGAATCATTTATTAAATCTCATAGTTTTTTGGGGGGAGTCTTTAGATTTTTCTATTTATAATAAATATCACGTCATCTGTGAATAATGACAGTTTTACTGCCTCCTATCCAATTTGGATGCTTTTTGTCTCTTCTTGTCTCATCACTGTTGCTAGGACATCTAGTACTATGTTGAATAAGAGTGATGAAAGCAGACATCCTTGTCTTGTTTGTGATCTTAAGGGAAATACTTTTAGTTTTTGCCCATTGAGTATGATGTTAGCTTGGGTTTGTTATATGTGGCCTTTATTATGCTGAATATTCTAACTTTGTTGAGATTTTTGTTTTGTTTTTTTCATCACAAATAGGTGCTGGATTTTATAATTTTTCCCTGCATTTATTGATATAATCATGTTATTTTATTGATTTTTTTACAGAGAGGAAGGGAGAAGGATAGAGAGTTAGAAACATCAATGAGAGAGATACATTGATTAGCTTCCTCCTATACACCCCCTACTGGGGATGTGCCCACAACCCAGGTACATGCCCTTGACCAGAATCGAACCTGGGACCTTTCAGTTTGCAGGCTGATGTTCCATCCACTGAGCCAAACCTGTTTTGGCTATGATCATGTGGTTTTTATCCTTCATTTTGTTTAGTGGTGTATCATGTGTATTTATTTGTGGATATTACAACCTTGCATGTCCTGAATAAATCCCACTTGATCATAGTGCATGATATTTTATCTGATTTGCTAACACTTTGTTGAGGATTTTAGCATTTATATTAATCAAGGATATTGGCTTTTAATTTTCTTTTTTTGTAGTGTATTTTTTACTACAAACTATCATTAGTTTCCCTTTAATTTGTGTTCTGTTTAATCCTCACTCAATAATTGGCAGAGCAGAGATTAGATCCTAGTTTTGTTTAAGTCTAAATCCTATGCTTCCCCATGAGGAATCTTCCTGGAGAATCATTAGTTGCCAATTATTGAGAGTTACTGAAGATACATGATTCTGATGGTAACATGGTAAAAGCACTGTTTTATGAGGGTGGTTTCATGTCTTGAAAGGAGAGAAGTGAGTCAAGATTAGAGGAAGATTTCTGTGTTGTGGAGACCAGAACCATACGTAGGATTTTAGGCATAGACACAAGCATATTCTAGTACCAGAGAACACAGCTAAATATTTAGGACTCTACACAAAGCTACTTTCTTCTTTCACAGCAGGAAAAATCTTAGCATATTTCTAAAGTGAATAATTTTCTATTTATAGCTGCTTGGTGTGGGCAGGTTTAGAAACTCAAGTATTTACCTTTCCCAAGTCCTAGTGTTGCCATAAAATAAAACCAACCTTAAATAATAAAAATAGCAATTATTTAAAAACATTTTTTTATTTTCAGGTATTCAACTGATTTCAAAATATGCTTAATAAGAAATGTTTACTACATCTCTTTGAAAGCGAACAAAACGTCAATTTCTTCCAGCAAGCAAAGAAAGGTGTCCTATCACAGAATATATTACTGAATAATAGACAAATATGTAAATTGATCATACCTCCACTACACCCACAGCCAATCAGAATGAGTATGCAAATTTGAAGGCCAAAGATGGCAGCTGCCCAGCTGCTCCAGGCACTGAGTGACCAGATGGGGCAGGACGCCTGCTATGAGAGGGAGAGCAGGAGGCAAAGGGATCTACAGGAGTGGAGTGCCACAGCCAAGAAAGACTACAGACTCCAGAGTCTGCAGCGAAGACTAAGAAGGCAGACACTAGCTTGCGTGAAGGCTTGGGTCCCGGATGCCAGAGGAAAACCAGTGCTGGAAGCCAAGGGAAGGAAGGCCTATTGCATGAATCTCTTCATGCAATGGGCCTCTAGTACTTATATAAGATTTAAGTTTAATATCAGATTGTCCCTGGAAGACCCCTATTCACAACTGAGCACACATTGCTTATTTTATCTCAGTACTTGGTTCTGAATATATCTTGAAGTGTAAATATCATATAATGCCATAAAATAAGTAGTTACTTCCTTAGTGAATTGAATTTTCAGAAGGATTTGTGGAAAATAGCCATCAATGTTCATTTCCTTCTGTTTCCCCTGTATACCAAACTTTTCCTATTTCAGAAAATATTTTGTCTCTAAGAATTTTTTTGTTATCAGTTTCTTTCACATTCTGGTTTTTGAGGTAATGGCTCATCTCTTATCACTGTGTACCACATATACACTAATTGTTAAACACATACATAACTTATAAAAGTTTTAATCCATTTTATTTTCAGAGGAGCTAATCTCAGTCTCCATCTGATATATCTCAGAGAATTATCCAGTCAAGACTAGAAAATACAAAGCACTATAGAAGTAGGATCTGAAGTTTAGTCCTTATTTCAGAGCTTCTTAAACATGTGGCCTTGAGGAAGATACCATGTTTTATGTATCTGTGAAATGGAAATAATAATCCTATATAATAAAAACCTAATATGCAAATTGATCCTACAGTGAAACTGGTTGTTATGACATGCACTGACCACCAGGGGGCATACGCTCAATGCAGGAGCTGCCCCCTAGTGGTCAGTGTGCTCCCATAGGCACTGCTCAGCCAGAAGCCAAGCTCATGGCTGGCAAGTGCAGCAGCTGTGGCAAGAGCCTCTCCCACCTCTGTGCCATCATTAAAGAGCGGCAAGCCAAGCAGTAAAGAGCAGTGAGCAGCTGGGCAGACATTCCCCAAGGGTCCTAGACTGCAAGAGGGCACAGGCCAGGCTGAGGGCCCTCCTCTTCCCCCGCCAGTGCACACATTTCAGGCACTGGGCCTCTAGTAATAATAATAATAAAAATAATAATTCAACCTATAAAGGCTAAACTGGATATCTCAAAGAAAGATATATTTTGAGTCCTTTGAATTCATCAAGAGCATAAATAAGAAGTCAAATAAGTTTACCATGAAATAGTATTTTCAGTAGTATCAAACTCAGCTTTAGGAGAGGGTGTCTCTTAAATAATGGAGGTACATGATTTCAGAGATAAATACACTATAACAAGAAATGCAAATGTTATTCTCCCTAGGGTTCAGGGAAGCCTAGGACTCTGAAGAAACACATTTTAAAAGGATGGGATTAGCCTTTTGTCACTTGATCCCATATTCTGCCAATTGCAAAAACAATCAGTTATGTTAGGAAAATGCTCATGGTTGTGATACCTAGGAAACGGCTTCTAAACCTATTTCCTGGCTAGATGATTTTGGGTGAATTTATTCCTTCTTTGAGGCTTACTTGGTTTTATCATCTGTGAAGTTATAAGTCCAAATTTTATTGTATGCATATGATTTACTAAGAAAAATATTTCCCTGCCATTGCAAAAGGATCTGATAGCCTAATTATACCCCTTCAAACTAAATTAGTTCCAAGCTGTCTCTTAAATGGTGTTTCATGGTCAATGTGAAGGTCATATTATTACAGTGTCAGCTCTCAGTAAAATTACAAAATGGTTGATTTCTAATCTTTGTCATTTTTGCCCTCTTTTCAAGTGTCCTAATCCAGTGGTCAACAAACCATGGCTTGTGAGTCACATGAGGCTCATTGGCCCCTTGAATGTGGCTCTTCCACAAAATATCACGTGTGAGTATGCATGTACACTGTGATTGAAACTTCCTGGCACATGTGCAGAAGTTGGTTCTCGGCCTGGGTGAGTTTATTTCGAAGAAGTTGCCTTAGAACACTCAATTGGCCAAAAAGCCACATGTGGCTTGCAAGCCACTGTCTGCCAACCACTGTCCTAACCTAACATAAACCTGATCTTCTTCCTCTAGGTACCATGCCAAATTACCAATATACATGGCCTTTCCATTCTTTCCAGGACCTATATGGATATTTTAACCCATCTCAAAGCCTTTCAAGGCAGCCACTAATTCCATTCATTCCAGAGCTACATAGCACCATGTATGGTTTATTTCCTCAAATGACATTTCCTTAAAAGGCAAGGATGGAAAAATGAGCTTATAGTGAAGACTCTACTTTGGATGAAAAACTTACCTACAATATGCCTTGTTCCTTATCCTAAATGTTGACAAGAAGTGTTGAATAGAAAATACTAATGAATGAGTAATTAAATAGTATTTATCTTTACCATGGTCTTGAGCACAGTAAAATAATATTACTTTTTAAAAATATATATATTTTATTGATTTTCCACAGAGAGGAAGGAAGAGGGATAGAGAGCTAGAAAAGTCAATGAGAGAGAAACATCGACCAGCCGCCTTCTGCACACCCCCCACTGGGCTTGTGCCCGCAACCAATGTACATGCCCTTGATTGGAATCGAACCTGGGACCTTTCAGTCCACAGACTGATGCTCTATCCACTAAGCCAAATTGGTTTTGGCTAATAATATTACTTTTTATAGTTAATAATTAACCAAAATGTTAAATAATTATGACACAAGTGTTGATGATATTGATGATGATGATGATGAATTGTCATATTCAGAAAGAAAGTCCAACTGAAGTATTGGGTATTTCAGATTTTCTGAAACCCAAATGCTTTATTTCCACTATAAAAGTAAATCCATAAAATTTTGTTAAATAAAGGAGAAACCAAGATGGTGGCATAGGTAAATGCCTGAACTTGCTGCCCATCATAACCACTTCAAAACTACAACTAAAAGACAAAATGGAAATCATCTAGAACCACAGGAAGACTGGCTGAGTGGAAATTCTACAACTAGAAAGAAAGGGAAAAGCACACTGAAACTCAGAAGAGGTGTGGAAGTAAAGGCAGAGGTACGGAGGCGCACGTGTGGAGTGGGCTGGAAAATGAGAATGCGACTGTCTTTTTTTTCAAGTGGGAGGGAGAAACAAGCTCCCCACTGCTCTGAACTCCAGTTCTGGGTGAGACTCTGGGGACCCAGACTCATACAGGGAGAATCTGGCCTGTCTGACAGCAGGGGGAACTCGAGGGTGACTTTCTCTCAGAGGTGCTTGCAGCAATTACCAATTACCAAGGAACACTGAGACCCAGGGGCCTCTTAGGGATGAGTTGATAGAAAGCTATTGCTGTTTTCTCTGCCCTAAGCCCCTGCCCCATGAATCCATTTCCGTTTTGCTCAGTCCTGAGACCCTGCCCCACCCAAGCTGTGTGCAGAGGCTTTTGCATATGAATGGCCTGGTCCTTTGAAATCTAAAATTAACTAACAAACTGCAGCTGAGTCAGAGAACCCAGAACATCCAAAAGAAGGCCTAAGGCCCCATAGCAGCCTGCATTGCTTCACAGCTGGGCCTCATCTGGGCACCTCCAAAACTAAACAAAGAAGAGGTATCTTCAGTTCTCTCCATAGCTCCTGCTGGGTGGCCTCAGGCAGAGGCTAAATTAGCAAATCCTTCGTGATCCAAGAGCCAATGTACCCAGTGGTTAGAGCAAGACTATCCAGATTAGAACTCCTCAGATCCATAAGGGGCATACTCAGGGGGCAGACTCAGTGAGTACCAAAGCCCCACTGAAGCAAGTTTTGCCACATAAGAGTGTCTCCAGCATAGAAGTTCTCCCATTGTAGACACAGCTGATCCTCACAGCCAATTGGCCTGGAGGTCAATTCCTCCAAATGATACCAACAACTATCAAGGCTTATCTACAACAAGTCTGTGCACACAGCCCCTAAACGGGTTAGCCAAGATTATCCACTTCAGGTAACTGGAGAGGTTGAGCCATTAGGCCCTAAGGACACCTAGCACACAAAGCCACTCTTTCAACTCAAGGAAGCAGCCAAAATGTGAAGACAAAGAAACAGGTCACAAATGAAAGAAATGGTGAAAAAACAAACTACAGGATATAGAGTTCAAAACCATGGTTATAAAGTTTTTCAATAATTTTCTAGGAAAAAGCTGATACGTTTAGTGAGACACTTGAGGATATGAAAAAGGACCAACTATAAAGTAAGCATACACTAACTGGAATAAAAAAATAAAATACATAGATACAACAGAAGAGTAGAGGATCCCAATAATCAAGTCAAAGATTTGAAATACAAAGAAGCAAAAAACACCCAACCAAAAAAGAAAAATGAATCTAAAAAGTTGAAAATAGTGTAAGGAGCCTCTGGGACAACTTCAAGCATACCAACATCCCAATTGTGGGGGTATGAGAAGAATAGAGTGAGCAAGATATTGAAAACCTATTTGAAAAAATAATGACAGAAAATTTCTTCCACCTGTTAAAAGAAATAGACTTACAGTCCAGGAAGTGCAGAGAACCCCAAACAAGAGGAATCCAAAGAGGACCACCCCAAGACACATCATAATGAAAATAACAAGAGCAAAAGAAAAAAGATAGAATATTAAAAGCAGCAAGAGAAAAGGAGTTACTTACCTACAAGGGAGTACCCATACAATTGTCAGCTGATTTCTCAACAGAAACTAATCAGGGAGTGGCAAGAAATATTCAAAGTGATGAAAAGCAAGAACCTTCAACCATGTTTACTCTATCCAGCAAATCTGTGATTTAGAATTGAAGATCAGATAAAGAGCTTCCCAGATAAGAAAAAGCTAAAGGAATTCATCACCACCAAACCAGTATTATATGAAATGCTGAAAGGTATTCTTGAAGAAGGAGAAGAAGAAGAAGAAGAAGAAGAAGAAGAAGAAGAAGAAGAAGAAGAAGAAGAAGAAGAAGGAGGAGGAGGAGGAGGAGGAGGAGGAGGAGGAGGAGGAGGAGGAGGAGGAGGTAATGATAAAAATTATGAACAACAATTATATATTTATCAGCAAGTGACTCTAAAATCAAGAGAATAAAACATCTGATGAACAGAATAAATTGGTGAATATAACAGAATCAGTGGCATAGAAAGGGAGTGGACTGACAATCCTTGGTGGGAAAGAGGTGTGGAGAATTGTGTGGGAAGAGACTAGACAAACATCATACACCTATGGATGAGGACAGTGGTGGGGGGTAAGGGCATGGGGTGGGGTGGGAACTGGGTGGAGGGGAGCTATGGGGGAAAAAGAGATCTGTAATAATCTGAACAATAAAGATTTATCAAAAGAAAAGAAAAAATTGTTAAATAGCTTAACAAACAAAGGTAAAACTTAACACAGCAAGATAATGCTATGTGTCTTGGTTTGAAATGTTCATTTTATTCTTTCTTTTTATTCATCAACAACCAAATTGAATATCCTGCCTTCAGAGCATAAAACTTCTGGTAAGCTATGAGTCTTCTAGAAAATTGATTTTCCTGGGCACATTGCTGCTAGTGTCTCATGTTGATGAATGATCTTGCCAGTGAAACATAATTTCTACTAAATCAACAAATAGTTGTTATAAATGCTCTAGTCTTACTCTGTTCTTACCAGATTAGCTTCCATCTCCTGCTAATTAATCTTTATATGTGATATTCAAACAATGGGGAATATTACAGTAAACTCTCTTCTTTTCTCTTCTATTTTCTAGTTATTTTGTAAAATTTCTGAGGAGAGGGCTCAAATCTGAGGAAAGAATAATAAGATTTAATGTGAGTCAGGATATTTCAAGTGCCAATTGAAATATCCTCTTGTAGAATTATGTCATCTACAAACTTGTTAAATTGTGTTTGATGAAGCAAGGGAGGAAAGAAATGGGGGAGAGAAGGAGAAAGGAAAAGGAAGGGAAGTTAATTCTCAGGGAGCCTCTTGTGATCCTTAGATTTGGATCTGCATAAAGATGAATAATTCTTATAAATTTAGAGGAGAAAACTGTTTCTTTATAACATGTTCTTAGTTGTGACCATACCAGTTATTCACTGGTTTGGGTTTTTATTAAAGAAGAATCATGATCATGATCATCATAATCATCATCTATACTAAGAAAAGGGTAATATACTAATTAGACCAAGTTGACCGGCCATCTTCCAGATGTCTGATTTCCTTCCAGACAAAGCCATGGTGGTGAGGACCGAGGTAGAGGCAGTTGGGGGCAATCAGGTTGGCAGGAGAGGGCAGCTGGGGGTGACCAGGCTGGCAGGGGAAGGAAGTTTGGGGCAAGATCTGGCCAGCAGGAGAGGGCAGTTGGGGGCAACCAGTCTGAGAGGAGAGGGCATTTGGGGGTCCCAGGTTCAATTCTGTTCAAGGGCATATACATTGGTTGCGGGCATATCCGCAGTAGAGGTTGTGTATGCCTTTGAGCTAAGTATAGAATAGAGACAAATATTTTTTCTTCTGGCACAAACCCACAAAATTATCGGTACAAATATATTAAACAGGTAAACACACGAATACACACACATACATACACACACACATCTTAATAATAAAAGCCCAGGATTGTAACGACCAATCACGACCAAAGGCAGACCAACAGGAAGTCAGTG
Organism: Pipistrellus kuhlii; assembly: GCF_014108245.1. Classification (NCBI taxonomy): domain Eukaryota; kingdom Metazoa; phylum Chordata; class Mammalia; order Chiroptera; family Vespertilionidae; genus Pipistrellus; species Pipistrellus kuhlii. The sequence continues at coordinate 19,369,086 of NW_023425504.1, forward strand.
CTGGATTGCCATGCAGGGCCAGAGTCAGTCCCTGCAGGGAATTGGTCAGGGTTGCACTAGTGGGAGTCAGCCCCTCAGTCCCAGCAGGAGTCAGTCAGGGTGGCAGTCAGGGTGGGAGTCAGGGCAGAAGTCAGTCCTGGGCATGAGTCAGTCAGGATGGGAGTCAGTCCCAGGCAGTAGTCAAGTGGGGGAGGAATCAGTCAGGGCACAAATTAGTCAGGGTGGGAGACAGTCAGGGCAGGAGTCAGTTAGGGCAGAGTCAGTTCAAGTCCTGGTGGTACCAAGTGGGAATCAGTCCTGGGCAGGAGCCAGTCCAGGACGGGAGGGAGGAGGCAGGGGGTAGAGTCAATCCCGGGGTGGGTGGGGGGAGTCAATCAGAGTGGGAGTCAGTCAAGTGTGGGAGTCAGTCTTGATCCCGGCCGCACCATGTGGGAGTCAGTCCTGGGCAGGAGCCAGTCCCAAGTGGGAATCAGTCAGGGCGGGAGTCAGTTCTGTGTCATGTAGGTGGAAACCTTAAGAAATAGAAACAAAGCAGACCTATCCTTCCAGATGGGGAGATATTGGCAGAAGAATAGCAGGGAGCCAAAACTCCCACCATCTCATAACAATAATGAATATCCACTCCCCTCCCCCGACACACACACCTATAAACCTTGGATCAAGTGGGGAACCTGGACTTCTACTGCTTAAAATAATGAGGTGGCATCTCACCCTTCTCTTACCAGAGCAGTGTCAAAGCAAAGTCAGATAAAACAGGATTGAAAAATACCCAGTTTCATTTCATAATGCTCAAAATGTCTAGGTTTTAATTATCAAATTATTCATACAAAGAAGCAGAAAGATCTAAACTGAATAAAAAAATTTAACAGATACTAACATTGAGATAATAGAGCCAACAGAGTTATTTAATAACAAGTTTAAACCAGTTATCAAAACAATCTTTACATGAATGATTTTGAACATCCTCAAATGGGGAAATAATTATGTCAAGTAAATAAGAAGTTTCAGCAAAGAAAAGAAGGTATAAAAAAAGAAACAAATGAAAATTATAGTACAGAAGAATATAATAACTGAAATAAAATAATCAGTGAATAGGCTCAAAGCAGAATGGATGGAACAGAGAAAACACATAGGGAACTAGAAAATATAACAATAAAAATATCCAGTGAGAATAGGGAGAACATGGGCTTGAAAACAACAGAAAAAGATCAGAACTGCAGGAACCAGTAGAGTCATAACAACAACAACAAAAATAAATAAAGAGCCAAAACCGATTTGGCTCAGTGGATAGAGCAACAGCCTGTGGACTGAAAGGTCCCAGGTTCAATTCTGTTCAAGGGCATATACATTGGTTGCGGGCATATCCGCAGTAGGGGTTGTGCAACAGGCAGCTGATCAATGTTTCTAAATCACTACCCCTCTCTCTTCCTCTCTGTAAAAAAAATCAATAAAATATATTTAATAAATAAATAAATAAATAAATAAATAAATAAACTGTAACATTTGGAGTCCAGGAAGAAATTCAAGGAGATGGAACTGAAAGAGTACTTGGAGAAATAATGGCTGAAAAAATCTTCTAATTGGTAAAATGACAGAAATCCTCAATTTTTAAAATATATTTTATTGATTTTTTACAGAGAGGAGGAGAGAGGGATAGAGAGCTAGAAAAGTCGATGAGAGACAAACATTGACCAGCTGCCTCTTGCACAACCCCTATTGGGGATGTGCTCGCAACCAATGTACATGCCCTTGACCGGAATAGAACCTGGGACCTTTCAGTCCGCAGTCCGACGCTCTACCACTGAGCCAAACCGGTTTCAGCAGAAATCCTCAATTTTAAGATTAGCAAATATAAAATGAGGTAAACCCAAAGATATCAACACCCACATCATAGTAAAACTTCTGAAAAATAAAAATAAAAACTAAAAAAAAATTAAAGTTCTCAATGACAACACTTTATAAGAAAAAAAAGTAATTCTCATGACAATAGGTTTTCCATTAGAAACCATAAAAGTCTAAAAATAAATGAATTGTCAACAGAGTACTATTTCCAATGAAAATATCCTTCAGCAATATCATGAAAATCAAGGCACCTCCGGTAGAGAAAACACAAATGTAAATAAGAACTGATAAAGAATAATATCCAAATGTCAAAAAATACATGAAATATATTCAGTATCATCTATCCAGGTAAACTCTTATTCCTCCATTACTCACTTACCATGATAGCTAAAATTTAATATGTTTACATTATTAATTATTGGCAAGCATTTGCAGGATCTGGAACTCTCATTCAATGCAGGTGGTTATATAACTTGGATAAAAGGATGCAAAACTATATCTACTAAATCTAAACATATGCCTACAGTATGAGTCATTAAATTTGCTGCTTTTATATATTTAAAAGGCATGAGCATATAGGTCCTCAAAATCATATGTGAAAGAATGTCTAGCATACCTTTATTCATAATATTTTAAAATTAGAAACAACTTACAAATCTGCCTATGGAAGAATGGTAGTAAATTCAAATAATAGAATACTACACACCTACAAAAAAAGAATAATATCCTGATATGAAGAATAATATAGGTAATTTCATAGATATGATGTCAAGCAAAAGAAATGACACACAAATAAGAATACATCATATAAATCAACTGATATGGATTTCATAAACTGACGGTACTATCAATGATTATAAAAGTCAGAAAATTAAGAAATTCTGAGGATAGTAGTCAGAAAGGGGGATGAAAGAAACTTCTAAAGTCTTGAAAAAGATTCTACATCTTATATTTGGTGTTGCATGTGTAAACAAGTTTGATCTCTACATTTACATTTCATGCACAAGTGGAATTAAATATAAGTGTTTTTTTTAGCACTGAAAGTCACTTATTATTTTAGCTTGGGTTCCTCAACTTTCAAAATCCATGCTAATCTCCATTATGTCATATTACCATCAGAAGATAAATAGCACCATCAATATCTAATTCTACAGTTCAGTAACACTGAAAAATGAAAGAGGATTTATCCTGATTAAGATCTCTGAAGAAATCATACTACCAATTCAATATAACTCACCAAATATTCTGCATGAAATATCTCAAATTGGGTACCATTTATGATTTAATAATTGGAATTTAAGAGGAATTAAAAGAGTAGGTCTTTTGTTATTCTCATAGTTTTTGGACTCTGTAGTAATACTGATAAACTATTGAAAAATAGGTGTTCACTTTTTCTACAAATATTTAAATTGTTTGGATAATACCAAAAACCCATAAGTTTTTAGCCTAAACATACTTTAATATATTTTTATTGTTAATTTTAGAGAGGAAGGGAGAGGGAGTGAAAGATAGAAACATCAATGATGAGAGAGAATCATTGATCATCTTCTTCCTGCATACCCCACACTGGGGATGTAGCCTGCATGTGCCCTGACTAGGAACTGAACTGACTTCTTGGTTCATAGGTTTGATACTCAACCACTGAGAAACACTAGCTAGGCAGCCTAAACACTTCTTTAAAATATATTTTTATTGTTTTTTTTTTATAAAGAGAAAGGGAGAGGGATAGAAAGCCAGAAACATCGATGAGAGAGAAACAATAATCAGCTGCCTCCTGCACACCTCCCACTGGGGATGTGCCTGCAACCAATGTACATGTCCCTGACCAGAATAGAACCCAGGACCTTTCAGTCTGCAGGCCAACACTCCATATATACACTGAGCCAGAATGGTTTAGACCTAAACATACTTTAAAAGGTCACTGTCATATATTTGGAAATGAGACATTAAAACAATAGGTAATCCTTTATAATAAAAGGCTAATATGCAAATCAACCAAGCAGTGACCACCAGGGGGCAGATGCTCAATGCAGGAGTTGCCCCTGGCGGTCAGTTGTGCTCCCACAGTGGGAGCACAGAAGCACTGAGAAGGTCGCACTGCTGGCAAGTGCAGCGGTGGTGGCAGGACATCTACTGAGAGAGCTCCTGGGCAGCGAGAGCGCACAGGCTGGGCTAAGGAACACCTCCCACCCCAAGTGCACAAATTTTGTGCATCAGGCCTCCATATATATATATATATATATATATATATATATATATATATACACACACACACACATTTATACACATGCACACACACACACACACACAAGGAAAGAGGGAGAGAAAGAGATACAAAAACATTGAAAATGAATAAGATATATTTTCAGTGCATCAGAAACTGTAAGGGGTCATGGAAACCTGCAAAGTTCACATTAAGCCTTGTAAGGAACACAGTCTCAAAAGGAACCTGTTATCAAAGTTAACTGTGAGGACATATGCTACCAGAAAGGGAGAGTCAGGACCAAAGAATTCTACATCTTTCCAGCTAAATATCCAATATCATTGCTCACAAGTTATACCTTCCACAAAACACTAGAAAATAATAAGTCAGCAACTTTCTTTGCCACTTTGTAACAAGGATCAGTTTTCTTCCCAGTTTCCAGTAACATGTTTCACATTTCCATTTGAAACCTCATCATAATGGTCTTTACTGTCCACATTTCTACCAACATCTGCTCATGATTACTTACATCTTCACTAAGAAGATGGAAGCTTTCTTTGTAGTTCCTTTTTATTTCTGTATTCTTACCAGAGTCACCATTCAAATTTTATTTATGGCTATACTGACTTCTTCTAGCATACACCCCCAAGTTCTTCCAGTCTCTACCTATTACTGAGTTCCAAAATAACTTCCACATTTTTATGTATTAGTTACAGTAACACTCCTATTTCTCTGTATCCTATTTGTATCTTAGTCCTTTCCAGCTGCTATAAAGAAGTGCCATAGACTGATGAGATATGAACAACAGAAATTTATTTCTCACAACTCTAGAGGCTGGAACAACATAAGTGAATTCTGACAAGGACCCTTTTATGGGTTGTAAAATGCTGTATCCTCACATGGTGATAAGCAGAGAGTGAGGAAGCTCTCATGAGACTCTTACAAGGGCACTAAACCCATTCATGAAGGCCTTATCCTCATGTTCTCAATTTATTCTAATTATCTCATAAAGAACCCATCTCCTAATATCATCATTTTGGGGATAGGGTTTTACCATTATGGTCAGAGAAGATGCTTGATAAGATTTCAATTTTCTTAAACTTATTGAGATTTGCTTTGAGTCCTAATATATTGTATATTCTAGAAAAAGTTCCATGTGCACTTGAAAAAATGCATATTCTGCTGCTTTGGGATGACATGTTCTGAAGAAGATATCAATTAAATTCATCGGATCTAGTATGTCTTTTAAGGCCACCCTTTCCTTCCATTTAAGTCAATGTGCTGTTAAAATCTTCTACTTGGACTGTATTACTGTCAATCTCTCCCTTTATGTTCATCAAGATTTGCTTTACATATTTAGGTGCTCCTATGTTGAGTTCATAAATGTTTACCAGAGTTATATCCTCTTGTTGGATTGCTTCTTTTATCATTATGTAGGGTCCTTCCTTGTCTCTTTTTACAGCCTTTGTTTTACAGTCTACTAGTATTTTGTCACATATAGGTACTGTTACACCAGTTTTGTTTTTAATTTCCATTTGCATGAAAATTCCTATCTCTTTTCATTCTCTTCTTTTTCATTTGACTCTAGTCACAATGACTTTCTTCTTGTTTCACATTTTCCCTCAGTGCATTTTCACCTAATCTTTCCTCAGGTAACTGCATCATTCACACTCTCATTTGATTCCAATATCTGTTCAGTTGTCATTTTCTTCAAGATGACTTTCTGATTAGTCTTTTTAAAGTAATACATTCCTTAATCTCCATTCTGTAAATATCCTTGTGTCATTATTCTTGCAAGATACTAGAATAATTTATACTTGGGCACACCTACCCCAGTTATACATCTCATTAATATACACCGAGTGGCCAGATTATTATGATCTCTTAACACATAATAATATGGCCACTCAGTGTACATATCTACACTAATAAAAGAGAAACATGCAAATTGACCGTCCCTCTGCTACACCCACCACCCAATCAGGAGCAAGTATGCAAATTAACTCAACAAAGGTGGTGGTGGCCATGGAGCTGGAGAGAGCAGGAGGCTTGGGTTGCCTCTGGGGACAGAGGAAGCCCAGTTTCCTGCCCACCCTGGCCATTACTGAAGGAGTTGCTGGGGGCCTGGGTCACCAGGGCCAATCCAGGTTTCCAGCCAGCCCTGACCTCTACTCAAGGAGGTGCTGGGACAAAAACAGCAGGAGCCTGGAGACTGGGGGGTGTGACCAGCCTGAAAAATGGCCCTCAGCCACTGACCCAGGCTGGCCATACTCTCATGGAATTAGGGTCCCCAATGGGGACCCTCACCCTGAAGGGGGTGTGGCCAGACTGAAAACAGCACTCAGTCCCTCACTCAGGCCTGCCAGGCACCTCAGCAGGACCCTCCCACTGTGAAGGGTCTGTCACGAGCCTGAAAACAGCCCTTAGCCCCTCACCCAGGCAGGCCATGCCTCCATGGGGTGAGGGTCCCTGCTGGGGGGCATGGCCAGCCTGCAAATACCCATTAGCCTCTCACTCAGGCTGGCCAACCACCCCAGGGGGAACTCCTACCCTGAAGGGAATGTGGCCAGCTTGAAAACAGCCCTCAGCCCCACACCCAGGCTAGCCACTCCTCCCCATCAGGAACCCTCACCCCATGGGGTGTGGCTGTCCTAAAAACCACCACAGGCCCCTCTCCCAGGCCGCCCCATGCCCCAAGGGAACCCACACCCTTATCTGGGACACCTTTCAGGGCAAACCAGCTAGCCACCACCCATGCACCAGGCCTCTATACTAATAAAAGGGTAATATAATAATTAGACTGGTCAACCTTCCAAGAGACATTCCAGACTTTCTTCTGGACAAAGCTATGGTGGCTGGGCCAAGGTAGAGTTGTTTAGGGGCCAAGAGGGGAGGGCAGTTGTGGGTGATCAGGCCAGAATGGGGTGGCAGTTGTGGGTGAGCAGGCTGGTTGAGGAGCAGTTGAGGGTGAGCAAACCAGCAGGGGGGAGAGTTGGGGGTAAGCAGGCCATCAGTGGGGGTCAGTTGGAGGTGATCATGACAGTGTAGAGGGGGCAGTTTGGGGTGGGCAGGCCAGCAGGGGTGACAGTTGCAGGCAAGCACAATGGCACAGGGGGCAGTTGCGGGGTGAGCAGACCAGCAGGGGGTGGCCAGTTGGGGGAGAGCAGGCCTTCAGTTGGACTCAGTGGAGGTGATCAGGACAGTGGGAAGGGGAAAGTTTGGAGTGAGCAGGCCAGTGGGGCGGCAGTTGGGGGTGAGCAGGCCAGGGGGGGAGCAGTTGGGGGCAAGCACACTGGCACGGGGGCAGTTGGGGGTGATCAAGCTGGCAAGGGGGCATTCGGGGGCAAGCAGATTGACAGGAAGAGTGGTTAAGAGCAACCTGGAAGGCAGGCAGCTGAGTGGTTAGTAGCCAGCAGTCCCAGATTGTGAGAGGGATGTCCGACTGCCAGTTTAGGCCCAATCCCTGTAAACTGGCAGTCAGACATTTTTCAAGTGGTCCCAGATTAAAGAAGGTGCAGGCTGGGCTGAGGGACACGCCCCCCCTCCATGCACAAATTTCGTGCACCAGGCCACTGGTGTGTATGTATGTGTGTATATATGGCCCAGCCAGCCTGGCCAGTGGGAGGAGACATGGGCAGTTGGCCAGCCTGCTAGTCAAACTCCTGGTCTAGGGTACAATTTGCATATTAACCTTTTATTATATAGGATATGCACTGAGTGACCAGATTATTATGTGTTAAGAATTCATAATAATCTGGCCACTCAGTGTATAATAGACACATATAACATAAGTTGTATAACAATATCCATTCAATGCAGTTTTTGAATATTGATTGGATGAATGGATAGTAAAAAAAAAATAGTATAAAAAGCAAAAAAGAAGAGTAATTTGTGAACTGGAAAGGAAAACTACATAATTTATCAACAAGAGAGTAGAACGAAATAAACTGTTGCCATATTAAAGACAAATAAAGTGTAAAATAAATCTATAAATTCCAATATCTTTGGGTAAATCAATGTTCGGGGTACAGTGAATAAGAAGGAGGTGAGTCTGATAATATTTTAGGAAAAATAATGATATAACTAGAATTTTCCACAAATGGAGAAAAAGGCTTAAATGCTCTGAAAAACATACTAAATAGCCTCCAGGACATATCAATATTAATAACAATAGTAATAATAATAATTCTATACAGAGGCACATTGTGGTTTTATTTCAGAAATATTAAATACCTAAAAATAAATCTGAGTAGAAAAATGCCAAATATTTATTTAAAAGTTATAGAACTTTACTAAATAATATCAATGGAGATCTACATAAATTGAGAGCTATACCATGGCCTAGAAAATTTCAAATTTATTTATTTTTGTGTGCCCAACTTTTATTTAATTTTCTCTGCTTTTTATTTTCCTAAGTAGAAGCTTAGATACCAAATGTTTCTTATCTAATATATGCATATAATGCTTTAAATTTTTCTGTAAGCACTGCTTTTGCTGCATCTCATAAACTTTGAAAACTTGTATTTTCATTTTGTTCAAAATATTGTTTAATTTCTCTTGAGACTTCTTTGATGTAAGTCTTATTTAGCAGCTTATTTAATCTGCAAATATTTTGGAGTTATCCAGCTATATTAATGCTAATGAGTTCTAGTTTAATTCCATATGGTTTTAGAGCAGAGATTGTGTGATTTCTGTTGTTTTAAATATGTTAAGGTGCCCTTTATGGCCCATGATGTCTCATATCTTGGTAAGTGTTCCATATGAGCTAGAGAAGAATGTGTTTTTTGCTGGTATTGAATGAATTAGTCTATAGATTCCCATTAGAACCAGCTGATGGAAGGTGCTGTTTTCAATTCAACAGCACCATCAATCATCCTAATTAATTTTTTCCTAGTTGAATCTGTCAATTACTGATAGAGAGGTGTTAATGTATCCAGCTATAATAGTGAATTCATCTATCTCTCCTTATAGTTCTACTAGAGGCCCAACGCATGAAGTTCATGCAAGTGCTTGGCCCCTGCTTCCAAGGCAGCTGCCTCTGCCTTAGGTGTTTTTTTTTTTTTTTTTTTTCCCCAGTTTAGATTTATTTATTTATTTATTTATTTATTTATTTTTAATATTTTATTAACCCCCCATTCCAATCTCCCACCCCCTCACTCATGCCCCCACCACCCTATTATCCTTGACCACTGGTTAGGCTCATATGTGTGCACATAAGTCCTTTGGTTGATCTCTCCCTTTTATCCCCACCCTTCCTTTGAGGTCCAACAGTCTGACCCATGGCTCCTTATCTCTCGGTCTGTTCTTGTTCATCAGTCTATGTTGTTCACCATTTCCACTAGATGAGTGAGATCATGTCCTACTGGAAATATACTTATAAGAATAAAAAATGAGACAAGGCTTGGGTCTTGCCCATCATGGCAGCTGCCTTTGCTTCAGCTTCCTCCAGAAGATCATTCAGAGGATGTTCAGTCTAATTAGCATATTACTTTTCTATAATTATAGATTGATATTTCTCTAAAATATTTTTAATATCTCTTATAATTTTATTTTTAGCTTTATTAAAATATAATTGATATATAACATTGTGTAAGTTCAAGGTATACAATGTGTTAATATGAGACACTTATATATTGTAATATGACTATGGCCATACACTTAGCAAACACATCCACCACCTGACATAATTACCACTTCATTTTTGTGGTGAGATTATTTAAGATCTACTCTCTTAGCAAATTTCAAGTAAACATAGATTATTATTATAATCACAACATTGTGCATTAGATCCCCAGAAGTTATTCATCTCTAAATTGGAAGTTTGTAGCCTTTGACCAAAGTCTCCCTATTTCCACACTCCATAGTTCCTGGTAACCATCATTCTATTGTACGTTTCTATGAGTTTCGCTTTTTTAAATTTCACATATAAGGGATATCATACATTATTTTTCTTTCTCTGTCTGATTTATTCTACTTAGCATAATTCCCTCAGGGTTGATCCATGTTTTTGCAAATGTAGGACTTCCTTCCTTCTCATTGTTAAATAATATTTCATTGTGTGTGTGTGTGTGTGTGTGTGTGTGTGTGTGTGTGTGTGTGTGTGAAACATATTTTCTTTATCCATTATCTGTTGACAGACTTTTAGACTATTTTCATATCTTGGCTATTGTAAATAATACTGTCATAACCATGGGAATACAGATATTTTTTCTTTTCAAGATCCCGATTTCATTTCCTTTGGATATGTACCCAAATCTTGGGTTGCTGAATCACAGTAGATCCATTTTTAATTTTTTGAGAAAACTCCATACTGCTTTCTACAGTGGCTCTACCAATTTGCATTCCTACCAACAATGCACAAAGGTTCCCTTTCCTCCACATCTTACCCAAGGCTTGTTGCATGTTATTGTTTGTCTTCTTGATGATAGCCATTCTGACATATGTGAGATTATATCGCATTGTGGTTTTGATTTGCATTTCTCTGATGCTTAGTGATGCTGAACATCTTTTCATGTACATGTCGGCCATCTGTATCTCTTGTAAAAATGTTTATTCAGTTCTTCTGCCCATTTTTAATCAGATTCTGTGCTATTGTGTTGTATGAGTCCGTTATATATTTTGGATGTCAATTCTTTATCAGTTTTATAGTTTGCAATTATTTCTTCCAATCCATACGTGCTTTAAATTTCTTATTTATGACTTCTTCTTTTGTTTGTCACAAAAATTATACTAAATGATAGAGGTGGCAATAAGAAAAATATTTCTCTTCCATTGGAGGATTTGAGGGATTAAGAATGCACATTATTTAAGGGCCTCTTATCATGCATATGGGATGTAAGAAAATGTTTGACTTAATGGTCTATACTAAAATATTCAAATCATGGTTCTATTACACTTGTGTTCTTTTTTATACTACCATATTCATTTAAAGCAGATTAATTTTGAGTACTTGAGTGGTGTGATGATAGATATGCATGTGTCACATAGTGGAATTGTTCCGATTAAGCATATAATTAACTAGAGGCCCAGTGCACGAATTCATGCATGGGTGGGGTCTCTCTGGGTGGCCTAGCGGAATGGGTCCTAGCTTGTGCCCTCAGGCTCACAGATCCAGCTCAAGCCCCCAGACTTGCAGCCCACATCCCTGCCTGGCACCCTGCCATGGCCTGGCACCACCCCGTCACCTTTCTACCATACCACCATGGTCCCATTCTCATTGGGACTGGCAGCCTTTGCACTGCCATCTGCTGCCAGTGCCTTATATCGCACATCCCCTGGTGGTCAGCACACATCATAGTGAACAGTTGAACTTCGGGTGAACAATTTGCATATTAGGTTTTTATTATATAGGATTCCCTTCCTGAATTTTTGTAGTGTGGTCTGGAGTTTGAAATACAGTACACCAGTGTTTCTCATTCTATAATATAAGACTGAATGCTCAATTTTACTTCAGATATATAATAGTTCCCTTCTTTACTACTCTGAAAAATAAATTTACAGAAAATCTAACCTACCTACACATATATTTAAAAATAAATATATTGTCTAAACTTTAATAAAAAAATTAAATACAAGAAAATGAATTCATAATGAGATAATGTGTACTTCAGGATACAAATACTTGGGCACACCTACCACAGAAGCTATAATAAAGTTAACAGTGCTTATACACACTATGAATGTTACAGATACAAATGTAGATTGAAATAGGTATGTTGTACTATTGAGTCAAATACCATAGGTGGAATTATCTCTGGTAACAGCATTTTCCAGAGTGGTGAACAAGGTTTGGTAACTTTCTAATCCAACCAAAGTACAGTCTTCTCTTGATTTACTTTGTATTTTTATTCATCAAACATTGATTATATTAAATACACAAAACAATTAAATTATAGATTTAGATTATTAGTTTTTATTTTATTTTATGCTGCACAAAAATACAAAGGTAAATTCAAAAGTTATGTGTGATCTTGGACTGATAGTTGTTGTTTGAGATTGCCCAATGTTTTGCAAAGTACCCATTATTACTGATTTCTGTTCCTGAGTGATTATGACAATATTGGCTATGAAACTCAGAGCAATTAAAGGAGTAAGGGTTGTTTAGAAGATATTGGAGAAAACATATTCTTGAATTCTTGTATACCTAGAAACTTAGGATGAGTTAAATGATATAATCAAATCTACAGTAAAGAAGAGTTTTGGTAGTTTTCTCTGGATGCTGTGTGAGGTACTAAGCTACAAGCAATAAGCCTTTTTACTAGTAATTGTGTTATGTATTAATCTCCTTTCAATTTTGAGGGTTTGAGAAGTTATACACATCTTCCCACTGGTTTTATATAATATTCATTAATTTAAGTTAATTAATTTTTGTGCATTGTACATTGTCTAACTCAACTACATAAAGTGTGGTCATAGAGTGCTAATTGCAATCAAACCAAGGTGGAGCAGGACTCTAGAATATTAATAAAATAAGCTTTTAAGAGCTGTGTGGATATATGTGTGAAGGTGAAAAAACAATATTTTTACATCAAACTCAAATGTAACTTAAATTGTGGGAAATCAGCTGCTCATTAATATTTTTATACATCTACATTTAGTGTAGTATTAGAAAGCTCATCTTCCAAAATAATGAATAAATGACTAATGATGTCCATTTCAATAGAAAGAAGCTGAAGGAAGCTAAAAATTGAGTGATCAGCCATTTATCAAAGTAGTAAGTTCACATTATATTACATTTCATATCATATATCATGTATATAATATATCATTAGTATAATATATTATGTATATAATATATCATGTATATAATATATCATGTGTATAATATATCATGTATATGATATGATATGATATGATATAATATAATATAATATACAATAATATAATATAAAATAAAATAAAATAAAATAATATAATATAATATAATATAATATAAATATATAAAACCCTAATATGCAAATAGACAAAATGATGGAACAACTGAACAACCAAACAACCAGTCACTGTGACATGCTCTGACCACCAGGGGCATGTGTGGAACATGGTGGGAATCGGCAGCAGGCAGAAGAGTGTGGAACATGGTGAGTATCTGCTGTGATGGGATGGTGGAGCACATGAGCGGGGCTGCCAGACAAAGGTGGGGAGCTGGTCACTGTAATCAGGGCAAGCCTCTGGTGATTACTGAAAATTCTTTACTCCTGCACGCTGCAGTTCCACCCAGCACTCACACCAGCTGCCAGCATAGACCCTGCTTGCACCTGCAGCCAGTGCTGGAGCCGCCGCTTGCACCCACTGCAGGTGCCCAGAGCTGGTCCCGATTCCCCAGCGACATCAGAGGGTGTAAGTGGTGGCTGCTGGCCCCAATTGCCCCTGAGGCTTCTCCACTTCCCCTTGCTCCTGAGGGGCAATCAGAGCAGCAGCTTCCACTTGCACATATTGCTGGTGCCAGCCCCAATCACTTCACACTGCCAGCAGGTACGAGTGGGGCCAGCACCATCAGCATGTGGGAGCAGTGGCAGGAGAGGGGCTGCCAGCAGACTGGGTACTGGGGGTCACGGTGGGAAAGGCCAGGCAGGGGCACAGAAATTGGGCCAAGACACTGCAACCTGATGGCCCACAGTTCCTTTTAAGGTGCACAAATTCATGTACTGGGACCCTAGTATAATATAATATAATATAATTAATATAATATAATAATTATAATGTTATAATATAATAATTATAATGTTATAATATAATAATTATAATGATATAATATAATATAATATAATATAATATAATATAATATAATATAATATAATATAATTAATATATATATGGCTAATATGCTAAGTGTCCATGAGTCCAGCCGGTTGCTCTGTCATACACTGATCACCTGGGGGCAAACACTTAATGCAGGAGCTGCTGAACTGCAGTGACTTGGCAGCGGCAGGTTCTTGGGTGACACACCTTGAAACCAGAGAGGAGGGAGCCCAATTCCTCATGGGGCCTCACAGTTCCACCTTTGGCTGTGGGTTATGTTGTTGCTAGGGAACTGTCATCCCTGAATCTGGTTTTATATAACGCTTAATTATTATATAATTCCACACCCTGTACATAGCAACTTTGCAGAGTGTCATCTTGAACTCCAGAACCCTTCAGGGATGTCAGAGAGCCAGTTTTGGCCCAATCCGTGTAGGCCAGGCCAAGAGACCCCACCTACCAGAGGGACTCTGCTCACTGTGCAGACACCAGGGAGACACCACGGGAGATTGGCTCCAGGGTGTGTCTGGCTGGTCTTGCCTAGTCCCGACCCACTGGCCACCTTCTAATTAATTTTCTTTCAATGTGCACAAATCTGTGCACCATGTCACTAATCTAATCTAATCTAATCTAATCTGGAAGTCTTTCTTATTTGGACATTCAGGAACATGTGCATCCTCTTTCCAGATGGAAGTTGGAGTTTTTATAGTCAAATATTTTCCTGTTACTATTGGGTAGCTAAGAACTAACTGGCATTTAACCATCTGTTTTGGCTTTATTCTAACAGTATTATTCTTTTCACATCATGATTTATTAATGTTTCCACTGAATTATGAAAACTTATTTGTCAAATTATTATAGCAACAATTATGAGCACTCTATCTTCTCCAAACACACATTCAAAAGGATGGAAGAAATGTTGAATACCAAGAGGAAATTGGCTGCTCCTTGGTGTCTATATACATCTACATTTAGTGTAGCTTTATTTTAAAAATATACAGTGATGTGTTGTTTTTTTAATTGAAAAATGAAAAAAAAATATGAGGGCAATGAATTTTGCTGTGCTTAATTTTGTTGTATTAAGATCTCAAGGAAGTCTTAGATAATGTCCATTGGACTGTGATTAATTTAGAGGTAGTTAAATAATCATTTCACTGCATGTCCTCTTAGTATTGCTCCATTCAACAATTGTGATTACTAGATGAAACTTTCATCTTGGAAATGCTGGTGTTCATGCCTAAATAACACCATCCACTTTGAATTCTTTTTTTTTTAATATATTTTTATTGATTTTTACAGCGAGGAAGGGAGAGAGGCAGAGAGCTAGAAACATCGATGAGAAACACCGACCAGCTGCCTCTTGCACACTCCCTACCGGGGATGTGCCCACAACCAATGTACATGCCCCTGACATGAATCAAACCTGGGACTTGCCCCTGACCTGAATCAAACCTGGGACTTTTCAGTCCACAGACCAGCGCTCTACCACTGAGCCAAACCAGTTTCGGTGCACTCTGATTTCTTACCTTATATCCTTTAGAAGGATCTGGCTTCTAGCATAACACTAGATAAGTCATAAGAAATGCCATGTTACCAAAGTTTCTCTTAGAAACAGTCTATTTATTCCAAAGTACTCTGTGATTAAGTAGACGTTTTTCAAAGCTGTATTGATAACTTCAGATAAAATTTTGCAACTAGATATTGCTCTAGGATGAATGGATAAAGGGATCAGCAGAATTTAATACCCAGTGTGAGCTGAGTATTAACCACTATGAGATTTCAGCTTCAAGGTGAAAATTTGGTTACTTCCGTTATTTAGCACTATGCTGTGGACCATTTCTTTGCGACATTCATTTCAAACTAGAACTCCAGAGGTGTCGGTGTAACCCATTACCCCCATGAAAATCAGAGCAGGAGAGAGACACACCCTCAACAATTATTTTTATTGGTAAGGAGAAATAACACATGATTTTTTTTTCTTTCACTCCTTAGCACAGAAGCATTTGGATCAAAGAAAAACATACACTGTAAACATGGGAGAGGAAACAGATTAAGTCTCAATGAATGTAAAGTAGAAACATCATTCCAAAGCAAGGAAGGGGATAACTGCAAATTTGTAGCATGTGCTGATTTTTGTTTCCAAGCTATCAATATAATGTCACTGAACAGAAGCACACATTACATAGCCTTTCCACAGCACAGATGCACAACAAACACAAGGCATCGAGATAATAAACAATAGTAAACAATATTGCAGAACAACTGGGAAGTTCTGAGTTTTGAGTATTTTCTTTGTTTTTAATATATTTATTTCATAATAAATTTACATAATTTATATTTTAAAATAGTGAATATGTTTTATCATTGGCTTGCAAAATTAATGAAAATTTAATAATAGCCTCAAATCCACTTAAGAGAGCACTAGCACATTTCTCTTTGCATTAAATAAATCAGGGTTAGTGAAATTAAATAAATATATTATGTATTATATTTGGGTATTGAGTACATAAATAATCTTCCTTAGGAGACCATTTTCTTCATTCTCAATATTGGGTAGCCCATTATAAAATTTGGAAGGAGAGCTTTAGGGAAAAAAGTAAAATAAGAATTAGACAGCCATGCGGTACCATCTCACACCTGTCAGAATGGCCAACATCAACAAATCAACAAACGACAAGTGTTGACGAGGTTGCGGAGAAAAAGGAACCCTCTTGCACTGCTGGTGGGAATGCAGACTGGTGCAACCACTGTGGAGAACAGTATGGAGTTTCCTCAAAAAACTGAAAATGGAACTCCCATTTGACCCAGTAATCCCACTCCTAGGAATATATCCCAAGAAACTAGAAACACCAATCAGAAAGGATATATGCACCCCTATATTCATAGCAGCACAATCTACAATAGCTAGAACCTGGAAACAGCCTAGGTGCCGGTCAGCAGATGATTGGATCAAAAAACTATGGTATATCTAGACAATGGAATACTATGTTGCCATAAAAAAGAAGGAATTCTCATCATTTGCAGCAACCTGGATAGAATTAGAGAACATCATGTTGAGTGAAATAAGCCAGTCAATGAAAGAGAAATACCACATGACCTCACTCATTTATGGATATTAAAGAACACTATAAATTGATGAACCAAAGGACAGATATAAAGACAGTAAAGCAACAGCAGACTGTCAAATTAAAGCAGGGAGGGTAGGGAGATCTGGGGGAGATAAGAGATCAACCGAACAACTTCTGTACATGCATATAAGTACAGCCAATGGACACAAAACTCTGTGGAGGGAGGGTATGTGTAGGGGGGGGGGGGGACAACAATGTTAAAATATGTACACAGATAAAAAAAGAAGAAGAAGAAGAAGAAGAAGAAGAAGAAGAAGAAGAAGAAGAAGAAGAAGAAGAAGAAGAAGAAGAAGAAGAATTAGACAGCCAAAACCGGTTTGGCTCAGTGGATAGAGTGTCAGCCTACGAACTGAAGGGTCCCAGGTTCAATTCAGGTCAAGGGCATGTACCTTGGTTGCGGGCACATCCCCATTAGGGGGTGTGCAAAAGGCAGCTGATCTATGATTCTCTCTCATTAATGTTTCTAACTTCTATCCCTCTCTCTTCTTCTCTGTAAAAAAATCAATAAAATATATTTTAAAAAAAGAAGAATTAGACAGCCCAAATGGGAAGTCTGTTTTGATACACTATCTGGGAATGGATAACTCAAAGTTTTCTTAGAGATTAATATTATTTTAAAATATTTATTGTTGGAAATAATATATATGAATATATATATATATATATATATATATATATATATATATATATATATATATATATATCCCTTTTCTTCCATATTGATGCCTTGTGGCCTCCTAAACTGCCCCAACCCAGGCCTTCACCACCCTATTGTCTTTGTCCATGAGTTATGCAAATAGGCATACAAGTTCTTTGATCTCTTTGGTTGATCTCTTTCCACCTCTGCACCCATACCCACCTTCCCTCTTAGATTCAACAGTCTGTTCTATGCTTCTAAGTCTCTGGATCTATTTAATTCATCAGTTTATTTTGTTCATTAGATTCCACATATGAATGAAATCATGTGATACTTGTCTTTCATTGATTGGCTTACTTAGAATAATACTCTTCAGGTCCTCCCATGCTGTTTCAAAGGATAAGAGATCATTTTTTACTGCTGCATAGTATTCCATGATGCAAATGTACCACAGCTTTTTTTATCCACTAATCTACTGATGGGCGCTTGGGCTATTTCCAGATTTAGTTATTGTAAATTCTACTTCTATGAACATTGAGGTGTACATATTCTTTCTCATTCATGTTTCCAGTTTCTTAGGATATATTCATAGAAACGGGATCACTGGTTGGAATGGCAGTTCAATATTTAAATTTTGGAGGAAACTCCATACTGTTTTCCAAATGGCTACACACTACTAGTCTTCACTCACACCACCAGTGTATTAGGGTTCCCTTTTCTCCACATCCTCTACAGCACTTGTCTTTTGTTCATTTGTTGACAGTAGCCATTCTGACAGGTGTGAGGTGATAACTTATTGTCATTTTAATTTTAAGCTCTCTGATGATGGGTGACTGAGCATGTTTTCATATGTCTCTTGTCCATCAGTATGTCCACGTTGGAGGAGTGTCTATTTATGTCCTTTGCCCATTTTTTATTGGATTGTTTGTCTTTCTTTATTAAGTTGTATGAGTTCCTTATATGTTTTAGATATTAAGCCTTTATCAGATGTATCATTGCCAAATATGTTCTCTCATAATTGTGGGCTCCCTTTTCATTTTGTTGATGATTTCTTTTGTAGTGTAGAAGCTTTTTATTTTGATGTAATCCCATTGTTTATTTTCTCCTTAGTTTCCCTTGCCCTAGGAGATGTATCCGTAAACATATTGTTATAAGAGATGTCTGAGATTTTGCTGCCTGTGATGTCTTCTAGGATTTTTATGGTTTCACAATTTATATTTAAGTATTTTATCCATTTTGAGTTCATTCTTATGTAAGGTGTAAGTTGTTTATCTAGTTTCAGTTTTTTGCATGTGTCAGTCCAATTTTCCCAACACCATTTATTGAAGAGACTCTGTTGACTTCATCCTATGCTCTTGTCTCCTTTGACAAATATTAATTGAGTGCAATGGTTGGGTCAATTTCTGGGGTCTCTGTTTTGTTCCATTGATTTGTATACCTGTTCTTGTGCTGCTTTTATTATAGTGGCTTTGTAATGTAACTTGATATCTGGTATTGTGATCCCACCAACTTTGTTCTTCTTTTTCAACATTATTATGGCTATTCTGGGTCTTTTTTCGTTCCATATAAATTCTTGGAATATTTTTTTCTAGTTCTGTGAAATAAGCCATTGGTATTTTAAGAGGCATTATTAAGTCTATACATTATTAAATTTATATACTATTAAATCTAAATATTGCATTGAATACATATATTTCTTTGGGTAGTATGGATATTTTAATTATGTAAATTCTACCAGTCCATGAACACAGTATATTCTTCTGCTTGTTTATATTTTTCTCTATCTCTTTATTCAATATCCTGTCGTTTTCTGAGTACAAGTCTTTTACCTCCTTGGTTAAGTCTATTCCTAAATATCTTAATGTTTTGTTGAAATGGTAAATGGGATTGTTCTTTTAGTGTCTTTATCTGAGCATTCATTATCAATATAAAAAAAAAGCCAAGCGACTAGAATGACTGGTCACTATGATACACACTGTAGCCGGCCAACTGGCCCAATGAGGGCAGGGTCAGCCAGCCAACCTCCCATGGCCCCTCACCCTGGCTAGCCTAACCCACAGTCAGCCCCCTAGACCCTGGTCAGTGGTGGGTCCAGTGGCAATGTTCTGAGGCCCCTCCCACCAGCTGTCCCCATCCCTGATCAGCTCCCCCACTTCAATCGGGGCTGGGGCCAGCTGGCCAACCTCCCACGACCCCTTTCCTGGCTGGCCCTACTTCCTATTGCCCCCCCCACCCCATTTAGAGGCAGGGTGGGCTGGCCAGACCCCACCCCTGCATGAATTTGTGCACTGAGCCTCTAGTTAGTGAATAAAAATGCCAAAGATTTCTGGTTTTAATTTTTTATCCTGCTATGTTACTAGCTATTAAATATCCTGCTTTTAAATCTAACAGGTTTTGGTGGAGTCCTTATGGTTTTTTATGAACAATATTATATCATCTATGAATAATGACAGTTTTACTTCCTCCTTTCCAATTTGGATGCCTTTTATTTTTTGCTCTTGTTTGATTACTGTGACTAAGCCTTCCAGTTCTGTGTTGTATAAGAGTGGTAAAAGCGCACATCCCTGTCTTATTCCTGTTCTTAGGGGAAATGGTTTTAGTTTTTGCCTATTGAGCATGATGTTAGCTGTATGTTTGTCATAGAAGACCTTTATTATGTTGAGGTATGATTCCTCTATTCCCACTTTGCTAAGAGTTTTTATCAAAAATTGGTGTTGGATTTTGTCAAATGCTTTTTATGTGTCAATTTATAAGATAGTGTGATATTGGAAAGTTTCACAGGAGAGTTTTTATCAAGTATTCAAAGAAGAAATACCACCTATACTCCTCAAACTACTTCAGAAAATTCAAGAGGAAGGAACACTTCCAAACTCTTTTTATGAGGCCAGCATTATTCTATTCCAAAACCAGATACAGACACTACAAAAAAGAGAATTGCAGGGCATAGATGCTAAAATCCTCAACAAAATGTTATAAAATCTTACCCAGTAATATTTTAAAAAGATCATACACTATGGCCAGGTGGAATTTAATCCGAGGATGGAAGACTGATACAATATTTAAAAATCAATAAATGTGATATAGCACATAGAGATTAATATTTAAAATACTAATCTCATAAAAACTTGAAGAAATCCCAAGGTCTGTCCTGGAGCATAATTCACAAAACATAATCAGAAAACAAACTATAGTCTAAATCAGTGGTTTGATTATTTTTTTAAGCAAATTCTGTTGCTAATGGAACAAAAACAATGTGCTTGCAAACTTCATTTCTTTATCTTTTATGTTTCAAAATACATCTATAGGCATAGGTGAGAAGTATTAAACCTTACCTATTAGTCCCTGTGGTAGCCTTGAGACACTTTTATAGAATCCCAAACCTCCACAGAACTATTTGAATAGTTACATAATAAAGGTTAATGGACACACAGAAAGTCAAGAGAATATGTAAAAATTCTCAGTTACTAATCATCTCAGAGATACAGATTAAAACAACAATGAGGTATTACCTTACACCAGCTAGAATGGCCACCATCAACAAATCAATAAATGCAAGGATGTGGAAAAAAAGAGAACCCTAGTACTCTGCTGGTGGGAATATAGACTGGTGTGGCCACTGTGGAAAACAGTATGGCATTTCTTCAAAAAAATTAAAATTGAACTCCCATTTGACCCTGTGATATCATTTCTAGGAATATATCCTAAAAACTTCAAAACATCAATCAGAAAGAATGTATGCAAGATTTGGAAACAGCCCAAGTGCCCATCAACAGATGAGTGAATAAAAAAGCTGTGGTACATCTACATCATGAATTACATGGTTATAAAAATCAGGTACTCACCATTTGCCTTAGCTTTAGTGGATCTGGAGAGTATTATGCTAAGTGAAATAAGCCAATCAGAGAAAGATAAGTATCACATGATCTCACTCATATGTGGAATCTAATGAACTAAATGAACTGATTAATTAAATAGATCCAGAGACATAGGAGTATGAAACAAACTTAAGGATTTCAGAGGGAAGGCAAAGGTGAGTGGTGGGAAGGGATTAATAGGAGAATTTACATGCATATATGCATAGCCCATGGACACAAACAAAAGTTTGGTGAATGCTTGGGAGGGGCAGGGTCTGGATGGAGATGATTAATGGGAGAAAAAAACAAAGGGGACATCTGTAATATTTTCAAAAGCAAAGATTAAAAAAAAGAAACTTTAAAAACTGTGTAAGGAGGTTTCTTAAACTTTGCTTAGCATACCCTGTGGTTGGAGTCAAACACCACATATTAAGTAGTAAAGACCTAATTATAGCTCATCATTTATTACCCACATGCACATAAACTTATTGTTCTTGTCATAGAACATTTACCTGCAGTAAGTCTAGTAGTAGAAAAGAGATAACTCTTGCTTAATCAGTGGGCTGATTTTTTTCAGACATAAACTGCCCCATAATCCTAACAGTAGTTTCACACTTATATGTGATTCTGTGAGTATACTAGTATATCCACCTGCAACATGCAGTACATGCAATAACTAAATCATAGACTTATAATCATTAGACTATACCACCCCCCTCCATATAATCAAGCAAGGCAATATTTCCCAGTTACTTCAAGACCATTCCAGGATGTTTCTCAACACAGTCCTTCAGGTAGCCACAAACAATCAGAGTTGGCATCCCCATTGAAACCCTTGTATTATTCTTCATGGATAGAGAAAAATTTTAAGGCCATATCCAGCTATAATATCTTAGGCTCAGCAAAAATATCAATCTCACCTCAATTCTTGCTGCTATTATTTTATTGTCTCTCATTTAAAAATAAGCAAACAGCCGAAGCTGGTTTGGCTCAGTGGTAGAGCGTCGGTCTGCGGACTGAAAGGTCCCAGGTTCGATTCCGGTCAAGGGCATGTACATTGGTTGCGGGCACATCCCCAGCAGGGGGTGTGCAAGAGGCAGCTGGCTGATGTTTCTCTCTCATCGACGTTTCTAGCTCTCTATCTCTCTCTCCCTTCCTCTCTGTAAAAAATCAATAAAATATATTTAAAAATAAGCAAACAAACTCCAATATCTAAATCTTAAAATATTTATAGAGAAGAAAAAAGTATACTAAATTTATTAACTTCCCTACCAAAACATATAGACACACCATTTTATATTATGCTAAGGCCTACTCAAGATTAACACTACACTTGGAAAAATTAAGAATATTTTCATTATCTTCTTTCTCTAGTTTGTAAAATAAAATAAAAAAATAGTAATAAGGTACAGCCATTTCACTCATGGTGGTAGAGTTCCTAAACTGAATAATCACAGAAGGCCATGTGCCAAGGACTTATGGCATGCTTATTACAAAAATTTTGGGAATGCCTGTGCATGAGTGATTATAAATTGGCTATGGGGTTTAATTAAGGGATTTTTATTTCATGATCTAAACAACTGGGCTTTGGGATTAGCAGATGTTGTCTGCTCACATCAGTAACTGGCAGTGAATCTTTTCATCATAAGAAGGCATATTAACCTATTGTGAATTGCAAGATGATATTCCCAATAAAAAGTGACAAAAGGTTTTTGAACTCAGCATCTGTCATCCAGAATGCAAAGATATCCAGAATGCATGTCCAACTTACTTGTCAAACATCTTAATTCCTAAGAGACCTTACTTATTGATTTTTGTTTGAGAAGTTACTAAAGTAAAAAACAAAACAAAACAAACACACACACACACACACAATAAAAAACAGCAACAACCAAACAAACTTACTTTTTCAATATCCCAGAGGAATTCTGGAAAACAATCACTCTTTAAAAATTATATAATATTTTTACTACATAGTTTATATCCACATAATAACTGAAGAATGTTCTAGAGACAGAATAAAAATTACAGAGTCAGTGCTTAGCTGAAGTTGTCAATTTATGCACAATTCTCATCTACTAAATTTTCTATGAAAATTTTCTGTTCACTCAGTTCTTATTACATCTTGATATTTTCTGGCATTAATGTATTACAAATATACATTTTACCAAAATGGTAGTACTCCTTTACAAATGTGGTTAAATATAAATATATATATTAGAAATGTTTTCTGTGGAACATCACCTTCTAAAAAGGCCATTAATTCATTTTACAAATATATAAAGTAGGCACTGGATATGGGGATGTATCAGTGAACAACAGAAATAAATTTAGCTCTTCAAGAAGTTTCGAGCTTATATAGAGTACACATCATGTATAATAAGACATCATCTGCAGATTTAGAATTCATTGAAGCCTCTGAGAAATTCTACAATAAGAAACAAGCAAATAATAAGAACAACTGCAATAATGAAGAAACCTATTGCTTAACAGGATGTTTCCAAACCCAATTCAAATGAAACAGTTATTTCTAAGAACTCACATTGGAGCAACTGCATGAAAAAAAAAATGGAACTAGTTAAAAGGACCAAGAAATTCAATCTAATTTTAATAAACTTTATTCTTTATCAATTACTAGAGGCTCAGTGCACAAAATTTGTGCACTGTGGAGGGGTGTCACTCAGGCCAACCTGCACTGTCTCCAATCTGGCACCCTTAGGGGGATGTACAACTGCTGTTTTAGGCCCAATTTTATAATCTGGGACTGCTAGCTCCCTACCATTTGCCTGCCTGCCAGCCTGATCATCCCTTAACCACTCCCCTGTCAACCTGATTGACACCTAACTGCTGCCATGCCAGTCAATTGCCACCAACTGCCCTCCCCTGCTGGCCCAATTGTTCCCAACTACCCCTCCTTCCAGCATGGTAGACCCTAATTGCCCTCTCCTGCAGGCCTGGTTTCCCCCAACTGCCCTTCCCTGCAGGCTGGTCCCCTTCAACTGCCCTCCCCTGCTGGCCTGATTGCCCATAACTACCCTCCCCAGCCAGCTATCTTGTGGTGGCCATTTTTGACCACATGGGGGTGGCCATCTTGTGTGATGGCATGAGGGTCAATTTGCATATAAGCTATTTATTATATATCGGGTAGGATAATATGAGATTCCAAATACTATAATAATTAGAATGTCTTAAATCATGAAAAAATTTTTTTCCATGAATGCATGCTAGAAGAAAAAGCTACTATCACCTATCAGCCATGAGTTCCAAGAGCTCCTAGGGCCTTACCATATCATATATCAATACAAATTCTATGTAAAAGCCTTTAGCTGAACTATCCTTGCTGGAGGGCGTGATAGATACCCTCACACAACTGGTACCCAAACACGCTCTTATTGTTCATTTATTTCAGTGGTTAATTATATTTGAACTCTCAGCTATAAATAAGCAAAGGGTAGTGAAAGATATTTTTATCAACCACAAATGCTCTAATGCCCAGGCTGGAAATCAATAATATAAAATGAATGTCCCCAGGCCTCATGAGCATAATGGCAAATAAAGTAACATTGACATTATGCCTACACTAGAGGCCAGGTTCATGAAAATTCATACACTGGAGGGGAGGGGTCCCTCAACCCAGCCTGCCCCCTCTCAGCATCCAGGAACCCTCAGGGGTGAGAGGCAACCCTGCAATTAGGGGAAGGCAATTCCCCCATCACACCTCTGCTGCTGCCACTGCCAGCAATACAAGCCTCGGCCAGCACTGGTTACCTGAGCCTCAGGTGGCCGTGGATTGCTAGGCAGCCAACATCTGAGGCTTGCCTGTGCCTCAGGCCAGCCCTTGGCAGCTGGGAGTTTAAGGGGACTGGGGAACTCCAGAGGCAGGTGTGAGGACATCCAGACCCACCTGGGGGCAGGCTGGCCATGCCTCGCCTGCACACTGAGGGGATTTGGCGCTGCTATTTTGTGGCTGTGGGCACTGCCATTTTTGTGAGGGAATGATGGTAAATTAGTATATTCCTTCTTTATTAGATAGGATTAGACTCATTTACTTCCACTTGCGGTGTGACCTACCCTATGGAGGGATTCTTGAGGTTTCTAGTATGGCAGTGAGAATTATCATTTTCCAAATCAGTCAGGGTCAGTGTTCACTCCACATTGCTAGCTTACCCAGCACAGAGAGCTACTTTAGCATACCCATGCCTCACTGCTGTCAGCCACCACTGCTGTCTCTATCTTCAGCCAAACTGAACTTCTTTCAATTCCAGGAATGTGCTATACTTCTCTCCACTTTAGGGCTTATCACTGTGCTGTTTCCTCAATCTGAAATATTTTTTTCAAGTTAATGTAGCTTATTCCTGGAAGCATTACTTTACTATAAATGTGCTCCTCCTATGTGTTCCTATAGCACATTGTACTTCTTCCTATAGTCACACTTATCACATTGTTTTAATAGTCTGTTGGGAGAGAAATAGGTACACCAATAGCAAGTTCCTCATAGAGAAAGAGTATTTTGTCTGTGTGCCTTCAGCATTTGACATAGTACTTGGAACATAATAAGACTTTTTATAGGAGGGTTGAAATTGTGCTTTACCATTTAACAGATATTCATTCTAGTTACAACTTAAACTGTGGATGAGCCAATCTTGATTATCAATTTTCAAACTGAAGTTAAACATACCAACTCTCTTTTCTTATTCCTTGTATTTAAAACATAACTGTATAACCTAGCAGGCAATTCTATGACAGAGAATTATCTATTGACTTATTCTATTCTTTCAGGTACTCAGAGTCCTCATTCTGAGCTTTGTACCTGAAGCTTTCTACAATTTTATCAGAACATCTTAGGCATTGCTTTATGCTCTGGATTTTCCTTTCCTATCAAATTTTCTTTGTTCTGGGCCTTATTTCCTTAGACTACTGTTCACTGTTAGGTTGTTAATGACTCAATCAGAGTCTTTATAAAATCATGTTTTAATTAAGTTATAAGGGAAGAAAAATTTAAGATTAATAATTAAAAAAGGAATATATCCAGCCCGCCCCCACACATACTTTTTATAGATGGTGAAAAGAAATGAGCAGACTATGGTAATAGTCTGTAATAAGTCTTACAGCAGTAAAGATGTTACCATATACAGTAACTGGCTACAAGACTATAAACTCAAATAACTCTCATTCTGCCTCTGAAGCAAATGGTAAGATCCTCAGCCTAAGGCATATATGTGGGATGTATACATGCCTCTAGAAGTGAAGCCTCCTTGGCTTTAGCCTGCCACCATTCATGCTCTTTACTTCTTCTATGTACAGCATTACTAGGAAACAAAGAGTTGGGCTCTCTGCATCATTTAAAGAGAATGAGGTTTCTGATTTTGAACTACTCAGATATTGCTAGTGTGAGATGACTGATCCTCTGATTCAATGACTACATTACTAAATGTACTTGATGAAGAATACAGGGCTAGAAAGGAAAGGAAACAGTGGGTGAAAAAAGCAGAAAATGAGCTAGTCCAACTAAACAAATATCATGTCACAGCACAGGAGTAATATTAGGCACTAGAGTTGAGAGTAATAATATAGTCAGAGGTTGAGGAAATAAGGAACAAGAGAGAGAGAGAGATGTTTAAAAATTGATAGAGAGAGAGAGAGAGAGAGAGAGAGAGAGAGAGAGAGAGAGAGAGAGAGAGAGAGATTTAAGGGCTGGCATTATATTAAGATTAGTAACTCTGTATAGAATAGATAAAAGAGAGAGAAAAAAAAAGGTCTTCAAACTACAGCCTGTGATCCAAATATGGCCAGTTTACTGTTTTCATAAGTAACATTTTATTGGAACACAGCTACACATTTACATATTATCTATGGCTGCTTTAGTATAAAGTTCATTAATGGTGACAATGGTCTTAAAGGCCATAGAGTTTAAAGTAGTTATATCCTCATGCTTTAAGAAAATGTCTGCTGAACTCAGGAATGTACAATTAGAAAAATAAATACATTTTCTCCAGTGATGTGGACTGAGCCCTAGCAGCAGGCCTATGGTCTCTACTTGGGCCACTTCTCCATCTAGAAGTGAGAACCAATTACAGCTTGGAAAAAAAAATATGTTTAAGCCAATTGAAGCCACTTAGCAGGTAACCTACATAAATAATCTGCAAAACTTTGTTAAATTGTTTATGCTAACAGCTCAGATGCTGGTGAGTCCTTTGCTGATGAAACCCCAGTATAATACAGGGGTCTCACAGGAAACCAGGCTACTTGCAGGTATTCTCTTTTACTTTACCATGTATGATATTTAGAAAGAAGTATGAGGTTCATGAAAATGGACAAGTAACTGTTCAAAGGTCTGTGACCTTTCCTGAGTACCAGGGACTGAATGCATTACCTCTGGTTTGAAACATTCCTCAATTTTATAATCATGACAATTCAAATACTTTGGAAGACACTGATAATTTTACATAACACAGTACATGAAGAATCCAAAGCAATGCAACTTCACCAAAGACTAAAAATGTATGTAAATCCAGTGAAATTTCAGCTAAATAATATGCTGGGAGAGTGGATATTCTGGTACTTTATTATTATTCATATAGTGATTTTCTTGGTTTTTGATCATGGAAACTTTTTAAAAGTCCAAAATACAAAATTACTAAAGCAGACCTGATCTGGTTGAAGCAGTGGCAGATAAACAACTTTCTGTCCTCAAGATCCAACTTTTTCTCCTTGTCACCTTGTCTACTTCTACATTTCATTTAGCAGAGTTTCTGGTACATAACAGACATTCAAAAATATTCCTGAGCCCAGCTAGTGTAGCTCAGTAACCTATGATTCTCTCTCTCCCTCTCCCTTTCTCTCTGAAATCATTATGAATATGATAAAATAAATAGATGAATTAGATACCTATGAGGAATCACTAGGGGTTTGTGAGGCAGTTTTTAAATCTTCTATGTAACTCATTAGTTTTAAGGATGATAAAATTCTGGAAGACATCACAAACACTAAATGTAGACCAAACAGTATTTCATGTTCCTTTGAGGATTCAGAAAGCCCTTTAATTCCTGGCAGAATCTTAATATCAAGCATCACTATTTGCTGCTGGAATACCCTACAAGAGATTTCTTATATTTTGGTTGTACAAAATGCATTTTATTACAATGTTTACTACAAGTGCATTTTATTACAACACTCCTGAATATGAATTATATTGTCAGGAATACGATAAAAGTTATACCTACATGATATCACCCACAGAGGAAAAACACAATTCAAATCACAAATTCCCTATTTATCTATAGATTTGACTTCATATAATAAAAGTCTTTGAAAATGATAGTTCTTTTCACTTAAAAGCAAAACACTTTTTAAAATAAAGGATTATGAATAATTCTTCTGATTTACTGGGGGCATGTGGGAACACCCTGATGAAACTGGATACAACGAGCTTCTAAATTCAGATGAATTTCTTTGTCAGTGGG
Source organism: Pipistrellus kuhlii (assembly GCF_014108245.1). NCBI lineage: Eukaryota > Metazoa > Chordata > Mammalia > Chiroptera > Vespertilionidae > Pipistrellus > Pipistrellus kuhlii. The sequence continues at coordinate 19,397,954 of NW_023425504.1, forward strand.
AGAAATCTCCCCATGCCCATTGGAAGAAGCCTCTCTTTTCCCAGCAAAACAGCTTAAGAAACCCCAGGGGTATCAGCCTCTCCATTCCTAGTATTATTGACCTTTTATGCTCTATGTGAAAATTTAATTTTCAGGGATGTTAATCATCTTTCCCTCACAGATATCTTTTGTGCATTGGTGACATTATGCTGATTAGACCTAGTGAGTGAAGAGTAGCAACTACTCTAGACTTATTGGTAAAATATTTGTGTGTCAGAGGGTAGAAAAATAAACCTAGCAAAAGTTCAGGGGCTTTCTAACTGTGAATTTTCCAGGGACAGCCAGTAGTGTGGGGCATGTTGAGATATCCTTTCCAAGATGAAGAATAATTTATCATATCTGGCCTTTCCTATAACCAAAAAAGAGGGACAACACCTAGTGAACTTTGAAGTTTGGAGGCAACATATTCCTCATTTGGGTGTGTTACTCTGGACCATTTGCCAAGTTACCTGAAACGCTGCTAGTTTTGAGTTGGACCCAGAATAAAAGAAGGCTTTGCCATACAAACTGCTCTGCTGTTTGAGTCACATGATCCAGCCAATCCAATGGTACTGAAAGTATCAGTTACAGATAGGAATGCTATTTGGAATTATTAGCAGATCTCTATAGGTGAAGTACAGCTCAGACTTAGGATTTTAGGGCAAGACCCAACCATCCTCTGTAAATAACAACTCTCCTTTTGAGAAACAGCTATTGGCCTGCTACTGGGCCTCATAAGAGACTAAATACTTAACCATAAGCCATCAAGTTACCATGCAATCTGAGCTACACATCATGAATTTCATGTTAACTGATTCACTAAGCCATTATGTTTGGCATGAAAAACAGCACTCCATCATCAAATGAAAGTGGTAATACATGACCAAGTCCAAGCAGGTGATGAAAGCACAAGTAAAATGGAGAATTATTCCAAATGCCTTTGGTGCCCACTCCTCTTAGATTGCTTTTGCTCTGCCAGCCTGTACCTATGGTCTCAAGGGAGTTCACTATGATCCAGGGACAAAGAAAAAGAAGTATTGGGCACTAAAGCCCCTTCCTGGGAGATCTCTAAAGGACAGAGGGAAAGAATTTTACCCAGTGGGCATAATTTTAAGCAGTACATCTTTTTTTTAATATATTTTATTGATTTTGTACAGAGAGGAAGGGAGAGAGATAGAGAGTTAGAAACATCGATGAGAGGATGAGAGAGAGTCATCGATCAGCTGCCTCTTGCACATCCCCTACTGGGGATATGCCCACAAGCAAGGTATATGCCCTTGACCGGAATCGAACCCAGGACCTTTCAGTGCCCAAGCCGATGCTCTATCCATTGAGCCAAACCGGTTTTGGCTAAGCAGTACATCTTGTTTTACACTTTGCTTGGAAGGAGAAATGGCCAGATATAGAATTACATACATACAAATTCATGGGAGATGGCCAATGGTTTTATTCAAGGTTCATAGACTTGGAAAGAACAAGATTAGAAAATTGATGACAAAGAAATTTGGAGAAGAGATTTGCAGGTAGACCTATGTGAACTGGCAAAAAAACCCACAGTTTGATAATATGTGTGTTTAATGTAAGTGCTCACCAAAGAGTAACCTGATTAAAAGAGATTTTTCATAGTTAAGAGTATAAAATAATACATTCTATACATGCCAGTCAGTCTTTTACTCAAGTCACTGTCATTGTTCAATTGTCTCATGAACAAAGTGTCCATGGTGACAGGAATGAAAGTTTTACATAGACTCCTCTTAGATTGCTTTTGCTCTGCCATAACAATGCATTTGTTATTGTTATTAATCCTCATCAGAAGATACTTTTTCCATTGAATTTTAGAGAGAGAAGAAGGGAGGAAGAGGGGGAGGGGGAATGAGAAGGGGAAGGGGAGCGGAAGGGGAAAGAGAGACAGAAATATCTATGTGAGAGAGACATATCCACTAGCTCCCTCCCACATTTGCTCCTACTGAGGTAAGGGATTGAACCTGTAACCCAGGTACATGCCCAGGAATCAAACATGTGACCCAACCCTTCAGTTTTTGGGCCACTAGTCTAACCACTGACATAAACTGGCCTGGGCAACAGCGTGCACTTTTAATCATCAAAGCCAACCTGCCTATGGTTACTACTGAGTACCCAATTTGCCTGAAGCAGATATCAACACTGAATTCCTGATAAGTCACCATTCCTTGGAGTGATTTGATGTCAGGTTAATTACATTAGACAGCTTCTATCATGGAAGGGACACTGTTTTATTCTTACTGCAATATACATTACTATGGATAGGGATTTGCTTTCATTGAATATAATACTGACAAAATTACATCCATGGTATTTATCAAAGCACTGCTTCTGATTAAGGAAATCACCTCACATTAAAAGAAGTACAGAAACAAACCCATACTCAAGGTATACACTGGTCCTTACTATGTTGCTCACCATTCTGAAGCAATTGGCTTGGCAAAATTGTGGAATAACCTTATAGAAAGCTACTGTGTCAGCTATGTGGCAGTATTCGGGAAGTCTGGAACAAAGTTCTCCAGAAAGCTTTATATGCTCTGAATAAATGGCCAATATGTGGTGCTCTTTCTCTAATAGGACCCACAAGTACAGAAATGAAGGGGGTAAAAATTGGATGGTACCACTCACTATTACCCTTAGTGATCCACTAGCAAATTGTTTTATGTTTCTGAGACCTTATGGCCTCCTTGGCTAGAAGTCTTAGTTCTATAAAACAGAAATGCTTCCACCAAGTGACACAGAACTAATTCTATTAGATTCAATTTATTAAGATTGTCCAACCTGGCCGTTCTGGGGTTAGTATACCTCTCAATCGACAGGTAAATAATGAAATTACTATGCCAGCTGGTGTGACTGATCCTGTCAAGGGGAAATTGGATTATTACTCCACAATGGAGGTAAGGAAGAGTATGTCTGAAGTATAGAAGACCCTTTAAGGCACATGTGTCAAACACAAGGCCCGAGGGCCAAATCCGTCCCGCCAGGCCTTGCAATGTGGCCTGCACCGCGCTGTCATCACTGCACTCCGCTGCGTTTCCATCACAATGACAGTTTATGACTGTTCAGTAAACCATTCGGCCCGCGATTTAGGCTGGATTTTAGAGTTTGGCCCCTTCTCTGATTGAGTTCGACATCCCTACTAAGGTGTCTCTTAATAGTACCATGCCTTGTGATAAAGGTCAATGAAAAACTATAACAAACTCAATCTAGGCAAAACCACTAATACTCTAGAGTCTTCAGGAATGAGGTTTGGGTCACCCCACCAGGTAAAGAACACAAACAGCTAAGGTACTCCCTGAAGCCAAAGGGAACAAAAAATGGGTAGTGGAAGACAGTAGTATAAATACCAACTATGACCATATAACATATTATGGAAACAAGGACTATGACTATAAGGAGTATTTCTTCCTAATTTAATTTTGTTGTAAATATATTTGTGTGTATATCAAACATCTATGTTTTATTTTTCTCTCTTATTCCATTATCTGTATCATAATATATATCATTAACTTTATATAATAGTTTTAAGTTTGTTTATTTTACATCGTAGTATTTAAGTTATATTATATAAAAGATAAGAGTAACATCACAAGAACTTTACCTCCTGTTTTGGGAAAGCAGTTAGTGAATTTTTGGTTGTATGAAAAATAGTTATATCATGTTAGCAAGAGTTATGACCTTGTCATTACCTTTATTTGGATATTAAGTATGTTTCAAGGAGATGCATATGAATGCCAAGTTGACAAGGGGTGGAATTCTGATGGGTAAATTTTTTGGGTCAACTTGACTGGCTAAGAGGTGATTACATTTCTGGTTGAACAAAATTTTTGGATATTTCTATAGGGTATTTTTACAAGATTAGCATTTGAATCTGTGGAATGAGTAAAGCACATTGCCTTTCACAATGTGGGTGGCATTATCCACTTCACTAAGGACCTCAACAGAACAAAAAAGTGAAGGAAGGTTGAATTTTTTGTCTCTCTACCTGACTGTTGAACTTAAACACTGGTCATCTGACCTTGGAGTGGGATTTATACCATCAGCACTCTTGGTCCTCAGGCCTTAGGACTTGAACTAGAATTTATAGCACTCATTTTCTGGGTTTACAACTTAAAGACAGTAGATCATGGGACTTTCATTAGCCTCCACAATCTCAAGAAGTAATTGCTATAATAAATACCCTTTTATATTTGCATTTTGTATCTCATAAATAAGCAAATATTTATGTTTATATGCAAATATAGCAGATGTATTATGATATATAAAAGATATACATCCTATCTAATAAAAGAATAATATGCAAATTAACCATCACTCTGCAACAAAATGGCAGCACCCATAGTAGCCAAGGCAGACACTAGAGGCGTCTCCCTGGCAACGTGAACCCAGAGTCTGCTCCTTGGTTGTGGAGGAAGGGGAGGGGCCTCTATCCAGAGCCCAGGGTCTGTGCTCAGACTAAGCAGAGGAAGGGAAGGATCCTCTGGTCAGAGCCCAGCATGTGTAAGGAGAGAAGGAAGGAACCTCTGGACTGAGGGCGAGGTGAGTGACTTTGGGCTCCTAATAATGCCAACCCAGATTCCCCGCCCCAGCCAAGTGGAAGGAGGAGATGACCAAGAAAAATGAATCTTCCCAGTTCCTGATCTGAGGGAGCCCTATGGATGCTAGGTTCCTCCAGCTGTAGCCCCCAGTCACAGCCTGGTAGCTTCAGTCACAGACAGGAAGCCCCCTGCCCACAGTGCGGAGGCACCCAGCATGGCACCACAGTGGTGGTGGTGGGGTCCAATGGGCACACTACAGACAACAAATTTCTGCCACCATGGCCACCAGCCCCTGCACTCTCAAGTAGTACAGTCTAAGGGGCAACTCCTGAAGCACAACTCCCAGGGCAGCTGATGCATACCATGCTGGCAGAGAAGTGGGATCTGGGAGTCCAAGCACCCGAGTACCCAAGTTGCCAAGCTTCATGGGCCAGGGCCCTGAGGAGGCCCCAGAACAAACATCTTCCCAGAGGCTGTGCAGAGGGAGGTGAGGAGTGTCTGGCTAAGGGTCGGGGTGAAAGACACCCCCCTCCCTGCACCCCCTGTGCACTAATTTTGTGCACCACACCTCTAGTAAATATATAATATACTAGAGGCCCGGTGCACAAAATTTGTACATGAAGGTGGGAGAATCCCTCAGCCCGGCCTGCACCCTCTCCAATCCAGAATCCCTCTTGCAATCCGGAAACACTGTCTCCTAATCGCTCACCTGCCTGACTGTGTGATGCCCTTAATTGCTCCTCTGCTGGCCTAATCCCCTAACTGCTCTCTCCTCATGGCCTGATCCCCCTGATTGCCTAACTGCTCTCCCCTCCTGGTCTAACCACTGTAACTGCCTAACTATTCTCCCCTGCCAGACTGATCACCCTAACTGCCTAATTGCTCTTCTCTCCTGGCCTGATACCCATAACTTCTATCCCCTCCCGGCCTGATTCCGCTAACTGCCTATATGCACTCCCCTCCTGGCTTGATCCCCCTAACTGCCTATCTGCACTCCCATCCTGGCCTGATCCCCCTAACTGCCTATCTGCTCTCCCCTTTTAATCTGATCTCCCTAACTGCCTATCTGCTCTCCCTTTGTGCACCCTATGGACCCCAGGTGCAGGTGTGCTGAGAGTTCTCCACTGAGGCCCCACACCCATCCTGATTGGTTATTATGTGATGGTGTCTCGGCCAATTTGCATATTCATCTATTATTAGTATAGGTAGTGTTTATAAATTTACGTTATACATATGTAATTTATATATGAAAATTATTTGTTCTGTTTCTCTGGAGAACCCTGGCAAATATAATGACTGATTCTGCATTTATTTTATATCTGAGAAAATAGAAGAGAGATATACAAAGTGAGAGGACCCAATACAATTTCTTGCTGGAAAATCATTTAGCGGTTATTCAGATTAACCTCTCAATTTGACAGATAAGAATACTGAATTCTATGTAGGTGAAGAGACTATCTCAAAGAAGACAAAGCTGGGAGTAGAATCCAAGCATCCTGGCATGCAGTTCAATATTCTATTCCAATACATCATTTGACAAGAAAAATAATGATGGTAATGATGATGTTAGAAATTAGAAAAATATGTAGTATCTTAAAAATGTTTTTGGTTCTGTTACCTTCTTTAAAGGAAAAGAAGAAAATTGAATCCAAATTATACATTTTGAAAATTATCTCTAAGGTGTCTAATGTTATGGGTGTTGAATAATGTTACATTATGACTGTGATCGATATAACTTAAGACTGTATGATTCCAATTCATGCTGAAACCATGTGGTCTGAATGAATTTTAATTGGAGTTGGATGAGTTTCTTATTTCCAAATCTATTGGTGAGAAAATTGGATGCTAACTTCAGTCAATTTAAGTTGTTTTCATGCTACATGGCTATGTGAATGACAGGAAAGATCAGTGTCCCGGAGTCTCAATAAATTAGACTAATTTGAGAGAAAAAGCCTCTGATTTAGTGAAAAACTGTGTTCTTCAAAATAAATTCAATTTAAGGCACAAAGAGTGCTTCAAACTACACTAATAAAATACTGTCACACCTCCATCCTCTAATTCTGTTTAAGGATTCATGTTTATATATACATTTTTTTAAGGTTTGCAGCTATTTTATTTACAAGTATACATTTAACACAATGAAATAAACACTGATATATGGAAGCCTAGTTAATAGTAGTGTAACAATATGCATCTTTGATGATTACATTATTTTAAACATTATATATACATTTTAAAAATATATTTTATTGATTTTTGTACAGAGAGGAAGGGAGAGAGATAGAGAGTTAGAAACATCGATGAGAGAGAGTCATCAATCAGCTGCCTCTTGCACACCCCCTACTGGGGATATGCCCGCAACCAAGGTACATGCCCTTGACAGGAATTGAACCAGGGGCCCTTCAGTCCCCAAGCTGACACTCCATCCATTGAGCCAAACCAGTCCCGGCTATATATACATTTTTAATACATGTTTATTTCTTTTAGAGAGGAACGGAGAGGAAGCAGGAGATAGAAACATCAATGATGAGAGAGAATAATTGATTGGCCATTTTCCCCACACTGGGGATCAAGACCAAAATCTGGGTATGTGCCTTGACTAGGAATCAAACTATCTCTTCCTGGTTCATAGATCGATGCTCAATCACTGAGCCATGCTGGCTTGGCTATTCAATTTTTAATAGACGTCTTATTCTACCCATCTTATTCCCCCCCCCTCTTTTTTTTTTTTTTTTTTAACTTGACCAGAACCTGGTTCTCCTCCTTCATGGATGCTGATTTCCCCTAGGGCAATATCAACTGACTTTTTCTCATTCTCCCACATTGTCAGGAATTTGGGATGCAATACTCCTGGATCCCCTTTACTATATTTTAGACTTGATTTCATCATCTTTGTTTACTATCGCTTAGACTTTTAAAGCCTATAAAATTACCCTGCTTCTGCCCAATTTCAATCATGTTCATGCCACTCTTCTACAAACTTTGAAGATGTTGGCATTAATTTTAGTTATATTGTTTTTTCATCTCCATGATAATCCCAAAATATTCCAACTAAAAAATAGATGGAACATACAGCATCCTGAATCCCTTTTATTTCATTGACTGTCTTCCACATTCTATTTCTATAATTCACTCACAATGAAAACAGTAGAAATTGTCATCAACCCAAGTATTCCACCTTTGTTATATTTAACACTGAAACTTTTCACTTATCATATTCTTCTATCCTTTAGCCTCTTTTACTCTTGCATCCTAACTAGCTTAGTTTTGTTTCATCAAAACTTTAATTTGCTGTTATTCCTCCTTCCCATAACTTCCTATATTCCCTAAATGCTCATTACAAGTTTCTTAAAGTGTACTCTTACCAGCAATCTGAATTATTTTTCCTCCCACCATATCTGTATAGTTGGTTAATTCTAAAACCCTTAGTCAACCTATCTGTTTCCTCTGTGCCTACTTCTGGGCTTCTGAAAATTCCAGGGAATACTGCACAATACATGATGATTGGCTCCATTGAAGATGTATCATTTCCAATATTTCAGGTAGAACCTCTGCACCATTAAATAATTATTTCACTCATTCCTGATGTTTTCTTTTCTTAAAAAAATACAATTTTTGTCTTAAGATAGCTCAAATTAAGTTTAAGGAATAGAGGGTAGAAAGAGCATTCATAAAGTAGAGAGATCTCATAGAAAGTAATATACCCAGAGTCAAATTGAGTCAGAGTTGGTAACTGGATGTCATTACCGTATTTTCCGGCATATAAGACGACCCCCTCTAATTTTATAGTTAAAACAGGTTTAAGCCTATATTCGCTGTATAAGACTACCCCCCACTTCTGAGGCAACACCAGTTCTTTTTTTAATAGACCGCCTCTCTGACTCTGGCCAATATGAGCAGGCTTTTTTTTGTTTCAAAGGTTGTCTTATACCCCGGAAAATACGGTAGTTACTGTGTTACCAATTTTCTCTTACTCTTTTATAATCTCTGTCTCTAGTTATTGCTTAGGCCACTTGATATTTCTTCTGTCCTTATCTTTGTTTATTTACATTATTATCCTCTCAGAATCCCACAACTACCTGGAATAGTTCCTCAATATCCCAAATCTAAATTCCTAGAGAAGAAAAAGCACATTTGATTAGCTTGGCTGAGTAGATGATCATCAAATAATATTACAAACATTCCCATCAAAGGAACTGCATTAATAGAGGATTTTGATAGTGTCAGTTATGGGAAAACCAAACTGCTGGCAGAAAAGTATTATAAAAATGTTTTCCCTAAAGTAATTCTTCCAATTCACTACTATCCTCAAGTCCTACAATTGTACTATTTTTAGTACTTTTAATCTCTATTTTCAAGGAAAGTAGAAGACAACTTTTTCTATACTCTATGATATTGATTTACGCTTTTCCTCTTTATCTCAATACTTCCTAGCTGTT